>NC_065586.1:44320069-44654494 GCF_024542745.1 Macaca thibetana thibetana
GGTGCTATGACTCACACCTGTAATCCCAACTACTCAGGAGGCTGAAGCAGGAGGATCACTTGAGCCCAGGAGTTTAAGACCAGCCTGGGCAACACAGAGAGATCCCATCTGTAAAAAAATAAAAAAATTAAAATTAAAAAAATCACAACAACTCAAAGAATATCTCAGTGTTAGTGGGTCATTAATACCCAGGACTAGGGAAGCTCAATAGAGTTTTCAATGCTGCAAAGGTATTTAAAACCTGTCATTTGTTCTTGTTCTTTTATTTATGATTTTTCTTCTCTGAATAATTATAAGTGAAAGGCTTAGTCTTGGAGGACGCCAGTGGGTGAGGAGGCATAGGATATTTTAACAAATGAAGTGGGAAACATGTATGTGCGTATCCATCTATACATGTGCAAACATGAAATAGTGTCTACTTAAGCACTGAAAGCTAAAGCAAGCCATGAAACCAAGATTCCAACAGAGATTAGCAATGAAGTTAGAAGATGTACTTCTTTGGCGATCAGACGGCTGTCCACCTCATTGTAAGCATTTCTGATGTCCACTACACTGGTGATAGAGGAGCTGGCTATGTGAAGTCCAAAAGAAACTCTTTCTTCTGCAACAAGGGGTGTGGCTTCACTGTCCAGGTCCTCCCCTGTAACAATACATGTTTATTGGTTTCTAGTCTCACTTTACAGAGAAGGAAATTACTCCTCATACAATTTAATATCTATGTCACACAGCAAAGTAATCATTGAGAGGATGTTTGTATGTTGTCACATTGCATGTTTTTGCACATTGTATGTTTGCATGTCATTTGTTTTACCGTCTTCTCTGACGCTTACAGAAAACTCTGGGCTGGGCGTGGTGGCTTATGCCTGTAATCCCAGTATTTTGGGAGGCCGAGGCAGGCAGATCACTTGAGGTCAGGAGTTCGAGACCAGCCTGGCCAACATGGTGAAACCTCATCTCTACTAAAAGTACAAAAAATCAGCCTGGCATGGTGGCACATGTCTGTAGTCCCAGCTACTCGGGAGGCTGGGACAGGAGAGTGGCTTGAACCGGGGAGGCAGAGGTTGCAGTGAGCCCAGATAGCGCCATTGCACTCTAGTCTGGGCGACAGAGTGAGACTCTGTCAAAAAGAAGAGGAGGAGGAGGAGGAGGAGGAGAAGAGAAGAAGAAGAAGAAGAAGAAGAAGAAGAAGAAGAAGAAGAAGAAGAAGAAGAAGAAGAAGAAGAAGAAGAAGGAGGGAGGAGGAGGAAGAAGAGGAGAAGGGGGAGGAGGAGGAGGAGGGGAGGAGGAGGAGGGTGGGGAGGAGGAGGAGGGTGGGGAGGAGGAGGGGGGAGGATGAGGAGGAGGAGGGGGAGGAGGAGGAGGAGGAGGAGGAGGAGGGGAGGAGGAGGAGGGGGAGGAGGAGGAGGAAGGAAAAGAAGAAGAGGAAGAAGAGGAAGAAGAGGGAGAAGGAGAAGGAGAAGAAAGAAGAAAAGAAGAAGAAGAAGAAGAAGAAGAAGACGACACTGTGTCGAACTCTCCCAAGATTTGTCTTACCATGAAATAGATGCACTCCAGGTGCGAAACTACCAGAGCTTAAAACATCTGTCAAGTATATAACCTCACTTCCTAAAACCAAACTGCTAAGTGACAAGAAACCTGACCTGAAATAGGCTGAACTGAAATGTTTAATTTTCAATGAGCTGCACAGCCATGGCAAACATCCCAGTTTGAATTAACATACTGGTCTCTAAGTCAATGAGACCCACTGTGCTAGTAGAGAAGGGTGGCATGAATATAGAATTGGTAAGGCTTTGGCTCTAGACCTGACCTCATCCCATTGCTCTGGCCAGTGCCATTTGCCACAGGAAATGAAATTCAAAGACATCATGGGCTTGGAGACAGAAATGCTCTACAGCACTCAATCGCCCTTCAGCACATACAGGCCACTGACATAGATTCATTTATCATTCTTTCCAGATGGGAGCTGACCCCTTTGACTTGACGGAGCACAGAGAGCAATGCTCCCTGCTTGAATAACGACAATCAATAATGAAAATGTGGATGTTTTGTCTGCCTGTTTAATAATTGAAGACAATAGTATACTTTAGTTAAAAAGCTTCTTCATTAAAAGCAATGTAACTTATTTGTCTCAATCTCTTCTTTCTTTCTTTGCTGATGGTATTACCCAACCCACCTCTTCCCCATTAGGGACTTTGGAGTTGAAATCTAAAGATATTGTCATTTCCTTTTCTGTGACATTTTCTCTTGGGTTGTAAATATATAATGATACAATTACAGAGGTCTTCCCTAATGACTGACCCTAACGCTGAGCTTATTCTCTGCAAATATGCTATAAATAACCAGATGTCCATTTAAAAACTACTATCAGCAAGAACATTGTAAATCAAAACACTCCATACCTGGGACATGCACAGCTTGGAAGTTGCCACAATATCTTGGGCCAAGTTTGTTAATAACTTCCAGAGTTTCCATTGAAATGGCTTCTTCAAAGAGGTATGAGGGGCCAAGACGCCAGATTAATGAAGATTTTTGTTTCCAAACTTGAGGGGTAGCAATATATCCATAAACATCCACAAACGCAGATGGATCCATAGAAAGGAAAGGCCCTGGTAGAGCCTGGATGTATAACATCTGTTAAAATAAAAAGGACAAAAGTGAGTAGTGTTTGATCTCAGAGTTAATCAAGTAAATACAAAGTGATATAACATGATGCATCTTATTCTCATCTCATAGTAAAAACGTGTTTTATCTAAAAAATTAAAATATAATTCACAAACCTCAGAAGTATGCAGTAAAACAAGTTATTAAATGTGGAGTAAAAAACTGACACTGTCCTTCTGAAAATAAATTTGATAAAAAATACTAAGAAACAAAAAAAGTCCACCTTTTTTATCTCAGTCAATCTGCTAAGAACCTAAATGCCTAGTATTGGCAAATTAATAAAGTTTTATGTATGAACAATAATTAAATACATACAGAGTGGAAAGGAAGAAACAAAACTGTTTCTATTTTCAGATGACATGTCCATGTAGAAAGTTCCAAGGAATTTTTTTTTATATCCTAGAACTAATAAGTGAATTCAGCAAGGTCACAGGATACATGATCAATACACAAAAATCAATTTTATTTTTGTAGGCTAACAATAAACAAACAGAAACTAAAATTAAACACAATACCACTTACAATTATGTACAAGAAAATGAAATAGTAAGACAAGTACAGGATCTGTACACTGAAAATTCCTAAGTGATGATGGAAAAAGTCAAAGATGACCGATATAAATGGAGAGACATACCAGGTTCATGGATAGAAAGGTTCACTATAGTAAAGATGTTATTTCCCCTCAAGTTGATCAGTAGGTATAATGCAATTCCAGAAAGGTTTTTTGTAGACTATCAGAATTCCAGCAAGGTTTTTTGTAGTCATAAACAAGCTAATGCTAAACTGTGTATGGGAAGGCACAGGCCCTAGAACAGCTTAAACAATTCTGAAAAAGAAGAATTAATTTGGGGGAGGAACTACTCTAATAACGACTTATTATATAGCTATAAAATCAATATAGTGTGACATTGGTATAAAGATAATCACATAGATTGTCACATAGATCAATGCAACAGAATAGAGAACCCAGAAATAAACTTATAAGTAGGTTCACCTGATTTTTGACAAAGATGCAAAAGCAATTCAATTGAGAAATGATAGACTCTTCAACAAGTGGTACTGGAGCAATTGAACATCCATAGGCAAAGAAATGAACTTAAACCTTACACTTTATACAAAAATTAATTCATAATTGATCACAAACTCAAGTGTAAAATGTAAAACTACAAAATTTTTAGGAAAAAAAAATAGGAGAAAATCTTCAGGACCTAGGGCTGGGCAAAATATTCTCAAATGACACCAAAAGCACGAATCATATAAGGAAAAACTAATGAATTATACTTCAGCAAAACCAGAAACTTCACCCATGTGAAAGAGGATTAAAAGACATGCTACAGACTAGGAGGAATTATTGCAAATCACGTATCTAACAAAGGACTAGTATCTAGAATATATATATATGTGTGTATGTATAGACACACACACATACATGTATATATTTTAAAACCCTTAAAACTTAACAGTTTAAAAAAGTAAACAATGCGACCAGGTGCGGTGGCTCACACCTGTAATCTCAGCACTTTGGGAGGCCTAGGTGGGCAGATCACGAGGTCAGGAGATCAAGACCATCCTGGCCAACGTAGTGAAAAACCCATCTCTACTAAAAATACAAAAATTAGCTGGGCATGGTGGCGGACACCTGTAGTCCCAGCTACTCTGGAGGCTGAAGCAGGAGAATCGCTTGAACCTGGGAGGTGGAGGTTGCAGTGAGCCGAGATTGCACCACTTCACTCCAGTCTGCCAACAGAGCGAGACTCCATCTCAAAAAAACAACAACAACAACAACAACAACAAAACAAACAATGCAATTAGAAAGTGGGCAAAAAATATGGATGGACATCACTGAGGAGAATATACAGATGGCAAATAAGCACATGAAAAGGTGATATTCAACCTCATTAGCCATTAAGGAAATACAAATTAAAAATACAGTGAGCTATCACTACACAACTATCATAATGGCTAATATAAAAATAGTGACAACGCTAAGTGCAGAAAAACTGCCTCACTCATTCATTGTTAGCGGAAATGTCAAATGATGAAATCATTTTCAAAATAGTTTGGCAGTTTCTTATAAAACTAAACATTCAATTACCATAGAAACCAGCAATTGAACTCTTGGAATTCATCCCAGATAAATGACGACTTAAATTCACACAAAAACCCATACACAAATGCTCACAAAGCTTTATTTGTAATGGCCCAAACCTGAAACATCCCAGATGTCCTTCAATGGATAAATGACTAAACAAACTATGGCACATCCATACCTTGAAATACTACTCAGAAATAAAAAAGAACGAAGTGTGGATACAGGCAAAAGTTTGGATGAATTTCCAAGTATACTTTCATATATTGCTGTGTGCTACATTACAATGTTCCAAGTCAGTGTCACAGCACATATGCAATGGTGGTCCATAAGATAATAATATCATATTTTTACTGTACTTTTTCCATGTTTAGAGTGTTTAGATACACAAATACTCACCACTGTGTTAAAGCTGCCTACAGTATTCAATATAGCAACATGCTGTCTAGGTTTGTAGCCTAGAAGCAATAGGCTATACCATATAACTTAAGTGTTAGGTTAAACGAGAGGTTAAATGAACTAAGCAGTATACAAGATTTTCTATACATTGAAGCCACACTATTTTTTTAAAGGGATAAAACTGAAATTACAAAATGTGATAAAGTAGCAGGAGGGTAGCAAATCTTCTCTTCTCTATTTTTGAGCTATTTCAAAATGCATTTATATTATTCTTATAATTACTATAAAATCACTAAATATAAGCATATGTTTATAAATATGCACAATTGGCCCTGCATATCTGGGGGTTCCATATCCTTGGATTCAACCAACTTTGGATCAAAAATATTCAGGAAAAAGGACAACAAAAATAGTGCTATAACAATAAAAAATACAGAATGACAACTATTTAGCATTCACATTGTATTAGGTATTATAAATCATCTAGAGCTTAGTTAAGCATGCAGGAGGGTATGCATCTGTTCTTTGCAAATACTACACCATTTTATTTAAGGGACTTGAGTATCCATGCAGTTTGGTATCCAAGAAGGGTCCTGTAGCCAATCCCCTGAGGAAAGTGAGGGATGACTGTATTTTTCTAAATGAGGGTTTACATAATTTCAGAAATATTCTTTTTCACCCTACCAATTAAATGAGATTTTCAAATAAAAACAAACCAATTGTTCAACCACCAAGCCTTGCCAGGAGTATGGTCTTCTGTGCTCTCTTCTCTCTCTGTTCTCGCAGGCTCAGAGTCCTCCTCTCTCTCCCACACGGAAGCACCACCCACCCCTCCAACCCACCTTGCCCCTCTCTTCCCAAATTCCCAGTGTATGCACACTGCCCTGTTCAGGTTGACTAATAAATGTCTAATGTCTCAGATCGTTCCCAAATCATTTTGCCCAATTCAAGCTGTTAAAACGCTCTATATCGTTCCAAATTTATCTAAGTTTCCTTTGGCAATAAAAACAAAGGCTCAGCATTTTGAGAAGGGCTGTTAAACTAGTCAGACTAAGCTAGATTTTTCACATCTTACTCTTGCCCAACAGATGTCAGCATCAAAACACAGTCCTTTATGTTTATCCTGATTGAGTTTCACTTGCTGGTCCTGACTCAACTTGTTGAGATTATTTTGGAAAGAGGACTCTGTCAGTCTTGGCTTTGGCCACTCCATATAGCAACACACCACTCCTGGCCTCCCTGCTGATGGCCCTACGTTTAGCAGGTCCCTCAGAGAGGATGTTAATGCCTGTACCACTTCACCCAACCACACTACCAGCCAGTCATGTTCCTCCTGTGGCTGCACATTCAATTCAGTTCATCAAGTGTTTATTGCATGCTTACTGTGTGTCAGCCCCTGTGCCAAGTTCAAGAAAGGTACAAACATCAATAAGACATGCCTCAAGGTATATGAGGTATTTCACCAAAATATCAACATGTTCTGCGAAAGAAGACAAGAACAAGTGAACTCAGTATTCAAGCCTAAACAGATAAAAACAAAGACATTCCAACCACAAAAGACACCACACATCCCATCCCAACTAACGTGAGGGACTTCTGCTTCCTCTCTAATGACAAGTCCAGCCCTTTTCCATGTCTCTACCTTCTGGATAAAAGTTATTAATATTCACAGTCACCAAATTGCACCTCTTTCTGACAGCACCCAATTCAGAACAGATGGACCTCCACTTCTTTAAACCCTCTTAAAAATCACCTAAAATAAGCACAGTTTCTGTAACAAACCACTCCTAACTCCTTACTACCCCATGGGGTAGGGAATCTGTCACTACAGTCAGTTTAAATCTAATTTTTATTTTATACTATATGTATGTTCCTGGAGGTCTTTGGCTTATAAGCATAAATAATTCTTAGAACCTAAAACAATTCTTAGCACTTTATACTATGTGTATGTTCCTGGAGGTCTTTAGCTTATAGGCATAAACAATTCTTAGCACCTAAAATATTAGCTAACATATAATAGGTGCTCAATAAATATTTAATGAGGAAAAGAAGAAAGACAGAAAGGGAAAGAAGGAGGACTGATATTGTTAATAATTGGAGTAAAGGCCAACTATGTTTTGAAGGATCTGTTTTTTCAATGTCCCTATCAAAATCTTTCTGTTTGGCCAGGCATGGTGGCTCACGCCTGTAATCCCAGAACTCTGGGAGGGCCTGAAGTCAGGAGTTTGAGACCAGCACGGTGAAACCTCATCTCTAGTAAAAATACAAAATTTAGTGGGCATGGTGGTGGGCGCTTGTAATCCCAGCTAGTCAGGAGGCTGAGACAGGAGAATTGCTTGAACTTGGGAGGCGGAGGTTGCAGAGAGCCGAGATCACACCATTGCACTCCAGCCTGAGTGACAAGAGCGAAATTCCATCTCAAAAAAAAAAAAAAATCTTTCTGGTCACCACTGCCTTTTTCTGATAACAGAACTTTACCAGAAGATGGTATCAAATTCACCTATATGGGTCCCACATAACTTGGGAGTAAGAATTTGTTCTCACCTAATGACTCTTAACCTGGAACAACTTTGACTCCCAGGGGATATTTGGCAATGTCTGGAGATGTTATTGGTGGTCACAACTGGACAGGGTTGGGGGAGGAACACTATGGCATTTAGCGGGAATCAAGAAACCCTGTGTATGTAAGGTTCTCCATTCTGGTTGCATATTAGAATCACCTAGAAAATTTTATAAACATTAGTAAATTGTCAAATTACCTGACCCACAGAGATTCTGATGTAATTATTCTGGGTGCAGCCTGTGCAAGAGAACTTTAAAAAGCCTTTGCAGGTGATTCTAAAATGCAGCCAGATTGGTATGCTCTCCCTGGAACCTGTGTGAAAATCCAACTGTACCTGCCCTCTGTGGTCTTCTGGGCTCTCTCCTCTCTGACAATGGCTGCTGGCTCCTGCCAGCTCCACCTTTTCCCAGCTTCCTCTTGTATCTGGAGTGTCTCTAAATGACAGCCATGAGATGCTTCCTTCAGCTATACATCTGCATTCCATTACCTTCCTCATGGTTTTTTCTCTAAATCTGGCGACATGTGTTGGTGTCTGCACACTCTAGTGCCCTGCTCCTCTGTGTGGTACAAAGATGAGCTGCATTGGCCTCACCTGGGAGCTTCTTGGAAAAGCCTGCCCAGACCTCCCTGAGGAATTTGCCCCTTAAAATGAGAAGCTTTGCTTTGTTCATTCTGGAGTTTTCTATTTTCATGAACATAACTATTCTTAGAGATCTGGATGCACATCTTGCCTTCTGTCCTGGTTGTGTGACCTTCAGTGCATTTTCTAAAGATGTCCTTCTCATGTCTGAGCTCACTCAAGTTTCCTGAACAGTAAGCAGGATTTCATTAGATGCCAGCCCTACCAGTAATAAACAAACAAAAGCAACAACAACAAAAAACATAGAATGAAACCAAGGTCACTTCAGGGTAGCAGCAGGCAGTACGGTTGTGGGGCAAGTGCAGCTTGGAGGAGCCATCTCACCTTGGCGGAGCCAATGACCTGTCCATCCAGACAGGTGGAGACTGTACAATGTCTTTTCATTTCCTTGGTGACAACCACAGCCAAGTGATGCCACTGACCACAAGCCAGGAGCTGGCCACACCTGACCTGAAGCTGGCGTCCTGCAGAAGGCTCAGAGTCATCCTCAGGTTCCATGACATCTGGAAGACAGCATTAACACTGAGTCTCATGTGTAGTGCTACGCTGCAGGAACCCAGGAGAATGGGGAGGGCACAGAGAGACGTCAACCACTGTGGGCCTTGTACCATGGAGCCCTAGCCCCTCCTCTCATGAAAAATGACAACGGCAGCAGCAATCATTCCTTGAGCTCTTCCTTTGTGCCAGTTTTAAGCATGTTACAAATTTCAACTCATGTCACAGCCCTGTGAGGTAGGCGCTCACACATACCCAATTTACCATCCTGAGGCACAGAGAGGTTGGGTGACTTGCCCAAGGTCATACAGCCAAGATTCAAACCCAGAAACTACGCTTCAGGTCTACCCCAAGGTAGACTACCTCCACAGAGACTCCATTGCAGGCCGAGTCCCAGAGAGTTGGATAGGCAGTTGTGCTGTGTACAAGGGCATCAGCCACTCCCACTGTTTCATAGGGCCTCCCACTGTTTTTCCTTATGAAACAGTGACACTCCCAGGACACAGGAGAAGAACAAGTGGCCAGAATCCACTGGACTTGACCATCTCAGGCAAATGGGCCTGGAGGACAATGCTGGGCTCTAAAGGCAGAGCCAGGGCTGGCCTCTAGCACTGCCGAAGGAGGGGTGGCCCTGGGCACCATGCTAAGCACAGGCCAGCCTTCTGGGTTTGGGGTTAAGCATATGTGGGAATGTCTGTAGCTGCTTTGGCTCCAGCTAAATTGTGTGTGTTCTTCACAAACCTCACACAGGAGAGGATGCAGCATGTGTCCCAGCGAGGCAAAGCCATGGGTCCCATTGTGACTGTTCTGCCAGGCGAAGTTTCTGGAAAGCCACTGAGCATCATCTCTGAAGCTGTGCCAAGGGCTGAGGACTCATCTGCCTGACACTTACAAGCCTAGAGCCCAGGCCACAGTGAACCACAACAAATATTGTAGACCTTTCACCAGGTGTGGAATCCAAGGGAGCAATTTCAAAGGATGAGGAGAAACAGAAGGTCACCAGGTTTCTAACCACACCTGTGTTGAGAGCTTCTGACTTAGCCCCATTTCCCTGACATGTGGATGAAACTGGCTTTGGATCCCAGCACCTTACCCAGAGGCTGAAACTCCTTCTCTTCTGTAGAAACAACCAAGGAGAGGTCGTCTGGGCAGAGACTGACAGAGAAGCAAACAAAGGGCTGCTCGGTCCTGGCCAGGTGGCGCACCAGTGTCAGGAAGCGCAGTGGGTGGCTCTCAGTGGCAGCTCCGTGCCGGCTGATCAGGAACCAACAGGAGAAGGTCAGGCCTCCAGGAGGAGGGAATGGTCTGGTGGCACCTGGGTGGGAACACAGGCATGCCCTCAGGCTTTGTTCTGCCCTGCTGAGCAAGTATGTTCAGATTCACTGTGGTGCTGATTTAGCCTGGATGCAGCACCTACTGGGTGCCTTGCCTAATCACCAGTTGTCTCCTCCCCATTATGACATGCTGCCTTGCCAAAGGAGCAGAGAAGACCTCGATCTCCCTGAGGTCCATCACATGTGGGCCCTTGATCAGCTGATCTACAGCCAGGCAGTGTGCTCTGTGGGGCAGAGGACCTTGGCCTAGCTCAGCTGAACCTTGGATAGGAAAGGGCACCAGTTTAAGAATGCCATGTGCCCTCCCATCCCATAACAGGGTTGGCGATACAGACAGATCCATTGTCCTCATGGAACAGGCAGGACCAGCTGCTGTATCCTCAGACTTGGTGCCAACTCACGTGGAAAAAGGTTATGAAGGCAATGGCTCCCCAGCACCCATGATCCCATAGAAACCCCAAACCCAATTCTCCTAACAGAGTGTGTGACTCTGGCAGCATCAGGCACCTGCACTGTTCCACCCAGTGGTTTTTCAGCTGAGTGCAGTGCTATGCACAGAAGCCACTTGCCAAAGATTGGTCTGTTCCTGATGGCTATCAGCCCAACTCATATTTCTCTCTAGAGAGGGATCTAAGGTGGGTAATGTGTCCATCTCAGCCTACATCAGTCACCAGCAAAATGAGCCAAACCAGGCTCAGTCCGTCAATATCAATTGAGTCCCTAGCTATGGGCTGGACCCCTGGGAGGCACAATGAACTGAACACCTTGCTCTAAAAGAGGAGCAAAGTTGAAGAACAACTCATCTGCAGATACTCAGGACCAAAGGCAAGACTCATGTTTGCTTTTCTCTTTTTGAAACTGGGTCTTACACTGCAGCCCAGTTGGAGTGCAGTGGTTCAATCATAGTTCACTGCAGCCTGGAACTCCTGGCCTCAAACAATCCTCCTGCCTTGGCCTCCCAAATTACAGGTATTACAGCTGTAAGCCACCATGTATAGTGCAGCTCACACTTTCCTGAAACACCAAGTAAAAATCTGCAATCAAGGCTATCTGAAGACTCATACTTGGGAAGGGATGGAGAGCTAAACCACCTGGGAAAAACACCTACCTGTCCCAATTCCTCCAGAGACAGAGTACTCAGTGCTGGTTCCCATAACTGTAGACAGGGTCGGAATAAACAAACAGCTGGAAACAGAAAATTGTCTCAGATCACTGGACTGCAAGCCAACCTCTTGCACTGACACAGCTAGCCTGGGCCATGACATCTTCCCGCTTTACCCTCCTGCCAGCGCTGTAACCCTCCTTAGACCATAAGGTCTCAAGGACGGACTGCAGCTGGTGCTGGTAGGATGCCAAAGTGAAGGAACTGCACTGGAGGCAGGATGCGAGGGTGTTCCAGAATGCAGCCACACCAGGGGAAAGAGGGTCTTTGCCCTCCATAGCTGGGGACACAGCCCCTGGGAGGCCACTGAGTAGGCAGGTGTCCATGACCCAGACATTTTCCTCTGCTGAGTGGTGAGATTCAATGGGAACTACAAGTTTGTAATCAATATTATAATTCATTAGAGGCACTGCAAAATTAATAAAGTGCATTTTAAATATGTAAAAGCCTGTCATACCCATAACCTTCCACGGACATGTCAAATTCCACAAACGATGGGGCCAGGGCTGCCCTCTGAGGCTGCAGGTTGCGTGGGGAAGTCATGGAGATGAGGCTCAGCGCCGTCTGAAGGGCAGTAGTTGAATCCTGGGATTTCCCCAAGGGCTGCAGGGCCTGGGTGACTCCAGGGTGCAGGCCAGCATCTGGGGCGGCTTGCCAGGGCCCCTCAGCCAAGCCCTGTGTAGTCTGTGACCCTAGGGCAGCAAGCAGGAGAAGAGATGTGTCTCTGCTCAAAGCATTTCTGCCCCGCTTCTGACAATAACCCCAAAGTATCTGCCACAGCCTAGAAAGAGAGTTCTACAGAGTCATCAGGTACTTCCTAAGCACCAGTGAGGGCGGCTCCCCTGCCCCCTTGCTGAGTCCGATAACAAGGAACGGTGTTGCTAACCTGCTCCTTCTAGAAACTTTTCTCTTTCATTCCAGCACACATCCCTTTTCCAGCATAGCACATTCTACTGCTGCCATCTCTGTCTCTGGCTTGCCCCACTGGAGTTACTCACTGGAGCTTTGTGTCTGCTCACCAGGCCCACACTTTCCTTCACAGCAGCCTCTCCTTGAAAGCTCCAGGCTCCCACCATGGCTGTCAGCCCCAAGCTTGATCTTGCACCCTTGCTTCTCCACTGGACCTGCCTGTTACCTTAAGGTCTTACGTGATCTTACATTCAAGTTGTCCACGACTTTCTTTTCTCTAAGCTGGTCCCCTGGGCCAGCATTCCATAGGTATTAAGCCTGACACAGGGGTACCACCTGCATCTTGGGCCTCCAAGGCTCTGACATGCCCTTGAGCTGAGAGCTGTACAGAAGCCTTCCCTGCACACCTCTGCCTAGTGCAGCGCCAGGTACTGCTGTGTCATGAAGGAAACTCTGTCTCTGCTTCCATGATCTGGAACCCAAAGGGGTCATCTGTCTTATATGGCTGGGTGGGGGGGTCATCTTTCTCCATCCTGATATGGTCTTTCTCCAGAGACCAGGAATTTTCTTTGCTTTTTCCTCAGTTGCTCCATTGAGCTGCAGACAAAACCATGTTTAAACCTGTTTGCTTTCCCACCTGTTGTAAAGGATCCCCCTCAGCAGGAATGCATATCATCTTTTAATTCCCATTAACCTGCCCTATTCTTGCCTCTGTCCTCACCTGAGCACCCAGGGTTGCCTCTGTGTGCATGAGATGAATCAAGGAGTTTCGTTGTGGCCGAAAGAGGTGAGGGAATTCCAAGACCTAGAAACTGTCTGAACATAACACACAAGAGGACCAAATGAAGACATTTTATGGGCAACAGTGTTCTCCAACTTTATCCTGACCACTGTCCTAGATGCCTGGAGCTCCCTGACCTCCCAGCCCCGCTGGAATACCCTTTCTGAAAGCAGTGTGGAGACACGTCTCTGCCCTTCCAGACAGACCAGACCAGACAGCTGGTAAGTTTAGGAGCCTCAAGATGGATGTCATAACAAAAAATAATGTCACAAAATGAATTTGTTGTAATTGCTTATAAATTTCTAACAGAATTTCCCATGCAGCACTATAACCAGCAGCCTCCTCTGGCAGCCATCGTGCCCGCCCCTGGGTGCCATGTCTGCTGGCTGGAAAGGCTGTCTGTGTGCCCTCTACACTTGCTCCTGTGTATAAGGAGCAGGGCCCCCTGCCCTGTGCATGGCCCTCAGCACGGCACTCCAGGTGGCATAGGAGACTCCTGCCCTCCCCAGCAGCTTCCCTTCCCTCTGTTCTCTTGTCTTCCACGTCTGCTCCCTCCCTCCCACCCTGTGCACCTTTGCACTTCCTCTCCCTGCCATGGCTCTCCAGGAATGTGGCTTCATGGAGAGGATGACAGCAGGAAAGCCCCCTGCAGGATCCAGGGGGCTTCTGCCCCATTCCCCTCCATGTCTGCAGTCCCTACATGCTTATTGCCCAACTCCCTACAGGGCACAGTCAGGCCCTCCCAGCCCCACCCCTCCTGGCAAAGCCTTCCAGGCCCGGTTCCCTCTTCTCTTTGTCTAGTGAACTCCACAGGCCTCAGAATGCATCTCCACTTCCTCAGAGCCCCCTCCAGCCCCCACATGCTCCATGAGAGGTGGCTATGTCTGCTTTGTGGGCACCTGCACACTGCCTGGCACAGACCGAAGGCTCATCCATGGATTTCCAGCCTTGAATGCTGGGACAGAGCCATGCCCTGCATCTGTCCCTGCAGTCTCTCCACTGCCTGTTGTACAACCCCTGCCCTGCAAAAGACATGGCTGCCCAGCTTGGCAGCGTTGAAAATGCAGCATGTGGTACCTTAGCACATCCGGTTCAATGGCCTGGGAAGCGAGCTTCTCAAAGATCCTGATGAGGCGTGAGTGGAGGGGGCTGCCGCTGGTGGCCAGGGCCCTGTGGCAGGAGGCCATAAGGGTCCCGAGCATGCCCGCCTCACACATGACCTGGCGGTTCTTCTCCGACTTCACCAGGGACTGGATGTGACTGGCCAGGGAGCACTGGATCTCCTCGGAAAGCTAAGAGGTGACCAAAGCAAGCTGTGAGCCCTCCAGGGAAGAACATCTTGTGGGCAGCTTTGATAGGCTCCAACTTGGGCTGGGGTGAGTTGTGGAACAAGGAGACTGCGCCCACCTTACCCCACCCGCACTGCACCCATGCCTGTCTCAGGGTTCTTCCAGTGGCCTCCTCACCTGCAGGGGCAAGACTGGGAGGCAGCCTCTGGCAGGACACAATCTGCCCAGGTCAGTGTGGGGAGAGGTCAATGGCTAAAGATGGAGGCCACACACCAGCAGGCAGGAGGCTGGGTCTGCCCCTTAGACGTGCTGTGTTTGACCCACAGAATGTTTAAGCAGTTTCTGAATTAATTGTTAGCATTGAAAAGTCTGAAGATGTCACATAAAAATCCAGACTTGTGGTCTCTCTCAAAAGATGGGAGGATCTGACCAAGCTGGCTTGCACCTCTGCAGGGGGATGTGGCTGGTGCTGGGTGGGAGCTGTACCCTCCAGGGGTCCCACATCCCCCCAGCAGGCTTCCCTCCCCTAACAGTTCCTGTATTGGAGTTTGCATCCCCGGAGTAAAAGGTGGAATCTGCCTGGAAGTACAAGCCTAAAAGAAGTACCACCTACCAAACATACACACTCTGTCTTGACAGACACAGACCCCACCACAGACATTTCGAACCACACTCAAAGTCTGCAGGCCAGCTAAAGTGTCTGGGGAAAAGCCTTTGCTGAAGCCACTCTCATCCCCTGAGTGCCATCTCCCTCCCCCCACCCTCCCATCATCCTGTGCCTGTCCCTCAGTCCTAAGCACATGCTGCCACACAAACAGCTGTGCTCTTACCTTACCCTGAACTAGGTTTCCAGCTACTTCCCTCGCTTATGTCCCTTGAAGCAAATAGAAAAGAGTGCACAGAGTGGGCTCGGTAATTATTTGACCCCAATACCACACATTGCTTTTGCAATCATTCTTTCATTGTAAAAAGATAAATCCTTGGAATTATCCTTCCCAGGCTGGATAAATGGTTTGGACTGGGTGGGATGTTCCTTTACAGAAACTCTTAGGACTGTCCACATTCTCTTTTGTTGCTGGATAAGAATGTTGTATCAAGTGAGAGGGATGCAGGTTAGATCTTAATGGAATTTTCCTGTCCCAGTGGATGCTACTGTGCCCCATGCAGACCTCCTTCTCCAAGTGAGAGGAGTACCTGTCATGGCTTCCCCTTCTCTGCAGAACTGCCCTCCGCTAGGTAGGAGCTGCTCTGCTCAGGGGCCATGGAGCCCTACCCACTCAAATACACTTACAAACACACTTACATGCCCACTACCTACATACACACGCACATGCGTCCGCACACACATGCACATGCACCATACATACCTGTGTGCACACACATACATACTCCAGCCTAGAGCCAATGAGGCCAGTGCCCTTGGGACTGTGTTATGCAATTCAAGCCTCAGAACCCCAAGAGCTCCGGCTGAGACAAGACTTTTGCTGTGAGTGCATCCTCCTTCAGCTCCTTCCCCGCCCGGCCTCCCTCACTCTCCTTCTCTCCTGAGTCCTTCCCTCGACAATCCCATGTACCTGGACCCCTGTCTCAGGCTCCACTCTGAGGGAACCCGACCTGAGGCACCAGCATTCTTTCCACATTTTACGCCTGTGCCGCAGTTTGTAGTTTCAAGAAAGGAGATCAATGACCATGTAAATGAGGTCTAATTCACCAAAGTGAAGCCAGGAGAAGCTGGGAATGCACTACTTGAATAATCTCTCTCTAAGGAGGACCGGGGTCTGGTCTCTTCACATCACAGACCACCTGTTACACCCCCCAGTAAGAGCTTTCTTGGAGTCCTCCCTGCTTCCACTCTTCCTCTTCTTTCTCAAACAAGAATGAAGCGGCTCTCAGCACCATCTTCTGGGTAAAGCTCTAGGCATTTAAAGATGAATAAGACACTGTCCCTGCTTTCAAGGGATTCACAGATTAAAGGTGAGACAGGTGGGCAGACACATTGTCCCAGCACAGTGTGAGACGTGCTCCAGCAGAGAATTTACCACATCTGAGCACAGCAGGTGGGGTGGTCCCTGCAGCCTCTCACATATTTCACAAGGTTCTTGAAGTTAGAAGGGACTCCAGGCCTGGCATCTACTGTAAGGGCCAAATTTTATCCTGGGATGAGATATTTCCTGGGTATTTAAGCTGCAGCAGGCCCTTTTGTAAGCATTTTGACACGTATGGATTACGCAATCACTGTGAGAAGCCTATGAGGGAGGCACTATTATCATATCCATTTTACAGATGGGGAAGCTGAGCCCAGAGAGGGAAATTGCCAGGGGCACATGGTAAGGCTAGAACCTGAATGATCCCGAACCTCAAGCTCAGAGTCACCTCATTCCATCATCTCCTCTCCACACGGGCAGTCACTTGAGGGGTTGCCTGTCCAAAAATGGTCAAGAGTATGTTTCTAGCACTAAGTGACAGAAATAAATAAGATAGTGTCCTTCCATATGTAGCTAACACAGTTTTGTAGCACACGTGGTTCAAGGATTAAAATGTATGAAGAAAAATATTTACACTGTTCATCAACAATTTCTAGATTGTTTTAAAAACTGGATGGCTCGCCCAGGCCCCTTTCACAGCCTCCTACCCGCCTTCCAAACACATGGGCCCTGTAGCTCCTGCCTCACACTGATGGCATTCAGGGAAACCCCTATCTCTAAGACATCTTCAACAACATTTCTGGTTTAAAAGGTGAGCACTGGGGGAAGAGGGATAAAACTACATTAGATTGACTTTCCAGGGGGACATCCTTCCCAGGTTGGACTTTGCCATTCTGAAATGTGACCATTTGCCAGCATTGCTATTTTCCTGAGCACATGATGTCACTGATGTGGAGGAGCAGTCTTGCCTGGAAGACAGGGTCCCCTCCCCCAGAATGTGGCGTCTGCACAGCCAGCCTGAACTGGCAGATGGACATGTGTAGCCCAGCAAGGACCAGAAACCAAAAGCAGAAATGCCAAAGCTAATTCGTTATAAACTATTCCATAACTTTGACTCTTCCCCATGGAAATCCACCCAAAGTCCTTGATTCCCTTCCCCAGGTCTTTTTTCTGAGACTCCAACTCTCTCTTCCTTTGTCCAACCAAGCCCAGCTCCTGCTTCTCTTCTCAAAACAGAAAAGTAACATCCACCCTCTTGCCTTGAATATCTCATGTCCCAAAACTCAGATTATTTTATTTGGTAACTGCATTATTTCAATTTAGGGTGAGAGTTGAGATGCAGTCTGTATGAACCAAAAGGCAAAAATAACATCACAATGTATTATTCAAAAGGATTAAAAAGAAATGTCTATGATCTCCAGTTTTTATTACCAGCACTTCACTTATTGCTTTGGGGACTTCTGGGTTTGTTCTGGTTTGTTTTGGCTTTGCTTCTTTTCCCCCACCATAGCAGGAATACTTAAAATCTAAATATGCAGAAAAGAAAAACAGAAAGTTTTCAAAAGGGAGAAATGCTGATCTTGTCTAAGTATGCCGCAAGTTTACTCCAAAATTGCTCAATACCCCATAATGGAGGAGGGAAAATTGATCGTCCTCATTATCACTGCAGCTCTGTCAATACCAATATTGCCTTGTTTTGAATAAAATGCGCTGTTTTTTTAATGTTGGTTCCAGTAAAACGGGGTTTTAGTGAAAATATGAGCAGTAGCAGGAAACCAGTGTGGTTTCTTCCCCTACAAATGGATTGATTTTCCTAACGCATATTACTTCCAATGCAGGAGAGGGGATGGAGGTGCAATTAGGACTCAATGGTAAGAGTGCAGGGTCACCAGGTTGGCCAGCGGGCTGGGCCCGCAAGGCAAATTAGCACAGGGTGATTTGCGGGGCAGCCTTAAGAAATTTTCTGCATTCTCCACTTAACGGTCTAGCCTTTAAGTACACGCGGTCCGGCTGTGGATGTTCAATCTTATGTATCGCTCTCTCTGTTATCCACTTTCTCTCTTGGTGCAGATTAATATGGTCCCCAAAGCCCAGTGAGGGCTGGGTCCTGGAGCAATGGGTCCCTCTAAAGAGGCATGGGTGTTGGGTTCAGCATTCCAAGATATGTGCATCTTCTGCACATGAACCATGTCATCCTCACACAGAAATAAAAACCAACAGAGAGGCCAAGTGCCTGCTGCCCCAGACACTCCAAAAAGCACTAGAGACTTTACTGAGCTACTCAAACTTGGATTAATCACTTGTTCCAATTTGGTCAAAATGTTCTTTTCTTGATGATTTTGAAGAGAGATGATAGACTTTAAGTGACTTCAGCTCTTTAAGTTATCAAAGACTGTAAATGACAGCAATAAATGGGGCCTACAGATGTGCTTTACTTGACAAGTTATTGCTTTTACCACTGCGTACTTAGAATTAGGTCTCTCTTTATATGAGCATGAACTTTCCATTTTGCCATGGTCCCTCAACCTGATATGCTGCTTCATGGTACCCATATGGCCTGGTAGGCTTGGGAGTTTATGATCGTGGTTTAGGTGTAAGAGATTCCAACTCCCAAGGAGCTAGCAGAATCCACGTGTAAAGGGCCTGGCTTCCTCAACATAATTAGGCAGATCTGTAACCAAGTGAGTGGGTGGGTGCCTGCTCCAAACTTCTTGTTTCTTTTCCAAATTACATGCAGATGATGGGCAATGCGTCCTGTAAACAGAAGTCCAGGATCTCACATCTACAGCATATTTCTCTCTTTCCCATTTTTCTTCCTATCCTCCACTTTTGTCCCCTCTGTACTGCAGCCATAGTGACAGTCTCAGCTTCTGCTAAACACCATGCCCTTTTCCACTAATGCCTGAAGTTGGGAATGTCCTTTCCAATCCCATCCCTTTGCTGAGCTCCTGCTTACTACTCAAGAGACAATTCATATGTCCCATCACCCAAGAAACTTTTTCTGACTTTTCCAGCCAGCACTGTGTCTATACTTCAATCATGATAAATTCCACACTATGGCTAGTTCTTTCTCTCTCTCTCTCTTCTTCTCTCCCACCCCCACAACACCGTGAGCTGCTGCTCGACCCATGACTCTTCACCTTGTTTTCCCTAGTGGCCATCTCTGCCTTACTAGGCTATTCTCTGCCTTAGAATAGCCGCCTAGTAAGCACAGGCTACTCTAAAACACAATAGGCACACCTAATCCAGAGGGCTGACAGAGAGTCAGAAATAGTGATGTGCCAATGAAGTGTTGAAGGATAATGAACAGAGAGCTAAGCAGGTGAGGAAAACGGGCTTTCAGGGAAAAGAAACAGCACATGTGAAGGCGGGGCAGGTGAGAGTAAGCACAGCCTTTCAAAGGGTTGGGGGGTCATTAGGCAGAGTTGCAACATTCGGGCCCTTGGGTGTCCTGCAAAGGGGCTCGTTGTGCTGCTGGCCATACCCTGCCCCACGCCAGCACAAGGAGCAAGGCAAACACTGTGCACGGAGCCCTGAACTCCTCAGATTGCCAGTCCTGGAGGGCTGGGAAGCCTGGAGACCGAGTGCTGCCTTTCCTCTTGAGAACTGCCTGGAGATTCACCCACTTCTGCTGCAGCTGATCCGAGAAGCCCCCAAGTCTCTGAAGCAGCCTCCACCAGATGCTCCAGATGACAGGACTACCCTCCATTTTTTGGCCCCATTCTAAGCTCTGTTCCTAGGCCCAGCCTAACCCAAATCAGTATCCTGCCCACTCCAGGCCTTGGTACAACAGTCTCCAATGTGGTCCCCAGCATGGAAGTAAGGACCTGTTGCTTGTTGATCTAGAAGGTCCCCATCTGTACAGAGCCTGCCTGCCCAGGACCTCCCAGCTTGGTCCTGACTTTCTGGGGGTCCTGGAAGTGGACATGTCTGTGCCCCAGCTCAGAGCCTGCCCACCCAGCTGGACGCTAAGCTCACCCACCCCCAGAAGGTGAAATTCGTTATATCATGTCCTCACTTCACTTGGGACTATTACTGACCTTGCCCTGAAACTGCTAGGACTTACACTCTTCTGTCCTTCCCCACCCAGTGTAGACATGCATTCAGACATGGCACAGGCCTCATTGTCACTGCTGAATTTTGATCCCATGGATTCTGATCCCTCGCCCAAGCTGGTAGGGACTCTTCTCCTCCCCATTTTGACATCTGATGACTAACTCCCCTGCCTTAAGCCAGCCACATTCAGCTTCATGTAGATCACTGATAAAGTGCAGAACCAGCCAGAGAAAGTACCGAGTCTTCTGATTCATCGGCAGATACATTAACATACAGTTCAATATCAACTTCCTGTTACTCATTTACCAATAGTGTAATGTCAGTCAGAAATATACCTAAAATGTATTATCTTCTACTTAATAGTTTCAGAATTTTATACACCATGACCCAGAACACAGACTGTCAGAGCTAGAAGGGAAGGGAGCAGGCATGGGGAGCCAGCCTCTGATGCACACATACACAGGGCAGGAACTGTACTAAGGACTTTACAACTATATTCTCTTCCACTCTTCTCAATGGGAAAATATCATCACACCCATTTTGCAGATGAGAACACTAAGACTTAAAAGGGTTCCATCAATCTCCTCAGGCCACATAGCTAGTGGGTAGCAGCTCTGACCTGCCAACACAAGCCTTACTCCAAGGCTCATGATTTTGATACTGCATCATGCACTGATTATAAAAAGCTGGAATTTAGTATCTCATATGGGTCATAAGTTGATGGCCTAGAGAAGTGTTTCATTTGGTGGGCTTCATTTGGGTGGGCTTCTGTTTCTGTTTCATGTCCCCTTAATTAAATGTAGACACCTTTAGACAGAGCAAGTGCTCTCCTTTGGCCACACTCTCCACCCCTGACTACTGCTTTCACCTGGTTTCACTTATGCATGTTCATTACCTCTCTGGACCCAAGATGTTGAGTCTGTGATCTCTGTGATCCAGGCCAAATCTGAGTAGTTGAAATTGAGATACAGAGAAACAAAGTAGCCTATGTATGTCATGGAAAAGGAACATTATCAAGGTCATCTGATAATTAGGCCAGGGCTGACTCCATCTGACTTTAACTTACACAATCATTCCACATCCATGGCAGCTTGCTTTTCATCTTTTCTTCTCTATGTGAGATTACATCTGTTTGCTTTTTTTTTTATTTTATTTTATTTTATTTTTTTTATTTTATTTTTGAGACAAGGTCTCACTCTGTCACCCAGGCTGGAGTTCAATGGCACGATCATGGCTCACTGCAGCATCAACCTCTTGGGCTCAAGCAATCCTCCTGTTTCACCCTCCCAAGTAGCTGGGATTACAGATCACACCACCATGACTGATAATTTTTTTTTAACTTTTTTGTAGAGATGGAGTTTGCTATGTTGTCTAGGCTGGTTTCAAACTCCTGGTTTCAAACAATCCTCCTGCCTTCGTCTCCCAAAGTGCTGAAATTACAGGCATGAGCCACCATACCTGGCCATATTTGCTCTATTTATAGAGAGTACTGTGAGAAGTCACCTAGATTTTGACCAGAATTTGAGATTTTCCACTGAGGAACAATAGAAATACTTTGCGTAAGGGGCTGAGTGGGAAAGAGCATAGGAAACAGATTTTGAATGTATTTGGAATGTCTAATGTGTTATAGTTTAACAAAGCAAGAGTCGTACTTTACCAATTTCCTTGTTGGTGGAAATGGCTCTTTTCAAATAGCCTGGCCTTATGCAATGCTATCCAGGGCTATTAATGTTGTCAATATTTTAGTTATTTGAAACTCATACAATTAGTTCAGTGTTTGAAATAAAGACTAATTCCAGAAAATGGCACCCTTTCTAAATTTAGGCATAAATGAGTTGATAGATACATGCAGCCCTGAACCCAATCTTCTCTGTGTCTTGCCAGGCTATTCTGGAGGCTTCCATGGCAGCAGTGTCTTCACCGCAGCCTTTAGATCTCTGGAATTCACCCAAAAATGACTCGAGATGCAGACTGAGGATGATAATACTCTCTAATGCCCTGGCCTGACTGTGCCATTGCCTTTCCATAACCTCCCACTTCCCTATGAGAAAGGCAACTTGTTGGGCGGCAGGAGGTCCAGTCCTCATGTCAGGCATGTACACTCACTATTGCAGCAATGTTGATTCTATCGCTTAATTCCTGCAAGTTTCAATTCTTTATCTGCAAAATGGGTCTACTGATATCCACCTTGCATGGTTATTATAATGATTAAATGATAAAATGCTTGTAAAGCTTTTAGCAACTCATGATAGTAGCTGCACCACTTAGCAAGTGCTTCCTTCCTGTGTCCCTGTGCGTGTTCTGCTCACCATGCTAAGCTCCACGCATTGCTTCATGTAATCCTCATAATAATATTTCAGAGAAGATGTCATTATCCCCACACTACACAAAGGAAGCTAAGAATCAAAGAAGTTAAATAATTTCCCCACGGCTCTGTGACTGCTTGGTGACCCAACTGAGACTTGACCAGAATCTACTGTTTTCAGAGCCTGAAGTCTGCCCTCTATAGTAAGTGTTCAGTAAACATAGTGATAATGACAATGATGACATTGACAGTGATGTCGATGAATGGCAATGCAATAAAGTTCAATTCTCTTAGCTCGGCATTCAACGTCCTCCACAACGTGACTTCAAGTGACCTTTCTAGCCCCACTGATCCATATGTTCCATTAATGTGTTCTATTTTAGCCTTTTCATCCATGTGTTCTATTCTAGCCCAGCTTAACTATTCACAGTCCCCAAATAGGCATCTTTGTGCTTCTTTCTGTGTCTGAGCTTCTCTTCCCTCCCTCTTCTACCTGATCTGGCATAAACATCCCTTTCCTTTAAAGCCTAGCTCTGGTGTTCCACCTCTCCGAGTCTTTCCCTCTCCTGTGTCCCAAGGCCCTGTGGGCAAACCTCTGTTATAGCCATCAGGATGTTGTTTTACTGTCTTCTACACTTCCCTGCCTCCCATCCTCAAACCCCGATTACAGGTCCTGTGACATTTGTCTCTGAATCCCCAGAGGCACATAGTAGATGTTCTGTAATTATTCACAAAAGCAAACATACCACATGGGCAGCTACACAGTCTGCTAAACTAGACCTGGCTTTCCACTCTCTGCATTGTGATTGTCTGGTGCACAGCAAACACCCTCAGTTAAGACCTGATTAGATGCCGTAGACCTCAAGGAAGTGGAATGGCATTTGGGACTGGAAAGTCCTTCCAGTACTGGTCAGAGTTCTAGCCCATGACCACATCTCTTATGACAGACCCTCATAGCTGCTAAGCCTGCTAGAAAGGGAAATTATCTTTATTCCCAATTAGTTAATTTTTTCTGGAGCCAACTCAGCTCCAACAGAACTGAGCTGGACTCCGTTTTTGCATTGTGCATAGTAAAAATCTGGCCACCCAATTTCTAATATTGATGATGATGCCAGAAGCAGAAAAACAGCTGGAATATCTGTTTCCAAAAGCAGCTCATAGAGCTATCATTTTGGAGGGGAAAAGAACCTCCAGAACAAAAGAACCACAGAACAAATGTAACATAGCCACCACTGGAAATAAACTAAAAGAGAACACCCATAAGTTTAAGTCACGGCCTCCAAGATGACATGTGCACCTTGGAAAGCCATCAATTTCTCATCCATAGGGGAGAGAGAGCAAGCGAATAACGTAAAGGAGGTATGGGTGTAGGAAGTATTAGGAACCACCAAGCTGACCTAAAGGAATATGACAGGAATCACACTTTCCATCTTGCTGGTAACACTGCCATCTACTGAAACTCTCCGCTCCATTTCCTACACCAAAACCTGTGGAGGCCTGCAGTCCGTTTCGTTTCAGCATTTTCTTGTGTGGTCTCATTTCTCATTTGATTTACTATTCTATTTGTTGTTGTGAGGTTTCCCCCACTCCCTTTCAGAAATTAATTACTGTAATTATCCAACTTTAATAGCTGCTGATTTGGCATCTGCAGAAAATACTGGAGAAAATGCACTACATTTCATTTGCATATTTGAGAGACAGTGAGGGAGAATTAGACTTTTCCTAAATTACTTATTGTGACCTGGATATACAAAACGTAACTCGTTCCAAATGGAATTCTCATTTGCATACTTCATTTGTCCAATTACCGTCATAGAATAAGCAAAGAGCAGAGGTTCTTCCCCATATGGTGATGTGATGACTCAGGGAGTTCATCTAAAACTGAGGCTTATCCACGGAGCTTCCAGGCCTGTAAGAGGCAGCAGGAAAGGCCACCATCCACTCTGTGTCACTTCATCAGATGTTGCTGCAGTGGATTTTTGCAGAATGCATCCATCAGCAACTCTCTGACTGCTAAGACCACCCAGGCCACTGGCTGGGTCTTTCCAATTGCAAGTACAATGCATTGTATGAAATATAGCTAAGGAAGCCAGATGCCCTCATGATAAGGCCGTTGTACCTGGAAAGCTGTGCCATGCCCAGAATGCATGACCCTGCATTCTGTGAGAACTGCAAAGATCGGGGACCCATTCATCCAACATATCTTAAGCTTGGGCCAGAGGTGTTTCAGATCTTCCCCTCACCATCACCACAATCTTAGGAAGTCAAACAACTTTCCTGAGCCCCAAGTACCTCCAGAATGGGGAGCATCTCATGGACTTCAAAAGGTTGCTGTGAAGATTGGGGAAATAGCATTCCTGGCACAGAGGTGATCCCTAATGTGTAAGAGTCTCCATGTTGTCCCAGGTAGGTCCTGGCTTAAATACCAAGCCAGAGAATGTAAAATCCCAGACTCTAGGTCATTCATGGGCTACAAGATGGGATTTAGGGGTCAAATGTTTTTGCCCATTTGTTAGATGAGTAAGGTAATGAGAGCAGCTGATCTTTAAAGACATTTCCCCACAGGACTCTCTCACCTGCACACACCTGTCACCCCTCACAGAAGAGGAAGCTTATGTCCCCTCCCCCTGAGTCTAAGCCGAGTCCCTGACTAACTTTGACCAATGCTGGCTTTTCCTGGGCCTAAGCCCTCAGCAGGCCTGGCAGCTTCTGGTTTTTTGCCTGTGGGCACCAGGAGCCACTGTGTGCCCTGTTGAAGAGTCTGCCTGGAGGGACACAGGCAGAGGCCAGATGGAGAGGGCTGTGTAGAGACTCCAGGATCCCACTGACCGCTTCAACCAAGGCCCCAGGTATGCCACTCAGCTAAGCCAGCTTAGAAGCCCCTTGCCAGGGAGCCAGCCTTGCTGAGGTGCCACAGCTGCAGAGATCATCCTGGGAGGTTCAACCCTACCGGCACCATATGGAGCAGACAGGCCATGCCTGCTGTGCCCTTCTGAATCCCTGACTCACAGAACCATGAGAAATGACATGGATATTGTTAACTGCCTATCCCAGTTTATATCAGCCTACCCCTTTCCCAACTCTCACTGTTATGTGTATCTGTGCCATTGGCTTCACAGCACTTTTCCATCACTCTCCAGCAGGGGAACAGGAGCAGGAACAAGAAGTCCATTCCCTAAGGAAGGGACGTGGAGACATGAAACCGAGTCAGGCCTTTTCTTAACTCCTGTGCTGAACACTACAGATTCCTTTCCTGGAAACAGTTGCTGTCTCAGAGCTTCTGCTCCAACACTCCACTTTTCTCACTGATCTTAGAGGACTTGCAATATTTTTATGAGGTCACTGTCATTTTTAGGCTGTGACTAATAATGTCAACTAGTAGCCATTTCTTCCCCAAACATGTTGCCTCCTTTGGAACTCCTGGACAAAGCAAGGCTGGACACTTCATTGCTTCCTGAGAGTGCTATTCATCCTCCGGAAGCCACTTCTATGTATAGGGAAGACCAGGAGGCCTGCCCCAAGGTAAGGCCAGTTTAAATACCAGGTCCACAAATAGGCATCCTTGAGACTCATGTGCATTGTCTGAATTCACATTTCTCCATTGGTTAAAATACAGGCAATGATGCCCTCGACAAAACTGCAAGAGGAATAAATAAGCCAAGAAAAGGCCAAGAATCAGCCCAGGACAGAGTAGCTGCTCAAGCCAATGAATCCTCTTTCCTTGGCTGCTGATAAACATAACGTGGTGCATTTTCCAGGCCTTCCTCAATTCTGCCTGGCTCTTTCTTGGAACTTCTAAAATATTTATTCTTTATCTTGAGACTGCTGACTCCAACTTCATCTTGTTCTGTTACTCCACGCCCTCACCCATACCAGTTTTTCTCCCCATAATGGCGCTGTTAGTTCTGCCAGGACAGACACTTGAGAGTCGCCTTGGCTCTTTGTCTTCTCATTACCTGTAGCCTCCTCTTCTCGGAAGCCTGTGGTTCTGCCTCCGAACAGGTCTCTTAATTCCTTTCTTCACACCTTCCCACAGACACCACCCTAATCCAGCTATCACCACACATCACCTGGACTGCAGGCAGAGCCTCGTAACTCTTGCCCCTTGCCTCTTCCCCTCAACCCTCATTCCCTGTCCATTCTCCACCAAGCAGCCAATGCAATGTCTTTAATACAAAATCTGATCATGTCACCTTCCACTCACGTGAGAGAGGCTTCTTGTTATCATGTGCATTGTCAAGGCTCCCAGAAGCCTGCGTGCCCCATCATCCCCATCATCGCCTGACCAGGGAGCCCTTGCTCCTGGCTCTCCCAATTTTCTCCTGCCCTAGCCACCAACAGCAGGCCCCTTCCCACCCAGCTCATACTAGCTACTCACCCTTCAGGGCTCTGCTTACATGTCACCATCTAGAGACGGCTTCCCTGACCTCCAATCCTTTATCTAAATTAGATTGAATGAGGTCTGTTCCTGCCTCCATTCTCATTCTTCTCCCTCAGCACCCTGTTTTTTCCCTGTAATATCACTTGTCACAATTCATAATTACATATTCATTTGTGAACTCATTTATTTAGTCTGTCTGCACTGTCACTACCTCCTTCTCCCCATCATAGAGGCAGGCTCTGCGGACAGTGTCTATGCTCATCTTGCTAGCTGTGCATGAACTGCACAGAGCACAGGGCCAGAATCTCAGCCAGCATCCAGGAGAGAGATGAACATGCCAGGAAGCAAAAGACTTCCCACCAATGCCAGGTGCTGAGCTTAGCACCTGGGACTTGCCTCATGATAGTTCAATTACTTTCAGTTGTTTTTTGTTGTTGTTGTTGTTTGGTTGTTGTTCTTAGAAGGTAGCTTTTTCAACAGAAGTGATCTGTTTTGGATGGCCTTGCAAGGGTGGGCACAACTCAGTCAAGTGTCCAGGACACCCTGGTACTTTCCCACTATAGGTGTTTCCCATGGGGAGCTCTGCTAACACAGGGCACTGAAGGCACAGACAAAAGGAAAAAAGCTGTCTTGGGTTAGAGGGCGTTTGAGAGATCAGTCATATGAAGATGACAAAACACGTATATTCCACACCAGGTACCTGTGGGTGATCTTCGTGGTACAACCGAGGCAGCAGCCTCACCATGATGCACACGACCCCGGGATGCATGATTGCAGCATCCCCCTCCTCCATCCTGCAGAGAGAGGGAGAGTCAGACATCAGACCCGGACCTGTCAGCGTTTTTCTCTTTTCACTGAGCTTCCTGGATCTTTCTTTCTGAGACAGACCATGGTACACACCCTGTCTACTACTTATTACCTAGATGATGTTGAACTACGTTGTCGAGCCTAATTTCCCCCACTGTAAATGGCATTGACAATACCACACTTTCCCCCTACAGTCATAGAACAACACATTTGTGCTCCAAGGCACAGTGCCTGATCCATAGTTGATGCTCAGCTAAGTTAGTTTCCTGGTTTTCTTCCCTTCTCTCTAGATATGTGGGAGATTGAGAAGCTCTGATTTCATATTGAACACACACACACACACACACACACGGGCTTCTGGGTCCCTTCAAAGTGGTGTAAGCACACTAGGCTATGTCCCACCCCCTGAATACTGAATGTGACTAAAACACATAGAATTCATGGAGCAGCTCTTGGAGGACTCTAGGAAGTAAATGGTAGCAGAAAAGGTAACCAAATTCAAGCACCATGAAGTGGCAATGAGTTTCGTGGCCTTCCCTTCTGTATCATCCCCTGGTGTGAACTCACAGGTAGCCTTAAACTCGCAACTGTGCACAAGGTGTAGCATGATGGAAAGAGCTCCAACAGAAGTCCTCTGTTTCTGGTCTGAGGAGCAGGAAAGGAAGTTCTACAGGTCAATGTACATGGAGGAAATCCCCTGGGATTTTCTTTGTTTGGTTTCCCCATTCTTTCTCAACCCTTCTTTCAGTCAATTCCCTCAGCAGCAGCAACAGCAGCAGCAGCCAGGCAGGCTCTAAAACTCTCAGTGAGGAGAAACTTTCTGTCCAACCAGAGGAACTGTAGTCCCAAGAGTGTAGGTAAAATCCCCATAGCTGTTTTCCCCCATTCTCCCCTCACTATGTGGCCCCAGAGACAGATACTAGTGACACAGGGAAGAACAGAGAAATGAAAGCCCCGACTTTCTAGACAGAGCAGGAAGGGACCCCCTGAGAATGAGCAAGTATTAAGAAGACGATGAAGAAGAGGAAGCTGAGGAAAGTGTAACCACAAAGTTGTATATTAACCTCTGGGCTCAGTTCTGACTGTGCATGTGCATCTGTCCCTAACTAGGAGGTAAAACACCACACACAACCAGCTACTGCATGAGGCAAGTGAGGGCACATCAAATCTCCCTGCAAAGTCTTTGAAAACTGAACTGATACTGGAACCAGAGAGTCCAGGGAAGGTGGGCAGAAGCTTGCAACCTGAACCTAAGTGAGTTAGTTCTGTGCCTTAAATATATATATATATATATTCCTTAACATTCTCTATAAGATGACAACAAGGACCAGAGTTCATAAGATAAGATTCAAAATGTCCAGAATACAACCTGAAATTGCTCAACATAGAATGAACCAGGGAAGTTTCAACATCTCAAGTGGAAAAAGACAACCAACAGATGCCAAGGCTGAGATGTCACAGACGTTGGAACTATCAGACGAAACCCTTAAAGCAGTTATTAACCCAATTCCAAGAAGTAAGAGTGAACATTTTTCAAGTAAGTGAAAAATAGAAAGTTTCAGTAAAGAAATGGAAGCAATAAAAAAGAATCAAATAAAAGCAAAAACTGAAATTTGTTTAAACTTACTGACTGAGAATAACAGGAGAATGAGATGAGAGTCCATGAATATGAAGATGGAGCAACACAAGTTGCCTAATCTGAACAACAAAAACGAAAAAGATTACTAAAAATAAAGACAGACTCAAGGTCATGTGTAACAAAGGATCTAACATTTCTGTCATTAGAATCCTCCAAGGAGAAGAGAAAGAGTATGGTATGAAAGAAAAAATGTTTGAGAAGTTTTTAGTGATTCTTTCTTCAAAGCTAGTGAAATACATAACCTTAAAGATTCCAGAAGCTTAGCAAAACCCAAATAAAATAAACAAAAAAATTATGTCCAGACACAACATAATCAAACTGCTGGACACAAAAGAAAATTTTAAAAATCTTGAAAGCAGCCAGAGAAAAACAACACATTACATTTAGGGGAATGACAATTCGAATGACTGTGGATTTTCTCATAAGAAAGCATAAGTCAGGGAAACATTTTTAAAGTGCTACAAAAATACACACAGAATTCCATATCCACATGCTTCCAGAATGAAGGCAAAGTAAATGCATTCCCAGAGGAAGGAAGACAGATTCTTGCCATCAGACTTGTTCTAAGAATAATACTTTAAAAATTTCTTCAGATGGTAAGAAAATAATAACAAAATAATGAAAGGAAACTTCAGGGATGAAGAAAGAGCAACAGAAATGGTAAATATTTGGATAAATATAATACACTATTATCGTTCTTCTCTTAAGTTCTTAAATGTAAGTATGATGCTTGAAAGTGACATTGTATTAGATGTAATACATAAGACAACCACAACAAAAATAGGGAAGGATAGAGGGAACTGCATAGAGGTAAGCTTTCCATAATCCATTTGAAGTAGTAAAATGTTAATTCTAAGTAGACTGTTAAAAGTTAAGTAAGTATACTGCAGTCCCTATTGAAAGCACAAAAAAAAAAAAAAAAAAAAAAAAAAAAAAAAAAAACCTAGACAAAAAAGGAGAGTCAAAAAATTCAGTAGATAAATTCAAATTGAATACTAAAATATATTCAAATTGTCCACAAAAAGGCAAGCAAAGAGAAGTGGAGGAACAAAAAAAAAAAGAGTAAAAGAATAGAAAACAAATAATAAAATCCTGAACCTAAATTCAAGCACATCAATAATTCAAACACATTAAAAATTGATAGACACATATTGTCAGAATGGAAAGAAATAAAAACAAAGCTATATGCCATCATTAAATATTGTGATATAGATAGGTTAAAAGTAACAGGATAGAAAAGTGTATACCATGCTAACAGTAATCAAAAGAAAGCTGGTGTGACTCTATTCATATCAGGGAAAACAGACTTTAGAGCAAGGAAATGACTTGGAATAAACAGATTATATGATATGATGATTAAAAGAGACATAATGATTCAAAATGTGTTTGCACTTTACAACAGAGCATCACAGTTCATAAAGAAAATCTCATAGATCTGAAAGGACAAATGGCCAAATCCACAATTATAGTTAGAGAGCTCAACACTCTTCTCTCAGTAATTAATAAAGCAGACAGAAAATCGTGAAATGTATAGAACTGAACAGCACCATCAACCAACTGGTGTAATTGGCATTTATAACAGATTCCTCCCAACAACTACAGAATATATATTCTTCTCAAGAATTTCCCAAAGAACATTTGTCAAAATAGGCTATACAACAAACTTGGATCATGAAACAAACTTTAAAACATTTCAAACATATAAAGTCATACAAAGTATGTTCTCTGGCCATACAGAATTAATTTAAAGAAAATAATAGAAAGATAACTTTAAATTCGCCAAGTACTTGGGAATTAAAATAACTTATGGGTCGAAGAGAAAGTTTCAAGAAAAATTTTTAAAAATTTCTTAAATTTAAAAGAATACATAGAAAAATGTGTAGAATGCTGCCATAGCAGTGCTTAGAGGGACATTTATAGGATTAAATGCTTACATTACAAAAGAAAAAAGGTCTCATATCAACAATCTAAGCTTCCACACTAATATACTATTTTTAAAAAGAGAAAAATAAGCCCAAAGTAAGAAGAAATGCAATAATAAAGAAAAATCAATTAAATTAAAAACCAAAAAATAATAGCAAAAACAACAAGTAAAAATCCAGTTCTTTGAAAACATTTTAAAAATTGAAAAGTCACTAGCTACGCTAACAAAGAAAACAATGGAAGAAGACACAAATAATCAATATCAGGAATGAAAGAGAAAATGCTGCTACAGACCCCACAGACATTAAAAGGATAATAAGAAAATACTGCAAATAACTCTGTACACATACATTTGACAACTTTGATTAAATGGCCAAATTCACAATTATAGCTGGAGACTTCAACACTCTCCTCTCAGTAATTGTTCCTTCAAAGTCACAAACTACCTTCAAATAGTTTTCTTCAAAGCCACGAATTACCAAACTGAACAAGAAGAAATAAGTTACCTAAATCATTTATAGCTATTACAAAAACTGAATATGTAGCTAAAAACCTTTCCACAAAGAAAACTTGAGGCTCAGTGTTTTCACCAGCAAATTCTACCATACATTTAAGAGAAATAACACCAGTTCTATACAACTTCTTTTAAAAACACAAGAGAAGGGAACACTTCCCAATTCATTTTATAAAGCCAGAATTACCCTGATATTGAAAACAGAAAAACACAGTATAAAAAAACTACATGTCAGTACCCCTAATGAACATAGGTGCAAAAATCCTCAACAATCAGCAATACCCAGATATATATAAAACGACGAGGATACTATGGCCAATTGGACTACCCATAAATGCAAGGCAAGTTCAATATTCAAAAATTAGTCAACATGATCCATATTAATAAAATCACATGACAGTATCATTTAATATAAAAAGCATTTTAAAGATTCAAAATCTGCTCATGACAAAAAAAAAAAAAAAAAAACTCAGTAAATTCAAAGGGATTGTTTACAACCTAATAATGGACATCTACAAAAATCCCATAGCTGATGTTATATTCAATAGCAAAGACTGAAGAATTTCTCCCTAAGATTAAGAACAAGGCAGGGATGTCTCCATTTCTATTGGATGTAATATCCCATTTCTATTGGATGGAACATATGGATTGGAAAGGAGTATCAAAAACTGGCACTAGTCACAGACGATGAGATTGTCTTCCTAGAAAATCCCAAAGAATCCATTAAAAAAAGAAAACTTCTAGAACTAGTCATTAAATTTAACAGTCTCGAATAATAGTCAACATATAAAAGTCAGTATTCCTAATGAACATAGGTGCAAAAATCCTCAACCACAGCAAATAATACCTAGCTACATATAAAATAATGAGGTTCTATCAGGACAGCCAAATGTATAGAATTGAAATCACCACAGCAAATTTGAGAAGGAAGAATAACTTTGGAGAGTTCCCATTTGATATCTTACAAAGCCACAGTAATCAAGACAGTATTGGTGAAAAGCTAGACACATAAGTCAATGAAATCAAATAGTGTCCAAAGACCTATACAAATATGGCTAAGCAGTTTTTACAAAGTTATAAAGACATTTCAATGGAAAAAAGATAATATTTTCAACTAATGGCATTGGAAGAATTGGACATCCATAAGCAAAAACAAACAAACAAAAAATGCATCTCAACCTAAACTTCACACATTGTACAAAAAGTAGCTCAAAATGGATTACAGACCTGTAAAACTTTTAGAAGAAAACATAGGAGAAAATCTTCATCACCATCAGTTAGGCAAAGGGATCTTAGATATGACATAAAAGCACAATCCATAAAAGTAGAGACAAATGATGATTTGGACTTCATCAAAATTTAAAACCTTAATCTGAGAAAGACCCTGTTTAAAGATGAATAGATAAGCTATAGGCTGAGACAAAACATTTGTGTCCCTACAATGCAAAACTACTCAGCAACAGAAATGTATGAACTACTGATACACACAAAATGAGTGAATCTCAAAGGTCTTATGCTGAGTGAAAGAAGCCAGGCTCAAAAGATTACACATGTATGCTTCCATGTATATGGTATTCTGGAAAGACAAACTACAGAGAAAGATCCGTGGTTGCAGGGATGGGGTGGAGAAAAGGTTTTACTATGTGGGGCAATAGCTGGGAACTATTCGAGGTGAAGGGATTGTTCTGTTTCTTTATTGTGGTGGTAGTCATGTGGCTCTACACATGAATTAAAACCCATAGAACTCTAGGCCAAAAAAAGAAACTTTTACTTTGTGTGAATTGAAATAATAATAATAAACTACAGGCTAATCCCAAATTACCAGCATCCGATTTGATTTTCCAACACCTTGCCCATATTGCTGCTTTCACATGCAAAGTGAGATTGTTTTTAGTCCTCAGAGTAGCTAAGGCACTCAGGAGTGTTTTTTGTGCTTGGGGGTAATTTATTCAAATCAACTGAGCAAATACTTATTGACCTTTTATTATTTTCCAGGCACTATTCAGGCACTCTGGATGTATCTGTAAACTAAACAAACTAAAATCCATGACCTGGGTGTGAGGGGAAGAGTGTAGACACAAAGATAAACATAATAAATAAGTAAATTAAAATTAATAATTATTATATATAATGTATCAATAATAACAATATCATAATGAATAAGAAATGATAAGTGCTATTGAGAAAAAAAGAGCCAAGAAAGGAGAATTGAGAGTGCTTATATGAAGAAGGAGAGTAATCTGCAATTTTAATTTGAGTGGCAGGTTTGGCCTCTTTAAGAAGGGCAAAACTGAAAGAGGGGATGCAGACATCCATGGGAAAAGCATTTCAAGCAAAGGGAAGAGCCATTGCAAAAGCCCTGAAGTAGGAGTACATCTGGCATATTCCAGGAACAGCAAGAAAGCCTGTATTTTTACTCTGATACTGAAGCCACACAAAGACAATACAGAAAAACAAACAAACAAACAAAAAAAAACTACCAATATCCAAGGGATCAATGTCCCTTATGAATATACATGCAAAATCCTAAGCAAAATGCTAGCAAACTAAATTCAACAGCATATTAAAAGGATTATATGCCATGACCAAGTATGAGTTATACTAGAAATGCAAGAGTGGTTCAACATAAGAAAACCAATCAACAAAATATACCACATTAATAGACAAAGGCAAAAAAACAGATGATCATTTGATTTGACTCATAAAGAGCATTTGACAAAATCTCAAACTCTTTCATGATAAAAACACTCCAAAAACTAGAAATAGATAGTAACTTCCTCAGCATGACAAAGGGCATTTATGAAAAGCCCACAGCTAGCAGCATGCCAAATGGTGACAGCTGACCTTCAAATTCACGTGGAATTGTAGGAAACCCTAAGAAGCCAAAACAATATTTTAAAAGATAAAGTTGGAGAATTCACATTTCCAGAGTTCAAAACCTACTACAAAGCTACATAATCAAAACAGAGTGGAACTGACATAAGGATAAATACAGAGACCAATGAAATAGGATTGAGAATCCACAAATAAACTCATGTATCTATGGCCCCTTGATTTTCAATAAGGGTACAAGGACAATTTAAGAAGGGACCCTTCAACTAGTGGTACCAGAGCAATTGAACAGTTATAAGCAAAAGAATGAAGCTGAACCCTGACCCCTTGTCATATACAAAAATTAACTCAAAATGAATTAATGATCTAAACATAAGAGCCAAAACAAAATTTTTAGCAGAAAACACAGTGGTAAATTTTTATAACCTTGGATTTGGCAATGGATTTTTACATATAATGCCAAAAGCACAAGTAACAGAAGAAAAAATGGATAAATTGGACTTCATCAAAACTGAAAATTTTGGGCCATCAAAGGACATTATTAAGAAAATGAAAGGAGAATCTATGGAATGAGAGAAAATATTTGCAAATCATATTTCTTATAAAAGTCTAGTACCCACATTATATACAGAATTCGTACAACTTGGCAACAAAAAGAGAAACAATCCAATTAAAAAATGGGCCAAGCCCTTGAATAGACATTTCCCCAAAAAAGATGTACAAATGGCCAACAAGCACATAAAAACAATCAACATTATTAGCCATTAGAGAAATGAAAATCAAAATCACAATGAGATAACACTCCATATCCATTAGAATGTCTAAAAAATTTTTTAAAAAGGAAAATAAATATTGGCAAGCCTGTGGAGAAATTGAAATCCTCTTATGTTGCTGTTGGGTATGTAAAATTGGTTCAGCTGCTGAGAAAATAGGCAGTTTGACAGTTCTATTGAATTGAGCTACAATTCTACTCCTAGGCATATAATCTGAAGAATTCAAAAGAAGTACTCAAATAAATACATGAACATGAATGTTCATAGCAACACTATTTACAAGAACCAAAGGAAATAACCCAAATGTTCATCAACAAATGAATGGATAAACAAATGTGTACCCATATGATGGAATATTATTTTATCGCAAAAAGGAAAGAAGTACTGATATAAATTACAATGTAAGTGAACCTCAAAAATATTAAGCTACCTGAAAGAAGTCAAACGTCAAAGGAAACCAATTATATGATTCCATTTATACATCATTTATCCAGAATAGGTTAATCCCCAAAGCAGATTGGTAGTAGCCCAGGGATTGGGGAAAAGAATGAGAATGAGTATAGCTTTTCCTTTTGGGGTGATAAAAATGTTTTGAATTAGACAGAAGTGTTCTTTGCACAACACTGTGAATGCATTAAATTCTATGGAATTGTTTGCTTTAAGATTATTAATTTTATGTTCTGTGAATCTCACCTCGGTGAAAAAAGCTAAGTTTTTTTTTTACTATTTTTTCAAGAAAAAGATGTCTAGCACCTGGAGTAGTTCTCAAACTTTAATGTGCTTACGCATAACAAGAGAACCTTTTTAAAAACAGAACCGTAAATTTCAACCCCAGGGATTTGTGATTCAGGAAATCTAGTTTACACAACTGTATTTTTGTGCAACTCTACAACAGATTCTGATGCAGGTGGTCTACAGGCCACACTATAAGAAGCATTGCTGTATGGTAGGGATTGACAGAGCAGGAATGGAGACAAGGTTCTGAATCCCAAGGATGGCAGACACTGATCCCCCACCTGACCTGGTGTTCCCAGATAGCTCGTATCTCACAAGGGACCTGTGGGTACAACAGAAAGTTGTAATCAAAAGTACGAATCCCAAAGCACTTGTATCTTTGGGAGCCAGTGGATGTGTGAGGCATGCTTGGCCAAATTTTGCATCTCATTTGAAGAAGCCTAGGGGCCTTTGCAGGATGTGAACCAGTGAAGCCTCATCATGTCACACAGCCCCTGAGCTTGGCTATAAAATCCTGCCACCCACAGCAGCTGCACATCAGAGAGGATGACTGCTCCAATCCTGGTATTTGTCCTGCTTAGATATGAAAGTCAGACAGACTGTCCCCTATATGGACTCTATCAAACTTCAGGGGGCAAGATTAATACCTATCTCCTGTTACTAAGGCCTGTGGATACTTGAGGGATGCATTAGAAAACTAAAAGCAAAGTGGTCTCATTTGCACAGTCCATGCTGATTACTCCAGACAGCCACCATCCTCTTCCAAACCTCCAGGGCTTCTCTCTCAGGGGCTGGCACCAACCAGTCTCTCTCACACTCTCATCAAATCGATTACCAAGGCCAGGCAAAGTTATGTCCTAAATAGTTCTCAAAATGTTCTCCTGTTCAAGCTACTGCCATCGCTGGAAGGAGGGACTGACAGCTCCTTTGCTCTTCTCCTTTCTGGCCATCATCTCTGCCCATCCATCCCTATAGCTTAAAGCCCTACTAGAGCTTGAAGTCCGAGCAATGCCTACAGAAGGAAGGAACAAACCTTATTCCAGACAGCTGATTTTGCGTCTCACCTTTATGCCTCCTCAACCCATTTCAGACCAGATAACTCTCATCTTTAAATGTTTAGCTCAGTGGTCTCCTCATCCAGGAAAACCTCGCTGACCTCCTCCCCAGACCTCATTAGGTGCACTTCTCTATGTCCTCTCAATTTCTGGGGCTGCCCTTGCCAGGGCACCCACCAAACAAGCATAATGCTCCATTCATGTCTCTAATAGTGGGATCCCAGAAGAGGAGCAGGCAGGAGCAGCCATATCTGAAGCAGTTGCAAGACCACTGCACATCAGGTTTCTTCAGGACACCAGGCACGAGAGCCCAAGACTATCTGCCTTGCCAACCCTCCTTGCCTTTCCTCCTGTCCTGCCCATCTTCTCAATTCATTCATGCCCATATTCGACTCAGTGACCGTTCATGGGGGTCCCTGATGCAGACCAGGAGCTGCAGACCCAGTCCATGCTCACATGGGCCTCACCATTGAAGCAGAAGAAAGAAATGTGAACACCATCTTATCTCCACAGTGGTAAGAAGCCAAAAATCGATAGATGTACAGTGGTTTTATTAGCAGATGGGGAAGAGACAACTTAAGTGGCTGATGTCCTTGGCATCCATTTTAATGCATATCCTGGTTTCAGATATGCTCAAGTGTGCAAACATGCACCAAAGAAAAAAGTAACCAAGGAAGGTTACACAATTAATCATTGATTTGCACTGTGATCAGTGCTGATGGTGCTGAGGAGATATGAGGCAGTGGGATCTGATTTGGCCCACAGGATGGGATGGGGCAGCCGGGGGAGGCTTCTTGGAAGAAGTGACATCTAAACCGAGACAAAAGCGTAAGAAGCAACTGTCCAGGCAGAGTGAAGACAGGAAAGGCATCCCAGGTTGAGTAAAGGGCATATACAAAATCTGAGTCTGAAACATGGTTGCAAGGTGCTAGGTGAGTGATGCCATGGGCAGGTGGGACCCCTGGGACTGTGTGCCCCACACTCCCAATGTCTGACTCCCTCCTGGTAACCATGGGGAAGCACTAGAGGCTTCCAAGTGGGAATGACAGGGTCACAACTGTGCCTTGCAAAGGCTAGTGTGGCCTTCATGTGAACTGCTCAGGAACTACACTGTCCCCCACCCTTCCTCAATGGTCTGGCTCAACCATCAAACTCACAACAATTACCCCTAACAAACTTAAGTGACAGATACAACTCATATCCACAGGGGACATTGTTTCAACAGGAAAGATTAGGATGAAGCTGCAGGACGCCCAGCAGCAGAGCCAGAGGAGTGAGTGTTTAGGGCTCTGGCCTGCAGAGTGCCCCCTGAAACCTTAACCATTGCCTGGAGCATACCGCATTCCTGTTGAAATGACGTCTCCTTAGGGCTATAAGTTATAGCCACAACTTAAGCTCAAGGTAAAGGTGACTGGGGTTGCTCCTTCGGCTGACATAAGGAATAAATGTCAACCCACGAGAACTAGCAGGGGCTGGGAGAAGGCATATGCTAAGGTAGAAGCAAGAAGGAGCAGAGATGCCCTGCTTTGGAGGGGGCTTTTCTCAGAGCTATACGTGACCCAATTGTAGAGCAGTCCTCACAACCCATAACTCCATGATGCCACAGCCCTGTACAGAGACCACCCTAGCTCCACATTACCTATAGGGTAAAAGTGAAATGGTCTCGTATAGGATTTATGCAAGGCGCACCACAGTCTGACCCTGCTTCCACTCCACTTTCACCTCCAGACCTGCACTGTGGATGATGTGCTGCTGAGGGGTAAGCACTCCATTCTATGGTGTGTGTATGTAGTGTGGATATGTGGTATATATATATGTGTGGTTTTTGTGTGTGCTGTGTGGTGTCTGTATGTAGTGTATATAGATGGTATGTGTGGTGTGTATTCATGTGTGCGTGCTAGGTGCTGTGTGGTGTGGTGTGTGGGTGTGTGTGATATGCCAGTATGTGTAAGGTGTATGTTCAGTGTGGTGTATGTGTGTTCTGTGTACATGTGGTGTATGTATATTTGTGTGTGATGTGTATATAGTGTGTTTGGTGTGGGGGTGTTTGTTTGGTATGGTGTATGTTTCACAGAGATATATGATGTATTTTGGGCACCATAGATATATTTTGGGAATTACATAACATGTCACCTCTGTGTTATTAAAAATGTTCCTTAAATTGTAGTTATCATAAAGACTAAATGAATTGAAGAATAGTCCATCGTAAAAAGCTGAGCATGGTGTCCGGCACACACGTACTTAGGAAGCAGCTGTGATCACTCTAACTACCACCATTACCACCTGCAATCCTTGCCTCACAGCATCCCTCAATATAGATACTATTATTATGTCCGCCTTCAAATCAGGAAATGGAAGATTAGAGAAATAAAGTAGCAGGGCCAAAGAACACAGCCACCAAGGCATAGAACAAGCCGGCCTGACTCCAAGGCCCATGGCCTCTTTCTCTCCTCCCTGGAGACTGGGGACCTACTTTGCAGAAGGCAGAGCTAAGGGAAGCCACCTGCCCAAGGACATACAGGTGTGGTGGGGTGGAGATGAGCATCCTGTCTTTGATTCCCAGCCCACTGCCATGCCCTTTACTCTGCAGACTCCCTGGAGGGAGTAGAGTTTCACTTCCTATTCTCTAACCATTAAGGAAGGCCAAGGGCCATGTATCTCTTTTAGGGAGGAAAAAAAATGCTCTATTTATGAAACATGGCTCTTATTAATGTAAAAATTACTCATTACAAAACCAGGATGACATTTAGACTCACCTCTAAAACATCAGGACTGATGCAGTCCATAGGTTAGAACCTGATCTTCAAACTGCAGGCTGTCGTGTCTGATGTTTGGAAAACTATCACTATTATTGTGGGAGTATCAGGAAAAAAACAGGAAGAGCACACACACGTGTGTACACATACAGGCACACACAAACAAATGTATGCAGGCTTTGGAGATAGCCCTGGGTTCAAATTCTAGCTTTATTAATTACTAAATGTGTGACCTTTGGCCATGTTTTTAATCCCTTCTCAGCCTTTGTTTCCTTATTGATAAAATTCCAAAGTTTGGGAGGGAAATAAAAATAAATAGATATTTAGTGTTCAGCCTCCAGAGACATTCAACTAATTACTATTGCTTTTTTTCACCTGATATCACTTACTAAATGTCCTTTGGTACTGACAAATATTCCCCTGCCCCTGAGAGTTGGTAGAATAAGTCGAACAAGTTTCTATACCAAGATCCTAAGTTAACCTGTATGCTATCAGGGCGCCCAAGAAAAAGGCCTCCTCAGGGATTGCCCCTGAAATATACAGAACAGGGAACCCAGAGAAGGAATTCTTCCCAAGACAAGCAAGAAAATCAGGACCTGGGAATCTGGTCGAGGCCTGGCTTGGAAAGTGCAGCTAAGACCCCATGGAGGCATTCCCATATCTACAGAAAGGCAGGATGGCCAGAATGAGGATGGTTTCCATGGAATCCAAGAAAAGGAAAATCTTGGAGCAAGATTCACAATCAAAAATTAGACATCACACAAGGAACCTTCCATGATTGTCACAGAAACAACAGACTCTCAAAAAACGCAAGAAGAAATAATTATGATTCCTATGTTTGAAGAAATAAAAATGACAGACAGATATGAACAAGTAAAAGGGCTATTAAATCAAGTTAATTTGAAAAAGAACCAAACAGTATATCTAGAAATATAAAATACTGTCATCGAAATTTTAAAAAGAAAACCTAAATGGCTAGATTATATATCAGATTAGACACATCTAGTAGGAGATTCAGTGGGTTTAAGAAAGATCAAAAGAAACTGCGTGGAACAGAGCACAGAGAGACAAAGAGATGGAAAATGTAAAAGAAAGATTAAGAGACATGGAAGATAGAATGAAAAAGTAACGCATACATCTAATTGTGTTAATTCCAAAACGGCAAAATAGGAAAAGGGATGGAGAAGAGGTCATAATTTAAAAATCCATATTTTATAAAAGACATCAGTTGGGATTCAGGAATCCCGATGAATATGAAGCAAAATGAATGTTTAAGATAATGTACACTGAGATATATGACAGATATAAAGCAACAGAATGAGAATGGTGATCTTAAAAGCCACCAGAGAAAAATGACAAATTACCTTCAAAGGAAGAGAAATAAAAACGATTTTTAAAGGGCAACAATGGAAGGCAATAGCTGGGGAGACCTTCCATTTACTGTGAGAAAATAACTGTCAACAAATAAATGTATACCCAGCAAAACTATCTTTCAGCAATTAGGGAGAAAATACATTTTCAGACAAATAAAATCCAAGAGAGTTTATCACAAATAGACCCACACTACAGGAAAGTTTAATGGAGGTACTAGAGTAGATAAAAAAGAATCCCAGATGGAAGAATAGAGATGCAAGAAAGAATAGTGAGCACAGACATTGAAAGCATGTAGGTAAATCCAAAGAATATTTTATAAAACAACAATAATAACTGTCATATCTGATGGATTTACTAACAGGAGACAAATTTAAAATATTAGCTAACAGTAATGTATAAGTTAGAAAAGGGCAAAAATATTTAAGAGTTTTAAAGTCTTGATGTCTTAATTGGATGGATAAAGATACTGTTTAACTAAAAACATGAGTATGCCTGTTGAATCACTCTAGGGTAACTACTATAAAATTAATCATAGAGAGTTTAAATGTCATACTAGTAGTTAGGAAACACAATTTTAAAAAATCAAACAATTCAAAAATACGACCAAAAATGTTTTTTAAAAGTGGAATAAAAGTAAAAAGCTAAGTAAAAATCATTCCAAATATATTAATAATTATGAAAGTGTAAACAAATGACATTCTCCAGTTAAATGACAAATAATACCACACTAGATTGAAAAACAAAGTAAAACCAACAAAAATGGTTCCTTGTTGTTTACAAGAAAAACACCTAAAAATGTAAGGACAGTACACAGAAAGGATAAAACCAAAGGATGAAGAAAAAGCCCAGGCACAAACTAACCAAAAGAAACCTGATAATAATAATAGTACTATTATTATTAAAGGCAAAATGTACTACTAGGGATAAAAAGGTCACCATATAATGATAAAAATTTAGACTCCATAAGAATATAAAAATTCTAAATAGGTATGATGCTTATAACATCAAATATATGTAAGGGAAAATTCAACAGAAATTGACACATCCACTTTATCACGAGAGATTTTGAATGCATCGTTCTCAAGAACTTATACTCCACTTCCCAGGCCGCTGCTGCAGGTGGCGGAGGGGCAGGTCCCGGTGATGGAGGCCGAGGCCACCTCCTGGGCCACCTGGCGGCCGTTGTGGCGAAGCAGGTACTGCTGGGCTGGAAGGTGGTGGTGCGCTGCGAGGGCATCAACGTTTCTGACAATTTCTACAGAAATAAGCTGAAGTAGCCGGCCTTTTTCCGCAGGCGGATGAACACCAACCCTGACGAGGGACCCATTATTTCCTGGCCCCCAGCAGCTTCTTCTAGCAGACAGTGCAGGGCCCGCTGCCCACAAGACCCAGCGAGGCCAGGCTGCCCTGGACCCCGAGGTGTTCGATGGAATCCCACTGCCCTACAACAGGAAAACCAGATGGGGGTTCCTGCTGCACGCGAGGCTGTGCATTTGAAGCCCACGAGAGAGTTTGCCTACGTGGGGCGCCTGGCTCAAGAGGCTGGCTGGAAGTACCAGGCAGTGACAGCTACCCTGGAGGAGAAGAAGAAAGAGAAGGCCGAGACCCGCTACCAGAAGAAGAAATAGCTCATGAGACTGCAGAAAGAGGCCGAAAAGAACGTGGAGAGGCCCTCAAGACCCATGAGCCCAATAAAGCCTGTTTATTCCAAAAACAAAAAACTGATATTTCAAACCGACTTTTAAAATTTATGATAAAGGATATTTGAATGAAACAATTGACAAATTCGATCCAAGGGACATAAATAGAACATCAAATCTAACACTCTGAGAATATGCATTATTTCCAAGCACATGTAGAATATTTATGAGAAGGGACTACATTGAGGGCCATGAAGTCAACCTCAACTAATTTTGAAGGATAAGAGCCCAGACAGTCACCTTGATAGAGTGAGAAGTAAATAGCAAAGATGACCAGAAACACTATAACAATGGAAATTCAAAATTCAAACACTTAGGAGTCAACTATAATTTATAAGGGAAATTAGAAAAATATTTCATACTAAATGAAACTGAAAATAAAACTTACGAATTACAGAAAAATTTATATGTAAAAGAAGAAGGAAACAGACATCCAAGTTAAGCAAAAGAACACTAGAATAAGCCCAAAGGTAGAAGGAAATGATAACCAAAAAAAAAGTAGGAGAAACAGGAAAAGTCGAAAGTTGGTTCATAGGACACACTGAAAAGTAAACATCTGTGAATAGTGCTGAAGCAGAAAAAGCAAGGAAGATGCAGGTAAATAGTGTTAGAAATGAGTCACAGAACTCACAAGGGCTGCTCAGAAGAGCATGAGGGAGCCTTCGTGAGCAGCTGGATGCCCACAAATGGAAACTTGGATGAAATGGGGAAATCAGCTTGCAAAATAACAAACCAAGAATAATCCAAGAACAAATAGAAGTGCATTCTCATGAGAATAAATTTTCTCACAAGAAAAAACCGGGCTCACAGGATTTAGTGGCAAGTTCTGTCACATTAGCTAGGGAACAGAAATAATCCCTACATAAACTCTTCCATAGCATAGAAGAGAAGCACTGTCCAACTCATGCTATGATGATAGCGTAAATTTGACAAGAAAAATAGCCAGGAAAGGAGTATGAAAGGCCAAACTCCTGAACATCAGTGCAAAAATCCTTTTTAAACATTAGTACATGAAATTCAGCAATACACAGATTATGAATGAGTTGGTTTGTGCAGGAATGCAAGATTAGGAAACCAGTTAATTAGCGAGATTAACCCCCCAAAATCATAATTATCTCAGTGTGTGGAGATTTAACACGCATCCTTCTCTACTATCCCCAACACTGAAGTCTGGCAAATGGGGCCCTCTGGATAAAAATGCAGTGTCTTTCAGAAGGATAACTTACTGCAGTAGTAATGGGTGTTCTGTCATTTATGCTTTAGAGGAATGGAAAAAGACACCAACTGTTGCTGTTGTGTTCTTTCATTTTCCTTCCCACCCCAAGAGGGGTGGGTAGGGATGGTTCTTTGTGCCTCTTGCTTTAGTGGAATTCTCTGTTACAGACATGAGAGGAAAAAGTTGTTTACTAAAGTCTGAACCCATTGAGGTGTTTGGCCTGAGGAAGTAAGGAGAGCAATTGTCTTTGTTAGGGGGTGTAGAAGCAGCAAGAAAGAACAGAAAGAGTTCCATAATTGGGGTGGACACTGTGGTTTGTGTCCTGCAGATCAAAGGATCTCACCCCACCCCTGGCAGCGCCCTGGGGAGGAGATAAAACCTGAGAAGACCAAGGCTGCCTGGCACACCCAGGGATGCCAGGCCCAGGCACCAGGGCTCCCTAGGACAGTAAAGATCCCAAAGGAGAAGGTGAGTATATCAGCAGGGTCCTGCCCTCCCTGGTTCTTATGTGACTTGACAGCATCCTCCAACCCAGTACTGACTGATTGAATTTTCTGTCAGCTCCCAAGGTAGAAGAGTGTAGAGTCAGAGATAACTTGATTTGAGGAAGTGGAGGTCACATGACATTTCTGCACACCCATTCTGTAGCTGAGCCTTCCTACCGACTACACATGCACAAGACATTAGAGTGAGAATGGGAGACAGAGACGCACTGATGACACACTGGCAGAAGAAGCTACCTCTCCTCCAGGTCTGGCCACTGCTTGAAGTTGCGTTGGGGGTCACTGCCAGCTTCTCCCTTCTGAGCGTCCACAACCGGCCCCTGCTTGGCCCTCAGGGACTCCTTCAGGTCCCCACGCAAGTGGAGGGTGCCGCTGGCCATGCTGTCCAGAAAGCCAAGGATCTGGAGGCAGCTCTGTATCCGGGGTGGGAGTGAGCCACTAGAGGAAAAGGCAGTGCCCAGCAAATCTGCAAATGGCCTGGCCTTTGTGTCCGCCCAAGAGCGCAGCAGGGCGCTCTCTTCCTCCAGGGCTCCAAAACAGCCCAGCAGGCAGAGGTCCTCAGCCAGCTTCTCAAAGAGCCCATTCCTCCTGAAGAAGTCGTCGTTGACAGGGTCCCAGTGCAGCGCTGCGGACACAGCACAAAGAGTGTACAAAACCAGCTCCAGGGTCTGTCTGGGGGACACTACTCCCCATGCCTGCAGCGGGGGCTCCTGGAGGGAGCCTTCCAGGTCGGAGAGCAGAGACAGCAGCCCGTTGAACCCGCTGGAGACTCTGAAGGCAGCACGGCCCTTGGGGGTCTCCAGGATCCGGAGCAGAGACTGAAACACCAAGCAAATCAAAATGAGTACACTCCAAGAGGTAGAGTAACCCTGAGCCCACATACATGCCTGCCAGAGCATCCCACTAGCTCTTCCCTCAACGCCTTCAGATCAACAAGCTACAGGAAGGATGATTCTGAAACATGGGGATCTCCATATTGTTCCTCTTACGGTTCAGGTTTTCCATGTGTGCCTACTACACTAATCTATAGGGTTGATTTAACTGTCCTGTATTTTGACTTGAATGCATATCCTTCCAGAAAGCTTCTGTCCTGTAGTTCATACTTATCCCAGATCGAGTGCTCACACATCCCCATCTCATTCCCTGATCAAAATTCTCGTCTTACTCTACTGCAGCTACTTGAAAATCATCTCAGCTCTCCACCAGACTGAAGTTCCACAAGATGGGAACCATATCTGGCTTCCTTACTATTGTGGAACACAGCACACACTTAATGACAATTTGCTAAATGAGTGGGATGAACCATCTCTTATACTGTACAGGAGACACACAATGAAATCCTTATAGAAGCAGCTTGTTATTCCTTATCTCCCTCTCTGTGCAAGCACGGCTTCATCTGCTATATTAGATGAGGGGAAACAGTAAAATGAATCAACTTAAAATGTGGTGTGAAAAGAGTGTGTCAGAAAGACAAGAGAAACCTGCAATTGAATGAAATGCATAGGTATAACACACAGCATAGGCCAAGTGTGCAGAAAGCAATTAGGTCACTGATAGGATACATCATGGAATCCACCACCCTCCAGATCACTGTGAGTTTTGCTGGCCAGCCAAACTTTTATTTCCTTCTAAAATCAAACCTTTCTTGAGCACTTACTTACTTGAGCCCAGTGCATGGTATATACTCTAGGTAATCAATACGTTCTATTGGAAGGAAGGAAGGAGGAAGAGAGAGGGGGAGGTGGGGGCTACATTTAAGCAGTTCTCATACTGTGCTTCATCGAAATGTGAAAAACACATGGAAGATTTTAAATAAGTATTAAAAGCCTATTATTTTGGGTACATATTTATTGATCAGATAAATTGCACTGGACTCCATCTAAAATTCAGGCATTTGTTGTGTTTCCTAGAGAGTGGACAGCCTTGAGCGTTCGTTAGTAAACTGCAGAGAGAGGTGTGAATTATTTTATCTTTTCAGATATTTAATGCTCTAGTGTGACAGGCAAGGGGATTGTCTGAGAAGGTACAGTTTGGCATCAGTTTCAGGAGGCCTGAGACAAGGTTCAAAGAGAAAAAATAAAAGAGAAACTCCCTATTTGGGGGAGGGGTGATGCTGTGACTTAAATGCCTGGTTTAGGCGAGAGTCTCTAATATGACACATGGAAGTTAATGAAAAAGAGAAAACTGGGAGCTCAGAAAAACAGGTGGGAAGGGACTAGATATTTAAATTCGTTTTAGTTAATAGAAACTTAGTAAACTTATAGGTCACTATCAAACATGAAGTCATGCACTTTGGGAGCTCCATCTTTTTTGTTTTGTTTTGTTTTTTGTTTTTTTGAGATGGAGTCTTGCTCTGTTGCCCAGGCTGGAGTGCAGTGGCGAGATCTCGGCTCAATGCCTCCCCAGTTCAAGTGATTCTCCTGCCTCAGTTTCCTGAGTATCCAGCTGCATCTCTTAACTGCTGGCACCCTAACCTAACAGTGGTGTTTATTTGAAACAGTAGAATGTGTTTCGACCACTTGGATTTTGTTCTCTAATGTTATATTCCACTACAGGAAACCTGAGCTGCTGGGCGAGTAGTCAGTCTCACATTCCGGGTCAGAGAACACAAGAGGAGCCTGAACTCTCTTAGTGCACACGTGAGGATTCTTTCAAAGATGAAGAAAAGCAGCAGCCAAGGATCTGCGTAAAGGGCTTCCAGGGCCCCATCTATGACATTTCCAGAAATTTAAAAAACAAAACAGATTGCAGTTACTAGGAGAATCTATGAAAGACCAAAGTCCATAATTATATTCAAAAGGGACAAATAACATAAAGCGAGGTAGAAAGATTCATCCATACCAATACAAGTCAACTGATCTTTTCCCAGTTATAGAAAATGCACTACTTACAGTGGTTAGATCAATGATACCCCACCACATCTCAGAGGGACACTGCGGGGAAATGAACTGTCATTTTGCTCTTTGAAAGAAACCCAGCATCAGGGCCACCCACTAAAGCAGACGGTCAAGTCTGAATCGTGGGAAAGACTTCAGGGAAATTAACTTCCCAGGCCACCTGAAAGACGGGGGCAATGATACTGCTTTCTCCTCCTGAGTGAGGATGTGGCCTAATTCTTTCTGAATTTGGCTGAAAACCCAGGAAAGTTGAACATTTGTAGATGCACCCTCAAAGCAAAGCATGCGAATTGTTGGAGTGGGTTCCTCCAGGATGGTGATACTGAGTGTGCGTTTGTGAAAGCTCATGGCTTAGGCTGGGCAAGGCCTTTCCCTGTATAGACAGAGTCATAGCAGCTGCCTGTCCCTGCCCCACCCGGGAGGCTCTGGGGCCAGGAAAGGCTAACGCAGCTACGCTGCATCTGTGCCTGCCTTGTGTGAGCAACTCACTCCCAATAAAATGTTATTTGTATGGCTGAGTTGGAAACTCACTCCAACCTTGACATGTGTGTGTGGTTTCAGTCCCTCCTTTCTAACTGATAAACCATACCAAAGGCTGTTCACTGCAATGTGGTACAGCACGAGTCTGAACCTGACCTATGCCTGGTCACGTGACATATGCCATGAAAAGTCAGTCAGTCACAAAGACATCAGGAAATCTTAAGCTCTACAATGTTAAACAGATTAAATTTATGTGAGTGCTTTCAATGGCTCTAAGACCTCTAGGAGCTTTGTTTAAGGAAAATGGAATGAATAAGCGCTTCTGTTTGTCACATAACACATGACAAAACAAATATCGGGAAGGGAGAATCATTAAAAAACAAAACTGATCAGATTACAGACAATTGCCTGAGTGCTGGTGATCACTATAAACCCCTCTTCCCCCCAAGGAACTCCCTCCCAATTTAATTGTCCAATTTGATGCCAAATATTGCTCAAAAGAACTCCATCACTCAAAGAGTGTTGAAGCAGATATTTTAAAAAGCAAAGCAACCCAATAATCGCCCTCATTATGATCTGTGTCTCTCAGCGGGTTTGTCACCTATAATTCCTAGATGGTTATTTTCTTTTCCTCCTCTTGGGAGAGAGAGGAGGAAGGAATGGCTGTCCTTAATTGTTGCTTTGTTTGATTTATTAAATTTAGAGTCATTATCTAAAATGGGGGTAATCTCATTAGAACTTAGACCCCGCTATTATTTCTTGGGATGGGGTTAATTTCATATTTGCAGAGTCATAAAGTAAAGAGTCCAAAATCCAATTACAAAGGTTTAATTTCATAGCAACTAAAGAGAAACATTTCTATCATAAAGGAAAATAAATACTTCGCTACTTCGGGAAATGATTTGTCAGGAATGGGGAGTCTAGGAGGAGGGTCTCCATTACTGTCATTCAACTTTGCATGATAATGCATCACATAGGGTTTCCAGTCTGCAGAAGGGAGTAAATTTAATCAGTTGAAGTCAAAGTAATCAGGCTGGGGTTGACACATTTCAAGAAAGGTCAGCGTTAAGCACATTTTCTCATCCTAACTCAGTTACCATGTCATCGTCTCTGAGTTAGTATTCCTCCAGCTTGAATCTATAAAATGGATGTCTGCTGCAAAGTGCTAACTATGTTAGGACTAACAGGATTTATTTCACATTCTATTATTTGTTATTCCTCATAATTTTCCATGTGTCATGCTGGAAGACCGGTGAGGTAATGCAATTAAGCTCAGAGTTGAACAGCTAAATGTATATTAGCAAATCAATCTGAATTTGTGCATAACCCAATCACAGTCCCACCGGCCAAGGAGAGGAAATTCATTTGCTTACATTATTCTTTAACTCAGTTATCATTTGCCAGAATTAGGTGGTGAAGTCACATGTGCTTCAGTGTTGGTATGGAAGCGCCACTGGTATTTGAAGTAACTGCCCGAAGTTGCTTCTCCAGAGTGGCTGGCACACAGGCCACAGGGAAGGGATGCAGAGTGATGGCATGCTGTGAATGCACGTTGGAGATGGGAAACCTTTACAAGAAGGGGCACCCTCTCATCCTACTCAGACACACTTTGTAGAAACAGTCCCTATGGGCAGAGTTGGCTCTTACCTTCTAAAGAGAGAGATCCAGTGAGAAACAATTCACTTAACATCTTCGTTTCAAAGTTTCAGGGGATTCCCATGATGATTTAGAAACAAATGCAGATCTCACATCTGATTCCAGCAAGCCTTCACCACTTGCTCATGTGACTCAGTGGTGGGCGAGTCTGGAAGAGGCACCAGTCCTCCCAACTGCCCCCTAGAGCAGCAGTGTAACAGCCCTAGCCCTTGGAAAACAATGCCAGCTCCTGAGGCCTCCAACTGCCCAGCAGTGACTTGGCACCCAGGGAGAAGACAGCACATTGAGTGCAGGCTGTGATTTCGTTAAATAAGCTCACCAATGTTCTTCCCTTATGTGCTCTCTTGAAAACTGATTCTGAAATGATATTGAATCTGTAAAACACCATAACGACTTTACATTACTAATTCTAGAAATTTAGTCCTATTGCCCAAGGACTGACACTCTAATACGATGACTCTGGGCTGCAGAGTAAACAAAAGGAACTTTCTATGAGCAAAGCAGATCACTCTTTTCTACATTGGACAGAAAAATACTTTTACCTTCCAAGCAAAGTAAAAGCAAAACTTTCCTCTCTGTGGATCTGTTTGGCTTTTGATACAGCACTGTCAGAAACAATTATTCACCCAACAGGAAACCACAATATGACTGGTTAAGACATGCCTTCCCTGTTCCTATCCTATCAGAACATGCCAGTCAAGCTGAACATGGACATATGAAGGAAAATGTACCGAACAGCACAGTGAAGTGGAATGATCTATCAGTTTTCAGTTGCTCGCCTTAGATTCAAACTCAACTTCACCATTTAGCAGTTGTGCAATATTAACTTAGTCAATGAAGCTCTCTGGATGTCTCTCTGCCTTTAACATTAAGAGATTGGACCACATGAATCTGAGGTAATTCCTAGCCCCCGTATTTTCTTTATTTTTGATATATCTCTCCCTTACCCTACTCTCTGCTTCACCCATCCCTCTCAGTCTCCTTACCTCAAGTAATCTTGGGATTCAAGTGTCTTTCAAAAGGTATTTAACTTTCCTTTTTTTGTTTCGTACAAATCACTTTCACTGATTCTATGGCCCTGCAATTAAATCACTGTCTGGGCTCTTGTCATCTGTGAAGCATGATGATTATGGTCATGATACCAGTTTTGGATGGACCACGCAATGCTTTGGCCACACCAATCACTGCTGGCTTAGGCCACATAATAACTGGAACAACTCACATCAATGTCTAACATCGAATGTGCAGAAAAATTAAGTATGATGAACCAAACACCATTCTTTAAATGTTAGAAAGGTTTTGCATAGAGATAGGCTTAAGTAAGTTAGATTGATGATTGACCTAATTTTGGAAATCAGAGCAACTTCACTTTTTAAAAAATTCACCAACAATCATATATGTCATGTTAATGAAACATGGGCATGTTGGCCAGGCACAGTGGCCCACATCTACGATCCTAACACTTTGGAGGCTGAAGTGAGAGAACTGCTTGAGGTCAGAAGTTGAAGACCAGACTAGATAACATAACAAGACCCCCTCTGTACAAAGAATACAAAAATTAGCCAAGTGTGATGGCACATGCCTTTAGTTCTAGTTAGCTGGGAGGCTGAGGTGGGAGGATCACTCAAGCAATCCTTTTAAAAGTCATAAACTCAAAGACAAAAGCAATGTAAAAAAAGGAACAGCAACAAAACTGTGAAAGTTGTAAGGCAGAACAGATGGCAAGAATGATATTTGTTATATGTATTTAACTATTTTAAGATAACTCGATGAATATTAACAATATTACAAAAACATACACTTACATCTCTGTTGCCCAAACATGATAACCCTGCCTCAATTGTCCCTTTGTGTCCACTGTTTCCACACCTCTGACTGCCTTTTGCTTCTTTTTCACAGCTCACAGGTTCTCTCCCCAGTAAGCCTTCCTCAACCAGGTAAGGCAGCATTGGGCTCTCCTACTTCTGTGTTCCCGTAGCAACCTGCGCTCAGTGTCTAACCAATGCATTCATTACACTGCAATGTAACTATTGCTTACTTATTAGCACCAGGCTATGAGCTCCCAGAGGGCAAGGGTTGTATCATAATTGACTGTAAGTCCCAGGTACTCTTCATCAGCCCTGGTAATGGGTTAGATGCTCAATAAATGCTGATCGAATCAACAAGGCAGCTACTTGGCCATTGCTGATTTGAGCTGCAATTCCATAGTTTACAGTGTTGTGGGAAGTAGCTGCCTAGCCAGGAAAAACATTTCCTAGCATCCCTTGCATCCACATGAGTCCTGCCCAAAGTTCTTCCTAAAGAAAATCGGACAGAAAATAACACGTGCCAGTTCTAGGCCTGAATAAAAATGCCTTGTGCATTTCCCCATGGTCTCTCTTCCCTTGTCTGCTGCCCAAGTTAGATGCCCAGGTGATGGTAGTTCCTGAATGACAGTCACCAATCATTTGACTGGACTGTATGTTGGAAAGAAATTTCAAATGTACCAGGCTACTGAGGATGTGGAATTTATTTGTTACAGCACCTGACACTAATACAGGGTACTGCCTACTACATACAGTGGCAAACTGAATTACATGAATAAAAATGCCTAAGCAAATGTGGATCACTTGGTCCATATCCATAGGAAAACCAATCTCAAAGGAGGACTTGAAATCACCTTCAGGAGATCCAGTTTCAGCTGCAGCTCCCCCTGAGTGGATGAGCACAGAGCACCCACAATGATGCTCATGTACTCCTCGGCATTGATGGCTGAGAGCTGCTCCAAGATGCTGAGCGAGGCCTCCCGGTAGCACTCCTCGTCCAGGAAGATCTTGATGAAGGGCACCATGCCGTGGTCCTTCAGGACAACTAAGGACCAGACAGACAGAATGGGGCTAGCGCCAGGGAGAACCTTGCCACTTCAGTTTCAATCAAAAGAAAAAGCTTTTTCCTATAATTTTCAAAGTTCATTTTGCTATTTTTTTATGATTCTCTTTTGCTCACTGGTAAATTTTTTGGTAATCCATACCCACCGTTGAAGTGAGAAGCAGAAAAAAGAAACTGTAGAACTGTGGATTTGACGAAAACAAACAAACAAACAAACAAAAAACAAAAAAACTGCTTTCTTCTCCAGTGAGAACCTTATTAAAAAAAAAAAAAAAAAAATGACTAACATCTCCCCATAGGAGATACATTCAAGAAAGGAGAAATAAGTTTAAGAGGTCTATTGTACGACATGGTGACTAAAGTTAATAAGAGTGTCATGAATTCTTGGGGTAAAAAAAGAAAAAAAAAGAAATCTAAGTAATAAAAGCTTTAACTAGATCTACCTCTCCCTTGATTTCCTCATAATTTCCTCCCCAGGGCCAATGACAATTTCTGTCTTCTCTCTGCCAAAATTCATATAGAAAGCAAACCACAATTTAAGCTAAGAACATATTTAATTTCTAGAGAGTTCCTTGGGGAGAAAATTAAAGAAATCTGACTGGCGGTACATTTTTGTTTAAAAATAATTCCAAGCATTTTTTCCCCAGGATTGATATTGGAGTAATTCATGTGGGAAGAAAAAAAAAAAAAAAAACTAGGAGGCAACTGGATCCTTCAAAATGGTTTGATGGGGATTTGAGCAGACAAGATTTTTCCAGTTACAGGCTAGGTACCTCTGACATGGAAATCACCTTGAAAGCCTGTTTAAAAGTAGATTCCTGGCCAGGCGCGGTGGCTCAAGCCTGTAATCATAGCACACTGGGAGGCCCAGGTGGGCAGATTGCCTGAGCTCAGGAGCTCGAGACCAGCCTGGGCAACATGGTAAAGCCCCGTCCCTACTAAAATACAAAATAATAATAATAATAATAAATTTGCCAGGCATGGCGGCATGCGCCTGTAGTCCCAGCTACTCGGGAGGCTAAGGCAGGAGAATTGCTTGAACCCGGAGGGTGGAGGGTACAGTGAGCTAAGATCATGCCATTGCACTCCAGCTTGGTGACAAAGCGAGACTTCATCTCAAAAAAAAAATGTAGATTCCTGAACTCCACCTTGACTGACTATTAATTAAAGGTCTGGATGTGAGCCTAGGAATACACATTTAGCCAGCACCTCTGGGGAACCTTTTACAGGCTAAATGTTAAAGACTCTCTCTCTGCCATAGTGAAATAATTTTTTACATTAGGTATAGTTACTCTACGAAGACCTCAGATAAAGATGCCTAAATCACCAAACCCACTGATATGATGTTGGATGTTGGTGTGTCTATGTCTACATATATATATATGCTCATATTATTTTTAAAACCCAGAAGCCAAATAATCTTAGAACACTAAAAGAAAATTTGAATGGATTAAATTGCTAAGTCCATCATGTCTGAGAGCACAACAAATTGCATTCCTTTAAAATGGCTAGCTTTCTTTGCCCGTATTTTACTCTTTGGATCTAAAAAAATTAAAAATCATCTATAGTCAGTGCAGCAGGACACTAATAAATTTCACTTGAAAAGAGGAGAGGGGGCTCTGTGGTCTCATAAATTTAGAAAATGCTAGATTGAGCATAGTCTTTTTGTCACCAACTTTATTTAGCAATCTTAGAGGTAAAAAGTGTCAACAGAGGTACAGTATCTATGAACTTATTGATGATCACTGAACATCGGCCAGGAGAGGGACATTAGCCACAGCTAACGCTGTGTATTGGTTATTCCTTGAGTATAGCCTGTGAACACTGCCATAAATAACCAGGAAAGAGTTCATGTTTTACCAAGCAGTGATGAGGCAAACTTGGCACCATCCTTACCTGCATTCCTCACCGAGCCTTTCAGAAGTGTGACTACAGTCTTCAGCATCACACATGTGAGTTCTCTTTCTGGATCCTGAACACCAGGAGTGGACAGTTTGTTTCCTGCCATATTGAAGAAGCAAAAGCAACAGAAAAATAAGTACATGTGGTATGACCCCAAATCTCTGACTCCAGGTTTCTACCCTCTTAAGGAGATGTGAATATAATGCCTTCATCATAAGGGAATGTGTATCCCAATTGGTAAGATAGAAGGCTATTACCCCCTACAGCAGAGTTCTCCATCTTGAGCGCATCAGCATTCCCTGCAGAGCTTATTTTGTTAAAACCCAGAGCCCCATGCTGGGTCCCATCCCGAGAATTTCTGATGTAGTAGTTCTTGGATGGGGTTCTATAATTTGCATTTCTGAGAAGTTCCCAAGCAATGCTGATGGGGCTGGTCCAGGGACTGCTCTTTGAGAAGCATTGCCCCAGATGATACACAGAGCCCTGCCTTCTTGATTTTCCTTTGGCCACTTTTACAGTTTGCCATTCATCCTTGGGAGGGATGACTGCCCACTCATTCCTGAGCCATGGGGAAGCTCAGGAGAAACTGGAGTAAAGAGGTGATCCCAGTAGACCCATGAGGGCAAAACCAGATCTCTTTATTCACCTTGAATCTCCGTGCCAGAAAAGTGCCTGACACAAATTGGAAGCTCAATACTTATTTGGGGGAATGAATGAATGAATGAATCAGTCAATCAATCAATCAAAATAGAGTTTATAAACCAGGAGACAGAGTATCTAAGAAATAACAAGACACATTTAACAATGGAAAGTACAAAGTAAGACTAATGCATGAGTTCACAAAAAAAGTTCAAATTCTCCTAGGAATGGTCATGGGTCTGGAATTGGATTTAAAAGCAAATTCAATGTTAGGCTGCTGAAAAGAAATACCAGCTAAGATAAGACAGAACCAACAAACAAAGAAACTGTGCAGAGACTTCTCATTTAAACACCAAGGAAAGCAGAGGAAGCAATACATTAACTTCATTCATGATAGGATTTAAGGACAGAAGTTACTAAGCAATAGAAGCTAGCTCATAAAATATTGTCCAGGGCTTGGCCCAGAGGCCCAGACGCACAAACCATCCCTTGGGCTCATCCTCCACAGTCCTGATCCTATTTGCAAACACTCCCAGGGAGAAGCTGGGTCCGTCCTGGCCTCTGTAAGATGCCTGAGCTCCTCCCTAGGTGTCTATCTCAGTCTATGGCAGTAGCACTGGAACTATAGGGACAAGGTGACTGATGTTTCTTGAGCCCCTGTTATGTACCAGGCACAGCAGTGGCTCCTCTTCAGAGATTCCCTCATTAAAATCTCACAGCATTCCAGTGATGTCCATCATTACCCTGTTTTACCAAGGAAGACACAGTCCTTAGGGGTTAAGTCACTTTCTCAGGATCACTCAGTTTGTCAGTAGCATGGCCAGGATTCCAGCCCTTAGCTCCTTTCCCTCAGAGAGGCCCAGGAAACAGATGGACTGGTGACCTTGGCTTAAGTCTGAAGCAGAATTACAGAAGCAACCAAAGGCTAGAGAGCTCCCTGACCCTTCCAGCCAGTACAGTGGGAGAAAGAGAATTAAAGGAGGAAAGGTAGGCAGAGTAAGCATCCAGATTCTTGTGTCCCAGTGTCCCTCCTCCAGGCTGATTCCCCAGAGAAGCAGGTGTAGAGAGACTGAGGGAAAGACTAGAGGAGCTGGGGAAGGAGTTTCCACACTTCGCTTCCTATTGGAAAGTCAATGGAGATGGGAGTTAAAGACCACCACATAGAGTGACTCCAGCAGGATATATGGTGGGGAGCACAGTGAGGCAGTGCAAGAGCCCAACCCCTGAGCCACTGTGCACCCTCGTGAGACCCTAAAGCCCCAGGGGAGCAGCAGAGGCTATTGGGTTTGAGACTTCAGGGTGCAAGGGCCAAGTAGGGGCAAGGGGACGTTGCCAAGGAGCCACAGGTATACAGCCCAGCAGGGCACCAAGACTCAGAGGGGCGTGCTGGGTCAGTAAGACCCCAGGGAGCTCTCTCCCAGTGGGAGACCACTGAGCCAACAGTGTAAAGTGAACAGAGTGAGCTAGGAAGCCATATAGCAGCAGACCCCAGAAGAGCCCCCAAACCCAAGGCCTCTCCGAGCTCCCATTCCTGAGGAGCTGTCAGACCCCTGCAGTCTCCCTGTCTGTACACCCACACAACGTCTAGGGCAAGATATATCTAAAACCTGGGAATTCACAAGGCCTGAGTTAGCCCCAAGTTCACCCATCCCTTTCACTTCTTCATGGGGAAGACTGGGAGGCTGCCTATCTCTTGTGAAGCTGTGTGTCCCAAGCATACCTCCCCACTGACATGGGCATGCTGACTTTCTGTTACATTTGATGGGCAGCCAGGTTGGCCCAAAGACCAGACCTGGCTGACACTGACCCCTGCCCATCCCTCCCGATGCGCCCAGTGGCACCTGACTTCCTCATGATCTTGGCTTGCTTCCGAAGTTGTGCCAGCAGCAGGCCCAGGAGCCCTGAGTCCCGGAAGATGTCGGTGAAGAGCGGGTCCCCACCAGCAATGCTGAGGATGCTCTGCAGGGCCATGAGAGTGCAGGACGGCCCAGGGCTCTCCTTGATCAGATGCTGCACCTTTCGCAGAATCTCATGAGGCACGTAGTGCAGCTCGAACACCAGGGCCTCTAGGAGCTGGAAGAAGTGTGCCTGCACTGGGGCCGGCTTCAGGGGCATGATCTCTACAAACTGCGAGATGGGCTGCAGGGTCCACTCCAGCAGGAAGAAGTTTCGAGCATTCCAGGCCCACATGGTCCTGATGGCCAATAAGACTTGTATGCAGAGGACAGAGTCACTGGCTTTGTGGAAAACATTCTGTAGGACCTGGAAGGCCTGAAGATTCTTAACAGTCACCCCTGAGGAGGAAAACAAGAAAGATCTTGCAAGTCATTTCTCCTGCCTGTGTCTACAAATAGACATTTTCATTACTAAGAGAACATGCCATTTGAAGTGTCTGTGTTCTAACTCCTATGGGCACATGTCCACCAGAAGTCCAGAAAAGTCAGCCACCTGGGGTGTGAAGAAGGCTGGTGCGGCATGGTCCAAGATGCACTCAAAGTGTGGCCACTCTGAACTGATGTGTGCCGTAAAGGTCAAGTACACATTAGATTTCAAAAAGATAATACAAAGGAAACGATGCAAAACATCTTGTTTATAATTATTTGTATTGACCATATATTGAGATGGTAATATTTGGGATATATTGAGTTAAATAAAATATATTATCAAAAATAATTTAACTTGTTTCTTCTTATTTATAGTTAAAAATTACATTTAAAATGATATAATGTGCCTTGCATTGTATTTCCATTGGACAGCATTGGGCTAGGAGGATTGGTTTCAGTGATTAAAATCAAAAGATGTTGGAGATTACTAACAAAGTCAGTTTTGTTTCTAGACAAGCTGATAAATAACTACACTTTCCTGACCCCCCCTCCACCTTTTCCTCCAGCTTGAAGGTTAAGCCTCATTCTCTCTCCCCCAGAAGACACTTTGTCAGAAAGCTCCCTGCCTCCAGCCTTCTCTGCCTCAGATACTAGAGATGTTTGTGAAACTCCTCTCTGATTCAGGCACTCCCCTAAACCATGTCTGCGCCCCTATGTGTTACTGCATCCCGTCCAATGGCATCCAATGGCCCTTCTTAACCTGAACCCTACAGCACTGCAGCGTCCCTGCCTATATTCTGCAGAAGCTCTCACTGCCCAGACTCACCCAGCCATCCAGGCCACCATTTATTCCCCAGACTGTCATTTCTGCCTTTAAACTTTCTCCCTTCATTTCAACCTAGACAACCCACACTTAGCCTTGAAAACTCCCTCTGGCAGGCCCTCTGTTCGAGGTTTCCTGTCTGAGCTGGGTCATGGCTGTGCCTGATGCATTTCTTAGCCGATTCTCCAGCAGACTAGGGTTCAGGGACATATGACAGTCTCTATAGAGGACTTTTAAGGAGCAGACAACTGGCTTGTTCACACTGGCACCCAGCGTGGGGCAGAGTGCCTGCCACACAGAAACTATCCGTGCCTGCTAAATGAGTTCATCAATCAATCAATGTCTCAGAGTACTGAGAAGTCACTGACTCTGAGCCCGGATGGCTGCTTTAGGGCCATCAGTCCCCATTATATAAGCAAATGTTGCAGAGGAAATCACACCAGGGGTGAGGGAGAGAACTAGAGGCTGCCTCCGTTATTTGAGAGAGTCTTTGCCTTTATTAAGCAATATTTCCACTAAGTCTCACGGAAGACATTCATTATCTCCCCAAAGGTTGTGACAGAATCAGAGCTTACTGCACCATTGAAAGGTATGCAAAGAATCAGGAGAAGACCCTCTGTAGCCTTCTCAGGGCTCAGCACTGACTCTTCCGGTCACCCAGACACAAGAAGGACCCACCAGATGCCTCGTGATGAAACTTGAAGCCTTCAAGCTGAGGGTAGGTGACGCTGTCAAACACCTTCAGCTCTGACCTGCCGCAGGTCGTCAGCCACACCACCAGCCCAAGGAGCTCCTCCAGCTGCGGGTCCACTTCGCTCTGGGTCAGCCCATCATACCTGGGGGACAGACGAGGCCAGCTCCCTGTACTTCCTGGATGGAGCAGCCACATGCATGCATGGTGCTCTCGAGGAGACAGAGGCAATGGGGATCTACAAGCTGGGGAAGACCCCACAGGTCTGCACCTGAGGCAATTCAGAGGCAAGGGAGCGCACTGGATAAACACCACTCTGTAGATGTCAGTCTTAGATCCAAAGAAGTGCATTTGGAACCTGTGAAAAGCTATGCCATCTGCTCACAGGAAGGTCACTTCCCATGACTGAACCCCCAAAAGACATGTGCTTAGGGCATCAGCAGATCAGGGCACCTCCCAAATGAGAGATGTAATACAATAGTTCAACATTGCAACAAAACGGTGTGGGAAATAGTCGGACTTCCTTGTGCTTATTTAAAGGTTGAGTGTGGCTTTCGTATTTTAATTATGGGCGGGTAGGCTGTCCTGCTCCTCTTATGGAGAAGGGCATCTCAAGTCTTATTCCAGCCCTGCCATTTCCAGAGGAAAAGTGTTTGCAGTGTGACTTCAGTTAAGGCAGAAAGGAAAGCCAATGAGCCCACATGAGACCTTCTTGGCACTCCCTGGAACAGGTTCCTGTCCCCTCTCCTGCCTTCCACAAGAAGTCTAGGGAAAACTCAACACCCAATGAATCAAAAATTTGTTCAGGAAATGCTATGACACAGACCTCCGTGGGGATCATAGTCAGCTGGTCACAGCCCAGACCAATGCAAAACGTGAGGTGCCCAGAGGGGCATTTACGCTTAGTGTTCCTTTAGAGGAAGGCGCTAGGGTATTGCCATTTAATCACATCCTTCTGGACACTCGGTGGACCAAGGGACTTTGGCCCCCTTATCCAAGTCACCGCATGTAGGCTCAAAGCCTGGCTCTGTAGCGAAGTGTGTGAAGTGCGGTAGTAGATGTACCCCTCAGAGGAGAAAGGTGTCCCATACTCGCCCAGCAAAGCCCAAGGGAACGTACACGGCCTTGCCATGAAGCAGCTTCCCCAAGATCAGTGGAGGAGCTTGGGCCATCAAGGCATTTCTTTGCATCCCTTGCTCTCTCTAATCCCTGGACCCCACTCGAAGATGATACAGGAAGGCAGAAAGGAAGGCAAGGAGGAGCCAGCCCAGCCCCTGCTGAACAGTGTCTGAGCTTGGGTTTCCCATCTTTCAAGGAATTGAGAAAGAGGTAGTTCACTTAGGAGTTGATCCCAGAAAACACCAGTAGGAGACAGGCCACGTGAGACAGGGAAGGGAAGGAAACCAGTCCAAGAGCATTAGCAAGCAAGCGCCTCATGGGGCCACTGGAGATAATCCATCTGGGGAGCTCTGGAGGCCACGCAGAGCAAGCCCACCCAAAGGCAGCTGTGCTAGGTATGCACCCGTTGGCTCCTTCAGCCATTGGTGAACAGCTGGTCCTGAGGGTGATTCATTTCCAGACCTTTCCAGTCCTCCAAGCACATAGGCAGGGCAGCTTACAGCAGTGCCAGAAGCCCTCCAACAGACGGGGCTTCTGTTTGGGTTCTGAATGGAGAAAATCAGGCCAACAAGCATGCAGGTGACAGGTGCCTACAAGTAAACTTTGTAAAACTACTGATTCTCTAAAGAAGTGGTCCCCATGCGTGTCTGCACAATGAATCACTTTTTCAAAGAAGAGGTCTCTCTGGCCATGCTCTGTGGAGCTCTATCTATTTTTCTCCAAAGCACCCCAGTGATTCCGAAGACTGAGGCTTTGGTGGTCCTGTGCTCTCCCCGTACCAAACACAGCCACTTACCGAAGTAACACTTTGAGCAGCAGAGGATAGCCCTCTGAATTCTCAAACTCCAGGAACAGAGCCGAGGAGACGGGGTAGGAGTCCTTCACAAATCCCAGGATCAGGCTTACAGCCTCGCTCACCTCAGGGGCGGGGAGAGTGTCCGTGAGCCTGAAGAGGTTCTGGAGGGACAGCCTGACACAGTCTGTCGCTGGAGGAGGGAAGCACAGGAGAGACCTGCTGAGCTTGGAAGCAAGAGCTTTCCTGCCATGGTCGACCTACCTCCCCTACTCCAAACAATATGTCAAGACATGAATGGGAATTAATCCAAAACATGTTCTGCTGGCTCTTGGATCAAGAAGACTGCCCCAGAGAAAGTGCTACCCTGACAGCCACACTCTGCAAGCCCAGCAGGTGGCACAGGAGAGGAAGGCAGTCCCTCAGCCCTCTGTCCCTAATTCTCAGCAAGAGGGAGAGTCCAGGTCCATTAGGTAGTGAGATGTAAAATGCAAGACCTGAGCTCATCTCAGATCTTAACAAGGTAGTGCTGGAGCTGAGCAGAAATCAGCTTAATGAAAAGTGCAGGGGAGGATGTATGAACGTGTGAGGAGGCAGCGGGTGAAAAGATGGGGTGCTTTGGATACTGAAGAAGCCGGAAGATTGGAACACTGAAGTGTGGCCCACAGAGAGGAAGGAGGGTGTGGCCCATTCCTAGGAGGCAGGCCATGGGGCTTACTGGCTACCCCACCAGAGTGGTGTGGAGCCAGGGGAAGATTTGAGTCTGAAAAGAGAGGTCGTCAGATTTGCATTTGGATGGGTCACTGTTTTTAGAAATCTCTCATTGAGAGAAGCCTCCTCTGAGTGCTGGGGAAGCCAATCCAGTGGATCAGAAAAAGTACCTATGAGAACTCGAGATAATGCAAGCTCAGCTTCTCAGCTGCGAGGACTCAGAAGAACCGCAAAGAATCACAACAACCCAGTAAGATCAGCAGTATTATTATCCCCATTTTACAGATGAGAGAACTGAGGCACCCCAGTGGTTAAGTGCCTGAGATCACTCAGCTATGAGGACAGAGCTGGAGTCCAGTCCTGGCTGTCTGGCTCCAGAGTCTTTGGCCTTAACCCCTACACATAGTTCCCAGGGTAAAAATGAGGGTGCTGGAATCAGGCATTTTTAAGTTTGAAAGTGCATTCTCTTCCTCACCTGCTGAATAGCCCTGAAAAATTCTTCTACTGCTCTTAATGTCTATTTTCCCCATTCCAAAATGGCATTAATAGCCATCTCAAAGAAACAAGCAAGATAGTGTACAAACAGGCCCAGCACAGTGTCTGATGGGTAGTATGTGCACAGTGAGATCCTCTTTCCCTCCTCCCTCCAATGGAGCAGCAAAACGAACAAGAAAAGCACTTTCATGAAGGGAGCCAAGCCATGTAGAATTATCTACTGGACATGGCTGCTCATTCTTCTCTTCTTTGGTCCCAAAATTCTATACAGAGGCTGCAAGAGCATCCCAGGTCTCATTGTAGAAAGTGGGCCCTCAGCCTTTGCTCTGAGTTCAAGGGAAGCCCTTGCGTGGTCCACAGCCCACACCTAGTCTCCCGGGCCATACCCTGCAGGTACTGGATGATGCTGAGGTTCTGGGCCTTGGAGATTGCCCTTAGCACGCAGAAGGTGGGTTCCTTCCAGAAGCAGCAGCTGTGCTCCCGAAGGCAGGTCGTGGCAATCAGCAGAGACTGCAGCTCACTTCCTGAGAGGAGTCCCTCCAGGCCCTGAGAGTCACTGCAAATATTGAGCAACATCTGAAAAACAAGAAGATAAACAGCCAATGAGACCTGGTTAGGAAGTCTCCTTCCTGGGATGGATTTGTTCCCTACTTCTCTGGAGCACTGATGGGCATGTGTCAGTGGGAAGGACAGGATTGAATGGGGTCACCCTCTACCCCAGACCAGCAGGGTCAACAGAGCCCCTACGAAAGGGTGGCAGGACCTGGGGCTCAAATCTGACGGCATCAACCCTCTACAAATAATTGTTATCCCTTCCAAATCAGAATAATAAAGAAGTAATTGACTTTGTGTGTTTTTAATGGGGATACCAAAAAGTGTCACCCACAATTAAGGTATAGAATTAACAGGACCCTGTGCTATTTAAAAAGGGAAGTGTTTCAGAATTATTTGTTGACACTCAGACTCTACTTCTGCATGAAACCACGAGGGTGAGCATACAGCCTCCTAACTGGGTTCCTTGTTCCTGCCAATCCCTTTTCCTAATGGCTAACAGAGGGACTTGCAAAACCTCCCTCTCCACTTGGGATAAAATCCCAGCACCATAGCAGGGCCCATAGCATCCTGCATGGACTAGCACTGCCTTCTCACTCACTTTATCCACTGCAGCTCTCCCCTGGGCTTTTGGTGGTCCAACAGGACCTGCTGCCAGTGTGGCAAATATCACAAGCTCCTTCCATGGGAATGAAGGCATTTGCCCCTTCTAGTCTGATACATAGAGAAGCTGGGCATCATGGACCACAGCTGCAGGTCCCATTTCCCTGCCTCCCTTGCAGGTAGGTGTGGCCATGTGACCAAGGTCTAACCTGTCCCTGGGCTTGCATGGCCATTTCTCTGCTCCTCTCCACTTCCTCCACCCCACCAGGCCAGGCTACCTCCTCGGACCCTGACAACCCTCAGCTCTCTGGTTACATGCCATGCCCTCAGAATAGACTCCACTGATTCTCTCATACAAATCAGGGCCTCTTGCCATCATTGCCCAACACACCCTTGGCTTTACCTACATAGCACTTAAAAACTTGCTGACTGCTGCTCTGCTGCTTGGGCAACAGAGCAAAGCCTCATCTCTACTTTTTAACTTGCTAACTACACACTTATTCCTGGATTGTTTACCCCTTGTTTGGCTTCTTCACCCTTCTGTCACCTTTCAAAGTGAAGCCCTATGCTTGCTGCAGTATCCGTCTGTCTGGCATAGAGCTGCGCACAGTAGGGGCTCCGTATATTTTTGTGAAATGAAGTAACAGAAACCCTTGAGCAATGCAGGTATGGTCTATTCCCTGTGGCACACCTTCTGTCCAATACCCAGAAGACCTCAAAGACAGACCCTGCACTACTTCCCTTCAGGGCACCTAAAAGCCACACAGTAAACATTTGTGAAAGTGCCTGGTGCAGCGTCCTGGCCTCCACTTAGAATATGATTGACATAAAAGCAGATGACTCCTACATTTCCACAAATGCAACTCAGAGGTAACCCACCGTTAATGGAACCTGCCAGAACTCATGCACTACCCTCTGGAAATGAGGAATGGACTTGGGAATTCGTCTAATGTGGATGCCAATGTGGACATGTGTGTACCATGGACAGCTGCATTTGGGACTTTACTGAACAGTCACAAGCACCTGCTCTGTGTGAGACATTGCAGACACTGGACACACAGCAATGGGCCCCACAGTCCTCCGTATCCTTCTGGGCCACACGGTCCTCCGTACCCTCCCCTGCAAGCTCAGGGAGCAGGAAGGGTTATCTGGAGAGCTCAGCATGTCAGAAGCTGAGAAAGCAGAAACTGCCCGGAAGTGGGCAGGGGAAAGAAGTGAGAAGTTAGTCAGTCAAACAGAAGAGGAAAGATGGGGAATGAGAGAAGGAAATTGCATTTGATGCTTAGAGGCCTGAGACGTCTTCTGAGAGGAGGGAAGAGGCACCAAGAACACGTAAACTCAAGTTTACTCAAGGGTGCCAATCCCAGCCCCATCCAAGACTTCTATGACCCCAGACCCCATGCTCACTCACCATTCCTCAATTTGTATGGGCCCAGGATTACAGCACTACTCACATACTGGGATGGCAGAGAGTACTCCTGGAGGTGACCCATGTGAGACCATGGCACAGGGGTGGATACAAAACTTACACTTAGAAAATTTTGGCTACTGTTTTGCTACTGGGGCAGACTGTGCTTGTTAACAGAGGAGAAGGGGCTGAAGAGGAGGTTCCAGATCCCAGGGAGGATGGGCAGGATTCGAGAATGCAGACTGAGGAGGGGAGCTGGATGGGTGCAGGGAAGCCAAGTGCAGGGGCAGGGGACCACGTTTCTGGGAGACAGCAAGGGAGGGGACAGTGCTACAGGGACACGATGAGGTGCAGAGAAGAGGAAGCAATTTATTTTCCAACCATGTATGCCATGCAGAGCATGAGGGAGGTGAGGGGGAGGGAAAGGGAAGCTTAGACCCTCTGGGAGAACAGCGGAGTTCAGGAACCTGGGCTGAGAAAGATAAAATCATCTCCGGGAAGCATTGAAGAGTCTGTCCCCGAAATGAAGTTTTGACCCAGGGAGTTGGAGGCCCTCTTCGAACTCACCTGCACGAACATCCTTTGAACTTGAAGATCACTCTCAAAAAGCTCATCTTTGTCCAGAGGAAAGACAAAGAAGAGGTAAAGGCACTGTAGGAGCAGGGCTGGAAGCCCAGACTCAGCAACCCTGCCCAGCGTCTCCTGCAAGAGAAGAGCACACGTGAACCCAGGCAGCAAGGCAGCAGAAGCAGGTCAGTCCAGACCCAGGATCAGGCCCCTGCAGCGATTTCAGTGAGGCCGTGGGACAGTCCCTCTGGGCTCCAATCCTCAAGTGTGAAATGCTGACAACCAGAGAATGCACCTAGGGTGGCTGTGAAGATTAATTTTATATAAAGTGCCTACTATGTGCTCCATAGCTCCTTTATAAGATTCACAGAGGAAGGAAGGAAGGAAGGAAGGAAGGAAGGAAGGAAGGAAGGAAGGAAGGAAGGAAGGAAGGAAGGAAGGAAGGAAGGAAGGAAGGAAGGGAGGGAGGAAAGGAAGGGTGGAAAGGAGGGGAAAGGGGAGGAACTGTATAAATTAGAATACAACGGCTTCCTAGCAAATCATACTGGGTGACTGTGGCCCAGGGCCTCATGATTAGGAAGGGAAAGCAGTCCAGAGGTGAAGTTGATAATATGTGTGTGAACAACAGTGGTGAGGACCTAATCAGGCCCCTCCCCACCCTCTCATCTAGATCCCAGACAGATCTCGTCAAGGTCCAAACAGCACAATAGGTGATGACTGACAATCAGACAGCCAGCAACTCAACTAAACAGCTCAGGGCTGCCAGACAGAGGCCAAGAGGACAGGAAGTCTGCAGAGATGGAGACCAGCCTGCCAGGAGCTTCCTGGGATCTTTCTTCCTGGGGCTTTGCCTGCAGCTCCACCAGGATTACTGCAGCTGCACCCTCTGTGTGTGCATGTGCGTGCATGTGTGCATGTGTGTGTGCATGTGCGTGCATGTGTGCATGTGTGTGTGCACGTGTGTGTGTGCATGCGCACATGTGAGCACCTGTGGGGTCAATCTATGGAATGCTGTCCATGCAACTTCCCACTCCATTGGTTAACCTGACAGACATGATGGAGAAGTCAGAGAAAGAGAAGGACAAATGTATAATCTGGGCCAGGATCAGGACTAGATGCAGGCTGCTAGTCCTAGCCTTGGCCGTAAGGGTTTACAGTGCAAGATACTGTCCTCCATGTATTTGACACCTTATTAACCTTGACCCCCTCAGGGCAGCTCTCCCTGTCCTTCCCCCACCTCACTCCCAATGCATCATGCACAGGCAATGAAAAGCAAGCCCTTAGGTTGATGTGTCACCACCTAGACTGCAGAGAGTCCTTCCCCAGGGGCAGATGTGATGAGCCCTCGTGCTATGCTTCAGACGGCTGTGCCTGACAGTGGTGCAGGCAGTTTACTTGAAGAAGAGTCAGGAGGTCCTCCCTTCAGTTAACTTCCCAGATCAGGTACCACCCCCTGGCCCCAGACAAGGGCTGTGTGATATGCTCCTATCACCCCTCCAAGCATGGCTGCAAATGCCCATCTCATGTCTGGGTTCATCTAGTGAAGCAGCTTTGGAACTGGGTAGCAGGTAGAAACTGGAAGAATTTGGAGAAGTTACACTGAGGACAGCAGCCACCCTGATTCCCTGCTGTGTTCCTGGCACACGGTGGGTATGGGTGGGAAGGGAAGAAAGAGGACAGCCCTCATCTCTGGGTGAGGGCAGGACAGGTACCTACAGGGCACGTTGTTCAGGCTGACTGTAACAGGAAGAAATAAAGAACAGTGGCTCAGAGCATGGCTTCTGGAATCAGACAGACTGCAGGTGCACAGCGTAGGTAAGCCCACATTCTCATCACTCACTGGTATCACCGTGATCTGACTCATAGGGTCCTTGGGAGGATTAACTGATAATGTCTTGGACACACCCAGCCTTGCCCCACAGGTAAGAAATAGTCAATAAACATCAGCCATTATCAATCCCACACTAACCCCAGAAAAGAGGCGTTATTACCCCCAATCCTAAAATTAGAAATGCAACCAAGGGGCAGAAAGGGAAAGCAATCTGGCCACAGTTACATACAGCTTGTCAAGTGGGAAGGTGGGAATTTCAGACTCTGAAGTCCATGTTCTACACCAGAAGGGGAGGACGGAGGAGAAATAATAAATCTGTTTTATGAAACGAATGACCCTTTTGGGACATGCCACCACTCTGTGCTAGACCTCCCTCTGCACCTGGATGAGCAGTGCCCAGGGCAGAGGCCGATGGCCTGAAACTCACCGAGTCTGTCCCCGTGAGCACGTACACTGACTTCAGGAGCAAGTGGCCATCCTGATCCACGTCCCCCTTCCACCACAGCAACTGTCCAGCTGCCAACCGAGCTTGCTCTGGAAGAAAGTGTCACCAGGAGGGCATACAACGACCTGCCCACCCAGCTTCCCCTCCATCCAGGGCCCCCTCTTCCCAGGACATGTGCCTGAGCATCTGTAGAGGACTTCGGCATCTTTCCTACACATCCCCAAGGCCACCTGCGTCTCTACCAAACGTTCCACACCTTGCCAGACTAATCTCCTTGGAAGACAGCCTTTTTCGTGCCACCGTCCCTGTTTAGCAACCATCAGTGGTTCCTGATTGCCAATGAGTGAGAACAAGCTCCTTGGCTATCAGACTCCCCACAATCCTGAATCTTCCCCTACTTCCTGGATCACACAGTCCCTTATGTTGCAAGAATTCCTGAAATCTATACCATGCTGAGCAATTTCTTCCCCTTAGAATTTCCTCCTGACCCTCGGCCCTCAGCCACTGTGAAATTCTGCCCTGCCTCCAGGGATCAGCACACATGAGGGGAAGAATGCAAGTCAGGAGGCCCCACAAGAGATGCACACTTTGGCCTCTGTATCTTTTCAGGACCAAGAGCTCCACTGAACACACAGGTGCATCTTCAATCCTAGCACTTCCTCTGAGAGACCATGGTCCCCTGTGTGTTGTGTGTGTGTGTCTGTGTTGCAGTGTTTCTGGGTGTGTGTGTGTGCCTATATGTATCTCTGTGTGTAGCATGTTTCTGGGTGTGTCTGCATGCGTAGAGTGTGTGTCTGTGTGTAGTTTCTGTGTGTGGTCTCTGTATGTGTCTGTGTGTGTAGTATATGTGTATGTGTCTCTGTATCTCTGTGTGTCTGTGTGTATCTGTGTATAACATCTGTGTGTAGTGTCTGTGCATGTGTAGCATCTGTGTGTAGTGTGTCTGTGTGTCCGTGTATAATGTATTGTGTGCAGTGTGTGTGTTTGTTTGTCTATGTCTGTGTCCCAGAAGTAGCAGAGCTCCCTGACCCCTCTTCCCTCCTCCTGCGTTTCCATTGGTCCCCAAGGCACTCAGTGGCAAAGTGGGGCCCACTTCTCTTTGGCAGGCAACACTGTAGCTCCACGTGAAAGCAGAGAGGGGCCAGAGAGACCAGGGAGGGTGTGCAGGGCTGCACTGCTCTCTGTAGAGGGTCTGCCAGCACCTCCGTATTCTTACCCGCAGGCTTCCCAACAAGGGCCTTCTGGAGTTGTTGGGCAAGCTGGTCAGACACATCTTCAGCCAGCCTCTGGAGACTGGGAAAGCAGATGATCCCCACGGAGTGTTCCCAAGCCTGAAGCAACAGATGGGACTTGGTCAGAGATGGCAATGCCACAAGCAGGGCATGAGCACCACCCGCCATGCTGCCCTTCACCGGCCCAAGCTGACAGCTCGAATTCCTTTACCAGGTGTATACAAAAGGCCACCACGACACTCACCCTCACAGCCTCAACCACCATCCCTACACCAATACGTCCAGATTCTCTAACTGCCCAGACATCCCCTTCAACACGAGCCCCTAAGACCTCAAACACACAGAGCCCAGTCCACCACCTTCCCCACAGCTTGCTGCATCTGGTATCGGTGGATGGCCCTGCCAGGCGCCCGCTGTCCCTGTGGGAGAACCAGGACCGCCTCTCCAGATTTCTCCCTTCCTCGGCCCTCATCCAGCCCCTCCTGTTGTTCCTCATATACAGTTTCAAATCCTGTATAGATATCCCAGTTTTAGTCATTCAATTACTTCCTTTAGATAAATTCCAAAAAGTGGGCTTGCAAGTTAAAGGGTGTGATTTATTTTCTAGTACTTTGGTACATATTTCTAACTCGGCTTCCAGACAAAGTTAACCAGATGAGACTCTCCAGGCCTCCCATGAGCGGACAGGTTTCTCCACACCCTCGGCAACACTGAGCATCGCTGTGCTCTTTCATCCTTAATGAAAAACTTAGAAGCGAAAAAATATCTCATCTCAGTGGCAACCTTTTGATTCCTAGGGTGGATAACCTTTATCGGGTTTCTTGATTGCCTGTTTCTTTTCTTACCCTATAACTTTATTAGGGATTTTACTATTATTTATTTAAAAGAGCTCTTTGTACCTAAAAAATGTTAGATGGGCCATAATATAACTTCAGTTATTTTGAGTTTGTCATTTTGTCTTTTAATTTGCTGTTGTTTGGTTTTGCTACACAGAAATCTGAAATTCCCATGAAATCAAATTTCTCAATCTATTCTTAAAATTTCTGGCTTAGTTCCAGGCTTAAAAGATTCTTCTCTAGTCCAGCTTGTTGTTTGTAATCTCCTCTTTTTCAATTTCCTTAAAATGCTTTCTTATCTGCCCTTTCTGTATTTCTATCCCACCTAATCACCTTTTTCTGCAGACTTTTCCCCTTATTATCAGGATACTATTTAGTAGAAGTCAGGAGTTTTAAAATTCTGTTTGGAATGCCAGACTCATTTCAGAATTTACTCCCTATTTCTGTAGTAGCCCTGTTCGTAAGTCTGCTTTTCAGCCAAGTCGTTGGGCAGATGGCCTTTTCTCTTTCTTCTACTGTGTTGTAGAACTGGCTAAGCAGGACTAGCTAAGTTTCCTAGTCCTGCGATAAGAAGGGCTCATTCCAGACCAATGGTCAGAGTGGAGGGACTGCCCTTGGTCCAGGACTTGAGTTCTCGAGAGATTCCCTGTCCCTGCTTCCCACCAGGAAGGCCAGCTGCTGCGCACATTCCGGGCATCCATGGCCTCCATGGAAGGCAGTTTTGCTGCCCTGCTTCTACTCAGCACCACCCACCACCCACTTTCACTTAAGCTCGTACTCGAAGACCTGAATGAGTTCTTTTTTAATCTGAGCTCTTCCATTTAGGAAAGATAAGGAGGGCTTCAAAACCCAAGAGGAAAAACATTTTTAATGTGTGTCTTGCTGTGGCATTATGTTTGTTAAAAACAAAAGCCTTTTAAAATCTTCCCTTTATTGAAAGATACTATAAACAAAGTGAAAAGGCAAGCCACAAACTGGGAGAAAATATTCACAATGCATGCCACTGACAGAGGATTAGTATCCAGATCACTAAAAATAGATAAGACAAAAACAACCTGCTTTTTAAAAAAGAACAGAATAGACAACTGAAAAAGCAGGTCATTTATATAAGATGAAATAAATAACAAATTATTAATGATCCATAAAGTGGACATTGAAACCTCAATATTTTATACTTTTCGGGTGGACAAAAATGAAATACCTGACAATACCAAATGTAGGAGAATGGGAGGGATCCTGGAACCCCCATGTGCTACTTACAGAGTATCAGTTGGAAGAACCTTTTGAAGAAGGGTTTAACCTGATCCAACAAAGTTACAGGGGCACACACTCTACCACCTGGCAATTTCACTCCTAGGTGTATTCCCTAAAGAAATTTTGGCACATGTACTGAACACGAAACATTTGTGTGGCATTATTTGTGGCTGTGAAAAACTGGGGAAAAAACTACTGAATATACATTGATAAGACAATGAATAATTTGTCGTATATTTATATAATAGGGTACTATATAGTACTGAACAAGAAATAGAGCTAGATGCATCAACATGAATGAATCCCAGAGATAGAATGTTGAGTGGAAAAAGCAAGTTGTCAAAGTATATTACAGTATGAGTCTATAAAAACCTGTAAGACTAGATTGAATGTTACTGATGGCTGTATATGTAGCTAATAGAAATGAACATCCACCCAGGGAATGAGGCACCCCAAATTCAAGAGAGAGAACCCCATTGGAGGAAAAGGGAGGGGAACGATCTATAGAATGTGTACACAGGGAGCTTAGTTTATCTGAAATGTTTTATTTGTTATATGTTGGTTTGTGAGTACTCATGTGTTTTGAGCAAAATTTTACGTGGATCTGAATTTTTTTCTACCCTATAAATAGACTTGGTTGGCGTTTGCTTATGTGAATTTTTTTAAAGTAGTGGGTTAGAACTTTGCTAAAACAACCAAAATGCTAGATTACTGTTAAACACTGTTGGACATAGCAGACCTCCAACACATACTTGATAAGTGAATGAAACGAATATGAAACCCATGATACGCAGTAACAATGACTAAATGTTTTGGGCCTCAGTGCCATGCTAAACACTTACACTATGCATTACACTTCCATGCATTAGCTCCACTAATCCTCAAAACAGGCCTTTGAGGTTTGTACTATTATTATGCCCACTTTACAGAAACTGAGGCTTAGCCGGAGTTTAAGAGAAATCAGTTAAGTGGCAGAGTCAGGGTTTGAATTATTTCACACACACATGCACATACCCAAAGTAGCATTGGCACGTCTACGAAACTTATGGCTGCCACCTGCAAGCCAGCTGCCACTCAGACATGTTAATCCCTGGAGAGAAAAAGTCCATCCTTTTGGCTTGGAATTTCTGTGGCAAGATGATTTCCTTCCCTAGAAATGAGAACTCTGCTACAATGTATTTCTAACAAATCCCTGCAACTCCTCCCTGCACTGACAAACCCCTCAAAGACCAATTTGCAGGCAGTTGACTCAGAAGCATCTATATCGTCTCTGGAGCAGTGGGACTCCAGGAGGCACTCCACAATAAAGCAAACTGGGCCACTGTGAGCTGAACAGTAATTGTACTCTGAGCCAGATCTCCCAAGGCCCAGATTCCTTCCTGGGACCTCAATGGGCACTTCTGGAAGCTGCATTAACTCTTTCAGGCCACCGGGGTGCTGTTTGATGCACAGAGCCAATCATTTACTGAATGGTACCATGGGGACCCCAAAGAGTTAAGGCAGCTTCCAAAAGGCCCTAATTTTTTCCCAAACTGGGATTTACATGCTGGGAGAATATTGCTCAATATTTTTAAAAACTTTTATTTGCTAACATTATCTAAGCTGCACCATCATGCCTCATGGCTGTCCCTTCACATGGAAGAAAGAGAAAGAAAATGATGCTCTGGTCTCCAAAGGAAAATAAAGAATGGCAAAGCTCTAGGGGAGATGAGAGGAAAAACCCAGCTTTTGAATGACAAAGAGAACATGGTTGGTATTCCAGCATGAACAAAATGTCATTATTCCTCCATTACTGCAGAGTTTGTCAGGTTTGTCTTTAAGGGAGCTCAAAGCATTTCTGAGACTTTGCATGAAGTTTCCCTGCGAGTGTGATGCAGTGGACCCTCTCCTCTGTTAAAAAACAAAAACAAAAACAAAAACAAAAAACAGTGCATCAAAACTTTGCTAAAATAACAAAACAGCAAAAGTGTTATTTCCCCAAGATTGGAATAAACCATGTTGCAGGTCCCACTCCAAGATGGGGTAGAGTGAGGAGTGGATAAAGAGGGGTATTTACCCTTACTCTCCCCTCTGGACACCACACTTAAAAATAATTGTTGGTCATCTTTGCTATTTTATTTAACAGTGTTTATCTTTCTTCAATTATCAGTTAGATCCACACTTGGTTTTTACAAGAATGATCAATCATACTCAACATCATAAACTCTGCACCACTGGCTGACTAGTCAGCCTAGGAATGTGCACATATGCACACACACAAACACCAAAATACACTCACCTCTAAATACAACTAAGTTAGTGTTCATTTCAATCCCTCCGTACTAGGAAATGGATGTATTCCTTCTTGTGTTACCCACTTTTCCAGTTACCTGTTGTGCATGACAAACCACCCCTAAATTCAGTGGCTTAAAATAATAACAATCATTTATTTTGCTCATGGATCTGCAATGTGGGCAGGGCTCAGCAGAGACACATTTTCTGTGCTCCACTCTGCTAGGACAGCTAATGGGAGCTAAGAGATCCACTTCCAAGATGGTGGGTATGCTCACAGGGCTGGCCAGACGGCGCTGGCAGTCAGCAGCAAGTGCAGCCTCAAGGTCAGGGCCTTGGATCCTCTCTACACAGGTGTTCACTCAGAACTACTTGGGTTTCCTCACAACATGGCAGCTAGACTCTAGGAGTGAGTATGCCAAGTGAGAGGCAGAAGAAGCTGTGAGCCTCTTGAGGCTGATGTCTGGAAATATCTCTTCTGCCCTGTTCCATTAGCCCAGTCAATACAAATCCATCTAGATTCAAGGGGGAAGGGATGAAGATCTCACCTCTTGAAGGGAAGAGTGTGAGCCCATTCACAGCACCTCTAATCTACCACATCCACATATTTCCCTTTTCTCCAATGTGGCCCCACCTCCCAGGTTGTCTATCTCAGACATTGATAGATTTTACATTAATTGCTGAAGATTCTCTATTTTACTTTCTGCTTTCTCTCAAAGTCCACATTCTATGAATAAACCTTAGTGGCTACTTCTGTAGCTCTAGATTTCCCTATTTCTATTATTACAGGATATCTCTGTGCAATATGAGGACCTCAAGTGCTTTTCTTCCCCCAAAACTAGCACCTTCCCATGATTGCTAGAAGAACACCTTCTTCACTTGGTGTGAGATCATACGATGGGAAAGGTTCTGAAAAGACCAAACCCCAAGGCTCTTGGCAGGAAAAGAACAACAGTCTATTGAATCTTTCTTAAAAAACACTACCCTGCACACCACAGAAGTCATTGGCTCTGTGTTGCTTCCATGTGATGAAATAAAACTTCCTCCTTATCTGCAACATCCTAGAGTCAGCAATCTAAACATCTTATGTGCGGGGGTGACATTCTTTCTGAGCCCAAGGGAAAGGTAAGGTCTTAACCAGGCAAAGCCATTGTCCAGTGAGTCATGAAATAAGGAAAGAAAAACCAGATCTGCCCCATCCTAGGAACCCCAGCACTGAGCAAGAACATCCAGTGGTTAATAATGCAGAGCTACAGCAGACTGCCCTGGTAACGTTCTGCTCCCAGCTGACAACTGGGGGACTTTGGCCAAGTTATGCAACATCTCTAAACCTCTCTTTCCTCATTTATAAAGCTGGGATAAAAATACTACCTACATCACAGCGTTATTGTGAGGACATGTAAACACTGAACAGAATGTCTGGCTAGCTAGTTAGAACCTGTAGGATATTACCTAGCTATTATCAGTGAAAGCAACTGCTCACCTGGGCATCAGGGTGCCTGAGTTTAAGTCTTGGCTCTTGCTAAGACTCTTGGCCCTTGCTAGTGTTGGAACCTAAGGCATCATTTCATCTCTTAGCCTCATTTCTAATATACACGTTGGTTAGTACAGGTCAAAGAAAGAATAGGGTGATATTAAAAAGAAATAAAAGAAAAGGGGAAAAGGCTAGGTTGGAAGGAGCTGACCCTAAATCAGGACTGAAACACCCTTCAACGTGCCTTGGCTAAGAATTCCTTGACCTAACAAGAAGAGTGAAGAACCGTAGGTGAGGAGGGAACCTGCTGTTCTGGGTGAGAATCCCATTTCTCACTCTTCCCCTCAGGGCAGCTCCCTTTTTGGGTTCCAGTTTGTTGAGATTCCATTGGGTTCTTCCTTATTACCTAGACAGTAGCCAAAATGTTGAGTAGGTTAGCACTCCTGCAGCCACTCTTCACCTCAAGAGGCCGTGGGGCTGGGATTCACTGTACCACAAACCAAGCCCACCTTTGTGCTTGCCTAGCAGTTACTGCAGATTCAAGTATAAACAATGACAGGGATAGGGGAAAGTTCAGTGCTCTGTGTTTGGAGGAGTCAGATATGAGAGAAAACCAAACGGGCTAACGAGAAGTTCTTCTCTGGGAAGAAGATGCCAAAGAAGTAGCTCTGAGGGAGTCTGATGCACAAGACAATGCCCATTGTCAAATCTCAAAACTCACAAGGCTGAAGCTACCAGGTGACAACAACTTAGGAGAGGCACACATAGCTGTCAACCTGATTCACCCAGCCCCAGCTACAACACAGATCACCCCTTCCAATCAGAGTCTAACTAATAAAGAGGCTGGGGATCAGTAAGACAAGACCCCACACCACAGGGACATGGCCTTTCTGAGCAGAAGTGACAATTCAAAATCCCTTGTGTGCATTGCTTTGGAACAAAGAATATTCCAAATCATCTTAATTAATTTTCTTTGGGCCAAAAATGAAGAGAGTCAGGTATAGAGTTGAGCTCCATCACACATGGGAGTTCGGGACTCTTTTGTTTGTACTCAGGAGTCTCAGAGCCCAGGCAGGGTATGATTTCAATGAGAACCAATACATGCATAAGGCTTTGATGTTAACAGCCACATTCCAGAAGTGGCATAACATTTTAGGTTCTGTTATTTCCAAGGGGGAACTTCGTGGAAAACCTTAAAGAACACTGTTTTATAGTTATAAAATTCAGAACAGAGTGCTTACAAGCTTATCTTCTTACACAAGGGCCTATATTCTAGTAAATGTTCTCAAGCTGCATCTCAGGTTAGATTTGTTCTGCACTACACCTGAGAAGAATCTCCCATCTTCCCCATCTTTCTTTCCACCACCAACTCTGAATTAAGAAGGCTGAGCACTCTGGCTCTGGCAAGGTTTTATTAGTCGGAACGTAATAGAAACAATGTTTTGTAGGCATGTAGGACTTAATAAAATAATATTAATATTAAGGAAATTATGAGAAGCCTATAATATTCTGCCTCTACAGGGTTTGCCAGAGGTGGGCTCCAGGGATCCAGAGTAGCAGATTGTGTCAGCAGTTTGGGGAATCGTGGTGACAGGAATCTCAAATGCTTCAGTCCATGTGCAGTAAGTACCCTGGAGGCTGGTGGAAAAGTAATGGGAATAATGTCTACTTTCCATGAGCTGTGGACTTTATAATCATTGTCTTGTCTTACCCTCATGGTTTCTCCTCGAAATGCTATTAACTCTACTTTATGGGTAACTGAGGTTCAGCAATAGTTGGTAATTTGCTCAACAGCACACAACTAATAAATAAGTGATGCAGCCAGGACTTGAGCCTTGATCTCTTTGACTTGAAAGCCCACATGTTCAACAACAGGGTCATTATGCCTCCATTATCGGGAAGAGGACAGGGTTCGGGAAACAAAGATGAGTATCAAGGTTCACTTATAATAGTAACACTTAAATATGGAGTCACAAGCTCACATGCCTGTATGGTGACATAACATTCATTAGTAATATGGGATGAGTAAAATATGTTGGAATGAGCTCTGAGGTTACCTGGGGAACCCCATAACCCTTCCCATATAACTGTCAGTATTAGGTCTACCAAAATTTTCAAGATAAATTAGAAATCTGATTTTCATATGAAAGCTTTCCATTTTGAAAAAAAATAAAAAATGGCCACTAATTCATTCTGAACCCCTGCAGGCCAAATGAAACACACAGTGTGCTATTCGATGCCCTCTGCTCTGGGCCACACTCACCATGAGGGCAAACCTCTGTCTTCTTCACTCCTATAGCCCAGGCCTTAGAACAGAGTATAGGAGCTTAATAAATATTAGTACAGCAAACAAACGAATTCTCAAATAAACAACAGGGAGGTGAAGAAGAATCAAGTCCTGGCTCTTGGGTGCAGAGTCCTTTCATCAGACCCCGGGCTGCCCATGTGGGTGGGAACGGTGCCACTGAGAACCAGCAGCTCAGTAATGGCTGAACTCATCCCCATCACCAGTGACTTGCACTGGGGGCTGGGGACTGCTTATATTGTCCCTTCCATAAGACAAATTTGACCTGCGAACTGGAGTAAGACTATCCCACCTCCCAGAATCTGGGGTTGTCAGGGCAGGCAGGGCTAGGGCTGAGAAACTTTAGCTGTCTCTCCTAAACTAGCCCTAGTTATGCAGTCTGTGAAATGAGATGAATGGGACTACAAGTCCAAAACATGAAGAAATGATGAATTAATGGAAAGTGAGTTATTTGGCAACTTTTTAATGCTAAGTATGCAATGCATCCTATAAATGTGTTTCCAAGAAGATTCTAAGTCATCTTTGGAAACCCTTAAATATTACTGATGAATAAGTTACAGGAAATATATTCACAAAGGCATTTACCAATGAAAACATGCCAAAGCCTCCATCTGCCATAGTCTACTTTCAAATGTGAGAGGCAGCTCATGTTCTCTCTGCTTTGAGTATTTTGTAGGTATACGCTTTTCAAAAATAACCCCAAATCCATAGTCAAGTAAACACTAAGTCCTCATAAAAAGTGCTTTCAATGCTACAACTAGACTTCAACTATAAGGCAGACCTCACTGGCAGGAGTATTGCTCCCAGACAACAAAGGAAATCCCTTGCAGCCAACCTGTCACCAGCAGCCACTAGCTAGAGTGCAGACCCAGTAGATACGCTGGTTTCCTTAGTGGAGCTGTGACCAGGATATGAGTGAAGCTCTGGTGCTCTCCACTCATTTTATCTCACTTTGCATTATTGTTACTATTTGATGCAAGATATTCTGGCTCTCCCAGGCCTTGATGTTGGCAACCCTGGGGTGCGAGGTTGCCAGCCACCTGCGTGACTCTTGTGTCAGGACATACCATCCTCTCTTCCCTCCAAAAGAAGCTGGCCTTATTTCTAGCTCCCAAACTGGGTTTGTGGTTGAACAATGTAATATTTTTTAACTAAAGAGACAGTATTACTCAGAAGCTAACTGTCTGTCCTTTCTAAGTCCCTCTCCACCCTAGAAATGAACCTTACTTGTCATCTTTGGCATGTCACTCTTGCTAGGGTCTTCCCAAAATTCATATAGTGACATTTTAATCTCTAAAGTAATGGTCTCAGGAGGTAGGACCTTTGGAAAATGATTTGGCTCTGCCCTTATGAATGGGATTAGTGCCCTTATAAAATAAGCCTGAGAAAGGCCCCTCACCCCTTCCACCACATAAGGCCATGGCAAGAAGACACCTTCCATGAGCCAGAAAGTAAGCTCTTATCAGACACTTAATGTGCCTTAATGTTGGACTTCCCAGGCTGCAAACTATGAGAAATAAAAGTCTGTTGTGTCTAAGCTACCCAGTTTACGTCATTTTGTTATAGTGGCCCTAGCAGGCTAAGACAACTCTCCCCTGAGCAACCAATCAGAGTCCACTTGTGATGACATTAAAACCACCAACTTCACTATGCAATCATCCCAGAAGTGTCCCAGAGCACCTATCACCTTACAGTTTCAAAAAGAAGAACACTAACCTTCAGGAACAGGGGGAGAAGACTCAACAGGCTCTTCTGACGCTCAGTGGGGCTCTTGTGAGTCAATTGCTGGTATTCCAGAAACTTCCTTTCCAGCATGTCCCAGAGAGCTGTGGGGCCAGGGGACTGCCCTCCACGTGGGACATCAGGCTGCACAGCAGCAAGCTGCCCTTCACTTTTGGAACCTGGATCTTCATTTCTGTCTTCAGCCTTTGAAAGATCTTCTGCCTCCATGCCGTGGCAAAGCAGATCTGAATTCAGAACAAATAGAAGTGAACACTCCTGTCACATCACTTCCTGATGATTCTGGCCGTGGAGAAGGTACTGTACTCACTCAGCCCAGTTCCTATTGAAGATGGTTCCCCTAGGAATCTGAAACAGACTAAAATAAGGAAGACTTTTTAAAAAGGAGATTCAGATTTAGATGTGATTAATACAAATTCACAATCTAGTGTGTGCCCAGCACTGTGGGATCTTATACACAGGACTCAGACAGACTCTCTTACAGCTACACAGACAGATGGGTGCCCTTATTCTCTCTAGGTAAGTAAGGAAACTGGGCCAAAGGCATATAGGCAGCTAGACATCAAGTTGAAATGCAAACTTTCACACTAAAGCCGGTTTGTTTGTTTGTTTGTTTGTTTGTTTGTTTTTTGGAGGTTGGGTTGTTTGTCTTTTCACTTGTTGCTGCTTCTCTTTTAAAAGGCTGCATACATAAAAGAGATGTAAAGAGTTCACTGGTATTTGTAGAGGCACATAATTCTATATCTAGAAGTTCCTTCTATGATGGGTCTGTAAGGATAGATTCCTCATTCTAAGCATTATTTGGTTTATACTCGACATTTTTAGGGTATTTTGTTCTCAAAATGACCCTCTAAGTCCCCAAGCTTACAGGAGCTCATCCCTAAGTGCACACAGGAGCAGTGTTTGCAAATTGGGAAACTCAAGTCAGTAGGCACAAGAGCAAAAACTTACATGATGAAAACAGCCAAGGGCCAATTCACCAATAAGTGACCTCCCAAAGGTACACACCTTCAAAAGTTGTCATTCACTTATGACTTACACCATAACATAGGATAGTTTGTTGTTTGTTTGTCTGGAGTTCAGTAAACTCTAAGAAGGGACAAAAATGTTCAGGCTCCCTGAGTAAAAGCCCTCACCAAACTCAACATTACCACGTAGGAAGCCATCCAGGAGCCCAGCAGGCATTCAACAATCACAAGGTAGCAACCAGAGTGACATAAAGAAGTGGGTCCAGCAGTAGTGGGGTTACATCATGCTTTGTTTTTAGCCCAAACACACACTCCTTGCAGGCTAAAATGGAGTTTAGCCACACGTCACCAGCAAGGCTAACCGGCCCCTCTCTGAAACCCTCTCACTCTTTATGTGTAGGACCCAGCCTGCCCCGACTCCTCTTTGAGCACACAGACTGCTTACTCTTTGAATTCATTTTCAGAAATCATTTTCTTATTACAGAAGCCATGTCAGTTCATTTTCAAAAACCAGGAGGAAACCAAAAATCAGGAAGAACATAATGCTTGCCCATACCCAGAAAACATGACTGCTGACATTCCAGCTTCTACCTGTGAATATATAGTTTAGTAAGAACACGATCATAATAGTGTTGAAGCAAACTTTATTTATACTTTTGCTTTTGTTGGGCACTGGGATGGGGTTTTGTGGGGGATTAAGTCATTTCCTTTGAGGGGCTGACTCTAAGGGGCAGGCGGTGGGTGGAGTTGCTCACATCCCTCAGCCTCTTCCCTGATCTGGGCGGGCTCCTCTCTGGCTGTGTTCATTTATTCCTTTATCACCAGGATCTCCATTCTCCATTTGCATTTGCTGTGTCCCCACCCCACCCACACTCCCGCTTGGTGAGTATGAGTACACCAGCATGGAACTTAGGAGTATGACACACAGCACCTGATTTCCATCCGCATACACTTAAGTTAGCGAATGCTCTTCTGCATCTTGTCTGCTCTTACTCTTTCACCCAGCATTATGTCTTCAGACTCCATGTGATACGTCCACGTGACTCTGTGTTTGTCAAGTTCATTTCCTCTAACTGCTGCCTTGTGTTCCAAAGTAGGCATCACATGCCTATTTTACTTGTTGGCTTTCTCAGTGATAGATGGCTGGATTAGCCACAACAACCCGTCCTGCACACAGGGCTGGGGTGGACATTCCCGCGTGGGTCCCTTCACTGGGCTCTCATGACTGACTCTGGGTATGAAGGCAGGGACAGCAGAACTGAGTCAAGGGAGTATGCCTGCTCAGTGCAACTAAGTTCCACCAACTAAGACGCCTCCAGAAAGCTGGCATCAGGCCATCTCCCACACAGCATCTGAAGGCTCCTCAGTGACCTCATTACCACCCTGCTTGGCATCACCCAGCTTTCCAGTGTTTGCAATCTGATCGAAGGAAAGAGCTCTCACATTGTCATTTTAATTTCCATTTCTCTAAGTTACTAATGAGTATGAGCACTCCTTAACATGCCTGATAGCCTTTTGGCATTTCTCCTCTGTGAATTAACTACTCATAACCTTTGCTTATTTTTTCCTTGCTTGTCTTTCTCTTGCTGCTTTGTGAGACTATATCTAGAAGCCGGTCCTTTGTTAGTTTTAAAAATTGCAGACATTTTCTCTCAATCCATTTTTTTAATAAATTAGTCCACAACTTTCTTTGTAGTCAAAACAGCACATCATGAATATTTTCCACATTATTTAAGATCCTCAACACCTTCATTCTTAATGGCTACATGGTGGCCATAGAGTAATGTTGCTTGTTTATTGAATAAGCCCTTACACTTAGGCACTTAAATGATAACAAATTATTCAATACTATAAAAAAATACTGTAATGACAATTCTCATGTCTCAGTCTTTTATATATATTCATGATAAAATAACAAATCCTAATCCATTCCTGAATTTCTAAAAGGAAATAGTTGGATCTAAAGGTAGATAAACTTTCCAGCCTCTTGATCCATATTTCCAAACAGCTGCTCCTGAAACACCGATCCTATCAAGGGACAGAGAGTCCTTCTACATAAGCTTACAAGAGCTCAAGCTTCCCTATGTGTAATCTTTTTTATTACCATTTTTTTAACCCTGATGATTTGACAGGTAAAATAAAATCAAAAGAAAATGCATCTCTATTGTTTCTCACTGCTCACTTGCTGCAGAGTGAGGAGCTGAGCATGTTTCCATCTGAGGTTCGGTTTCCTTCAGAGCTCCCTGCAGCTGGTGTTCTGGAGGCAGATTCCAGTGAGTTCTCATTTCATGGGTTCCTTGTAAGAAGGTCTCAGCTATTCCCATGGCTCTAATTACCCCTGAGAGCCACATATCCACTAAACATTAGATCTGTGAAGGCAAGGATATTGTGTCCATAGCAGGGGCTGGCACAGAGTAGATTCTTAATAAAATGTTATTGAATAAATGAATGAAAGTACAAATGAATTCGTGAATGAATTAACTTATGCGCTGATGGCACCCAAATCTCAATATTTCTCTCTCTAGCCTAGACTCCTCTTTGGAATAAGTTCATTTTTCCCACTCCAAGATTTCTACTAGGATTTCCCCAGGACTCTGAAAGCCACTATGTCCAACCAAACTGCCATTCTTAGCACCAATAGAGTCAGCCCCAAGTCACTGTAACAGCAAGCTTAATGTTGTCTCTACCATATAAAGTTCATTTTGTGGCCACATCTGCAGGTTCTACTAACTGACTCCATCAGTAAACTGTATCTGAGGACCTGCTAACATGCCCCATCTTTAGGACCAGCAAGTGGCAAGTCAAGTGAGTATCAGGTCAGAATATGAAACTGCGATGGGTCGGGACTTAGCTGGAGATCCAGAGGAAGGATCAGAAACCTCCCAGCTCTCCTCTGAAGTGTGCAGAATCCATGTTTACTGAAGTGAAACACTTGACTCACCTTCACTTGAATCGACAGAGATTTTTGATAAACAAGAATTTCTAACAAATGCGGACCTGTGAAATTGCGTGGCAGCAGTATCTGACTCAAATGCTAAGTTGCAGCTGCCCCACCTCCTGCTCATCTGCTGATCATGCCACACCTGCTCCAGTTTTATTTGAAAAGAGAAGGAAACAGGGAGTAGCCTTGCAGGCCATGTGAAGAACAGCAAGAAGAAACCACTCTAATCCGTCTCATTCTCAAGAAGTGCCCCACCTACAAGCCAGCAGCCTCTTCTTTCTTTTTTTTCTTTTTTTTATGTGGTCACTGGAACTTTTATTTTGTTTATTATGCTTTAAGTTCTAGGGTACATGTACACAACTACAGGTTTGTTACATATTTCTACCAGGATTTCCCCAGGACTGCTGCACCCATTAACTCGTCATTTACATTAGGTATATCTCCTAATGCTATCCCTTTCCCCTCCCCGCTTCCCCCTCCCCATGATAGGCCCCGGTGTGTGATGTTCCCCTTCCCGAGTCCAAGTGTTATCATTGTTCAGTTCCCACCTATGAGTGAGAACATGCGGTGTTTGGTTTTCTGTCCTTGCGATAGTTTGCTCAGAATGATGGTTTCCAGCTTCATCCATGTCCCTACAAAGGACATGAACTCATCCTTTTTTATGGCGCCAGCAGCCTCTTCTTATCCAGAGTGAAAAGGGACCCACTGGGGCTTACGGTCACTGTGGGAGTCCCAGGCAAGGCCAGGGTGAGGGTAGGGCAGTGAAGGAGGCACTCACCTCTGCACAAGATTTAAGGAGGTGCCAAAAATGATAATTTAATGCAACAGTTATAGAGATCAGTTAATGCCAAGAAATCCATGATGAACAAAATATCAAAATTTTAAATAAAAACAGGATCCAAACCTGTGCTTCCCAACCATCCCCCAACTTCACTCACCACTGTGGGAACTTGAGCTCAGGGCACTTTTCACAAAAATCAACCTGCTAAACCGACACCATGTCTGGGCCTTGGCTCCTGGGGATTCTACTCTCAACCGTGTATGGCTCCCAGCACGGACTCTGGGACCAGATTGCTGGGGTTTCAACACAGTGGGCTTAGACCAAGTGACAAGACTCATCCCTGCCTCAGTGTCCTCATTTGTAAAGTGGGGATGACAACAGGTCCTCTCACAGGGCCCCTCTAGCATGAGTCAGCTCAGCACAGGTTACTGTTAGGACTGGGGAAATACGTATTTACTGGCACCTACTTAGTGCAGGCATTTACATGCATCTCTTCATGTAATCCTCCTAATATCCAGTGACAGCAAAGCTAGCAACCTTCATCCACAGTTGGTACTGAGGTGGGAGCAGAGAGGTGACTTGGCCAGGATCCCTTTGCCAGTCGGTGGCCGGAGCAGAAGCCCCCAGGTCTGTGGATAGCCCAGGCTTTGCTGCCCAGCACACCCCCAGCAGTGCACACAGGCAGATGGGCTCACGCTGTGGTTGCTTGGGGCCGAGGATGGGGAGAGGGGCTTGGCAAACTACTACACACGGTCACACAAGCTTGGGGAAGACTTGCTACCCTGGAAAGGTTCTTGGACAGGTGGGCTTTTAGGGGAAAGGTTCAGGAAAATGTGACCTTGGCAGGGCAAGAGACCAGGAGGCTGCAAGGGAGTCCCAGAGCCTCCAGGAAAAGACAAGACCACTGCTCCCTGCCGACTGTGCTGTGTCCTAGCTTGGATGGGGTCGGGGCACACAGCGTTCCAGTCAGTGACCAGCCAGGTTGGAAGCTTTGCTCTCCTGAGGCAGAAACTTGCCTTCTCACATAGCCACGAGGCAGAGGGGGCAGTGGGGCCAGGATGGGAGTGATAGGCAGGGGTCCAGGTCTAACTTGGCCCCTGTGGTGTCTTAACCGAGTCACTTCCCCTCTCTGGGACTCGGCTTCTCCTCATCCACATGGTCCTGGTGATTCCAGTCCCTCTCTGCCCTTCATGCATGACCAATGGAAAGAGGTCCAGCATAGTGAGGCACTGAAGGGCTGCAAGGGCCCCCACAGGGGCTCAGAGTCTATGGGTTATGTGTATGTAATGGTGTCTCCCCTTCCTCTGTGTCATGTTCAGGGAACCAGATGGTGAGCTGCAGGCACCCGAGAGGAAGGGATTCTCTATGGCCTCAGCAGCACCAGTGCTGGGATTGGCCATGCATGCCCCCAGGTCTCTGGGTGTCACTGTCCACCCTCACCCTGCACCCCACCCACCCTCAGGCATACATAGCATCATCAGAGCTTACTCTGCATTGTAACAACCCACACCAGGCATTCTGCGCATAGCTGCCCCAGTGAAGGGTAACATCTGGAGCATGAAGCAACTGCTGGATTGCTGATATTTGGGCTGCTAAGTAAACATTTTGATGACTGTTTTCATCCCTGACATTCTACTGAGTGATTTGCAGAGTTGGGAGTCTCAGAATGTGAGATGTGATCTAGCAGCCCTTGGAGCTAAGATGCCAAGAAGCTGTTCCCAGGAAAAGCTGCCCCGGAGCAAGAAGACATGTGGAATGACCCAAAGGGGTAGCTTGGGACTCAGTGCCTTCTGCAGAAAAGCTGGGTCCTGCAGACAAAGAGTTGCTTTGAAAAATTAAAGATTAAAATTCTTTCCCCATTTCTTGTCAGCCTCTGCAACTATTCTCATTTCCAGATTATAAACTCCAGGTGCAGAAACTGCCTGTTTGCCATTTCCGTAATGGGCCATGGCCCTCAGGCCTTGGAGCTGGGGAAGCCTCTAAACCAGATGATACAGAATAGAATAGCGGCTTAGCATGCATGGCCGTAAATGATCTGTTTTCCTCTCCATGCAAAAGCCAGTGCCTCACTGCATGTCAGCAGATCCAAACACTCTTGCCGCTGTTTTCAGCAGTCTTGGCCTCAATCTGGAGCACTCCAAAATAAATAAATAAATAGATAGATAAATAAATAAATAAATAAATAACAAAGCCATTCTTGTTCCTAAAACACGTTCAGGGTGGGGCTAGTCCTTGCTTCCCTCTTCCCTGTGGTTTCATGTCAACAAGGAGACCTTACAATCTAAAACCAAATTAAAAGGGGTAGGGAGACAGAGGTGATGTACTGTGAACAGTGTTCACATCTACCTGCACAGCTGACACTGTCAGAAATACTGAGGATGGACAACAGCATCATCATTAGGAAAATGATGATTAAAACAAGATGCCAGGACACACCAATTAGTATGTCTTCAACGAGCAAACAAAACTTGACGATGGCAAGGGTACAGAGCAACCACCACTCTCACCCTTGCTGATGGGAATGCAAACATGGCACTGCCACTTTGGAAGGAAGTTTGGCAGTTTCTGGGAAAGTTAAACATAGCCCCAGGAGTTCCACCCCTAGCTATTCACCCTAGAGAAATGAAAATTTATGCTCCTACAAAAACCTGTACATGAATGTTTCTAGAAGCTCCATTCATTGCTGCCAAAATCTGGAAAAAACATAAATGCCCCTCACAGAACGAATGAATATACAAACTCAGGTCCATCCATACAGCAGAATCCCTCTCCACAGCACAAAGGAACACACAGCTGACATCCACAGCACCCCGGATGCATCTCAAAGGCCTTCTGTCGGCTGATAGGAACCAACCCCAAAAGGCTACCTACTGTCATATTCAACTTAGACGACATTTTGGAAAAAGCAAAATTGTTTAGGACAGAAAATAAGATCAGTGGTTGCCAGGGATGGGGGATAAGGGGATGACTACAAAGGCAGGACGGAATTTTGCGGGGGACAGAAATGTTCTGTGTCTTGAAAGCGGTCAAGGAGGAGTGTGTGGGCTTTGGAGTCAGCTGCACAGAACTTGCTATTTAGTAGCAGTTCTGAGCTATGGAGCTGCTCTGAGGCTCTTTTCAGCAGCCATCAAATACTGCTAGTATTTGCTGCCTCATGCGGTGTTGCTGTGAAGATGAAGAGAGATGATACAGAGATGAAAACGCAGAGCCACAATGAAGTACACTCTCAGGAGGAGGAGTTACTTGGTGGTAGTCACGTGACTGTCTACATTTGTCCAAAGTGTGCACCAAAAAAAGTAAATTATTTTTATGTAAATTATATTTCAGTAAACCTGACTTTAAGAAAACATGTACCGAGGTTGAAAGAGAACTAATGGAAAAGCGAGAGGTGGGGATTTTAGTCCCTTGGCTTCAGCTTTTATCACGTACAGTGGGGATAGAAATCTCTATTTAATCAAAGTAGTGACTTCCCTCCCTGAGAGCTCACTTTATAGTGGCTCTGCATTTTCATCTCTGTATCATCTCTATCTCCACAGCAACATCCTACAAGGTGGTAAATAGTACTACTTCACAGGTGCTGGAAAGAGCCTCAGAGTGGTTCCATAGGTTCCCACGGGGCTGCCAGCCAAGTTCTGTGCATCTGACTCCAAAGCCCACACGCTCCACCTTAACCATGCTTCCTCTTTCTTCAGGATGCCACCGGCTGGGGACAGGTTGAGGCTCCTGTCCACAGAAGCCACCCACAGATAAGAACTCACTCAGGGCCCTTCCCTGGCCTCTGCCTCCACGTTGGTCAAGTGGGGAGACTGCCCTCAAAGTTCTCATCCACTTTTGCATCCAATTAAAAAGACTATGTTTATAATTGATTGTTACATCAAATTAGTTGAACTAATAGACAAGGTGGGTCAATTATAAAAAGTAAAATCATACCCCAAAGAATTGAAAGCGGGGACACAAGCAGACACGTGTACACCCGTGTTCCTAGTAGCATTATTCCCAATGGCCAGAGGGTGGAGACAAGCCAGTGTCCAATGATAGACGAATGTGTAATCAATGAAATGGAATATTATTCAACCTCTAAAAGGAAGACAATTCTGGCACATGCTACAAAATGGATGAACCCTGAGAGAATTATACGAAGTTAACTAACCAGTCACGAAAGGACAAATGCTGTATGATCCATTGATATGAGGTCCCTAGAGCAGACAAATTCATAGCCAGAAAGGAGAATGGTGGTTCCCAGGGACTGGGGAGAGGGGTGCATGGGGAGGTAGTGTTTAATGGGCACAGAGTTTCAGTTTTGCAAGATGAAAAGGTAATGGAGCTGGATAGTGCTGATGATTGTACAACATCATGAATGTATTCAGTGCCACTGAACTATACATTTTAAAATGGTTATGATGGTGAATTTTATGTTATGTTATTTATAGATTGTGGTATGTACTACAATTGTAAATTTATAAATAAAATTGATAGATAAATAGATAAAAGATAAAGGAAGAGGAAATAACTCATCCTGTTTAATGACCACGGTAAAATCAACAATAGTAGCATCTACTGAGTGCTAGCCCCACACTGGGTCCCCTGCCGAGGGCTTTGCCTGCCTAACCTGATTTAATTCTCCCAAAAGCCCATGGCCCAGGAACTGTCATGAGCCCACACACTCCCAGCCCCAGGTGGAGATGAGATGGAGGCACGGTGCGTTTACGCAGCATCCCTGGGCACGCTCACGCAGCTGGTGTTCTCAGGAGTGAGAATTCCCTTCTGGGCCAAGGCTTCAGTAAACATTTGCCACACAATGGCATTGTGTTGGAGGGATTATGAAAAGCCAATTACAGAAGCTCTGTGTTCCACACCTGGGTTAGTTCCAGGCAGGGAGGAACACCATTGTAAACAAAGGGGACACAGATGAGACCCAGCGACAAGATCAGAGAAATTAAGAGATAGAAGTAGCTTGGAGGACACAAGGCCCTGAGAATTTGCAGAAACTGGACAAGAGCATTGGAGCTGCTGCAGGATGTGGTAAAGGGCCCCCAAAGCACAGTGTATTTAACGTACAAAGCAAAGGAGGGACGTGTAGGTGAGGTGACTCGTGTCAATGGAATGACAGCCTCCAGGCTTTCCTGTGGGCCCCTGGGGAAAGAGCTGATCTAAGACCCAGTGCTCTGAGGCTCCCTTTGGGATGCTTCACCTGCTGATGGCCAGCCGTGGGGTGGTGCTTGGAGGTGAATCTTCAGCCTAAAACCTGCCCTCCTGGAGAAACTGTTCTGAAAGCAGTGGTTCTAAAACTTCAGCATGCATCAGCATCACCTGAAGAGATTGTTAAAACCAAATTTCTGGACCCCAGCCCCAGAGTTTACAATTCAGTAAGTCTGGGGTGGGTCCCAGAAATTTGTATCTCTAAAGAGTTCCCAGGAGGTGCAGAGGCAGCTGGTTCAGGGAGCACACCTAGAGGACCACCACCTGAGGAGTAGCCTTGGAGAGGGACTTTGGAAGCAGAAGAATCCTATCATCTAGATTTTACCTAGCATTACTGCAAGCCCTGATCACCCCTCACCCTCAGCCCAGACAGTGGACCAAGAGGGTGAAAACTAAAAGCGCAATGTGAGAGGCTAAAGTGTCTCAGGCGAAGCTGGAGTTTAGCCTTGCTGGGGGTTTAGTGTGTGGCAGGCCAGCTGCACACTTGCACTGTTCAGCCTGCATGATGACTCCATGACGTGGATATTAGGGATACCATTTTCAGATGAGGAAACTGAGGCTGGGAGCAGGAGCCTGCAGCTCACTGAGGTCCAGATCTGTCTGCCTCCAAAACCTCTCCACCACTCTCCCTCTGAGGTTGTCTAGCTCCTCCAAAACAGGAGGCCCTCCTCTCCCAACTCTCCACTGTGGGGAAAGTCCTTGCCCACGTCAGTGATGTATTAACTGACAGCAGGAGCCCTGGTGTGTACGCGTGTGGGGTGTGAAGGGGATAGGAGGGACACTGGAAGTTACAATAGGTCCCTGTGCCTCTGCCCCTGCTAGCTCCAAAGTCCCCATGCTTCAAGCCCCAACACTGAAAGCTCTGAACACTGAGTGTGTGATCTCCTTCTCTGCCTGCTGTCTCAGAGTAGCTATGACCAGGCCCCACCCTCTTCCCCATGGTCACCCTGAGAGCCCTGTCTACAGACATTCTGCTCCCTCCACCTCCCACTTCCCTCTCCTCACCTCCCAGACCTCACCTGCCCCTGGGGCAAAAACCAGGTGAGCGTGGCTGTCTGTGGAGGAGGAAATGGAGATGTGGCAGGGGCTGTGAGCGCGGCAGCATGTGCTCTCTGGGGCCGCACGGGCCTGCTGGGTCTATAGCACATTTCATGAGAGACCTCTGATCTCCCTTCAGAGTTGCCATGGACTGACTTCCAACTCACAGCAACCCTTCCCTGAGTCTCCAGTCGGCTCTGAATATTTCAAACTTGCCAGCCGCCACAATTGTGTGAACCAGTACCTTAAAATAAATCTCTCTCTGCCTACACACATGCACACATCCTATTGTTCTGTTTCTCTGGAGAGCCTCGGCGGATACAGCATGGCTGTCCCGGATAAAGCCTCCCCCACCAGACCTATCCACATTTCCCATCAGCATTTATGGAACCAGTACCACTTGGCATGCACAGTGTTAAATTTTGCCTTCTTAGAAGCATGAGGCAAAGCAGGAGCCATATCTGGGGTTGTGGATAAACCCCACACCTTCAACTCATTTCCCCCACTGAGAACAGATTGAGCAAAGACCGAGCATGATAGAGTTGACAGACAGCCCCCGAGAGAAAGAGGTCTTCAGTGTCTCGCCAGAAGTGGGGTGAAGGCCTCTTGCCCCTCGCTGCTCCCCTGAGAGTCCACTGCTGCTCAGAAAGAGCGTTTCATGGAAATCTTGATCTGATCTGCACAGGCGAGGCCCACCTGCTAGAAAGCTGGGACAGGACTGTCACAGGGGCCTTGTCACTGCCACAGCCACAAGCCTCCAGCCCTGGCACCCTTGGGAGCAGGAGAGTGACACCAGAGTGCTTCAAATGTGCAGGAGATTGGTGTGATGTCCCAGGCTAGAAGACAGACATCGTGGGCAGGCAAAATTGGAATCCAGCGTCAAGTCCTGTGTTCCGGCTCCTGCTCCTCATGCCGTGAGCTGTGGAATCTCAGAAGTGACTCTCCACAGTGCCAATCCTCCTCTGAAAAATGTGCTGAGGGAGACACCACGAGATGGCCTGTCGAGAAGCAGGTCACAGGAGGGGCTCTGTAATGGACAGCACATCCCCTCCTCGGAGGCCGTCTCAGAGCCGGGGCACAGGACTATAGCAGAACAAATGTGCGTGGGGCCATGAAGGACAGGAGCACCCGTGGGGATGGAAGGGTTGCTCAAAGAAGGCCAGGCAGGAAGCAAGTTGGAGGCAGGCATGCAGCAAACAGGCCAAGGTGACCTGGGGACCATGGGACATGATGCCACCAGGAGTCATGAGGGACCAGGAAAGGGAGGTCAGCACGGTTAGACCTGGCGTTCTGGGTAATGGGGAGACCCTGGAAGTACCAAGCAGGAAAATGGCCTGGGAAACACTATTCTAGAAAGGTTGTCCTGGCTGGCAGTAAACCAAGCCTGGAACAGGAAAGAGAAGAAGAAAGAACAGCCAGGAGGTACAGGGCCGTGATCACTCTGATTAGAGTGATTGCCTTGGAAACGGAAGTAAGGCGGGACCTTATTGGAGATAACTCACCAAGATGTGCCTCTGACTCCAAAGAGTCACACGTGCATCTTTGCCAGATGCACACCTGCACATCAGATGCCCGGTGAGCTTGAAAACAGAGCAGCCATCGCCCACTCAAGCCACTCACCAGGCCACCTGGGAGGCCGTGTTCCCCAACATTGTGACTTACTTCTGGGTGGGCGCCACGTGTAAGTGTTGGCTACAAGGTCTAAGGTGATTACAACATGTCCCCAGGTAAGGCCAGGGGCCAGGAAGACATGGGAGGCTGAGACCGCCAGAGCTCTGTGATGCCCAGAGATGTGGGTGGCTCATAGAATACCACAAAGCAGGTCAGGAAGGGAGCTGGGAGCCCCTGCTAGGTCTCTACTGCTTCATGGCAGGGCCTGCTGTCCAGAGCCCTGACACTAGCTCCTAGGTTACCTGTGAACTGGGTGAGACCTGAGTGTTCCCGGCCCACCCTCAAGTAGCTCCATGCATCTAGGAGCGGGCCTGTTAGCCTGGGCAGTGTGACAGCCTCTGGCCTTCACTTATTGGTAAGCACCACCACCTCCCTGAACCTAGTCCCTCTGACCAGGCTGGCCCCTCCTGAGTTCCAAGGCCAGGCCAACCCAGAGCAGCATCACACAGATCAGATTCAAATCCCAGCTCCACCTCTTTCTAACCTGTAACCTTAGCAACTTAGGCTCCCTCAACCTCAATGTCTCCAGCTGTAAAATGGGAACAATATCGTCCTTGCAACACTGCAGAAAGAATTAAGCAAGCCAACATATGTGAGAGGGTGTCCAGTACACATTAGATGCCCACAGAGTGCCCACTGCAAGGCCTTTCTGTGTTCTGCACCTTGCTGCCTCGAAATCCTTAAAATCTGCACTTCCCCAGAGAGCCTGAGCCCCACATGGCCTTTGTAAGTGTGCTCTGGGGCCTCCATTCATCTTTGGGGTTCAGCCCCGAGGTCTGAGTCAGCTGCCCCAGTCTCAGCCTAGACACTTCTTTTTGCCTTCATCACCTCCCCCTGGGCCAGCCGCTGAGTGTGTCCAATATTGGGTCTCCTCACAAGGAGCTGGTTTGTTAGACGTCAGGACAGGGCCTTAGAGACGTGGGCCTGAGCATGGCCAGACAGGGCTGCATATGAGGATTTGGCCACAGTGAGGACGCAATGTGGAGACACAAGCAGGAGGGCTGCCTCCAAGACCAAGCCTGTGTTGGGGGATGCCACATCAGGGCCAGGTGGAGTCAGGGGCAGCCATGTAGACAGCAGGTGGGAGAGCAAGGAGTGGGCCACTCAGGAGGTTCCTTGTGGGCCCTGTGTGGCCAGCTCCTCCTCAAGGGAGTGCCAGGAGCAGGCACAACTGCTGGACTCATGGATAACTCCAGCAATCACCTCAGTGCTGCCCTAGGCATCACCAGTTAATGAGTGTCCCCACTTCTTACCTGGGCCAAGGGCTGAGTGTGCCTGCAGGCAGAGAATGGTAAGGCCCAGAGAATGGTAAGACCCTACACCTGCTTCAAAGGACTCATGAGGAGATGGAGGCAATGCAGGTGGTTTTCCAGAAGTTCAGGGGATCCCCTGAAGACTAAAATGGAGACTCCCATTGGAAGGAACTAGGCAGGTCAGCAAAGCTTCCATGGCTCTCAAAACTTCCTTTTTTCTGATTCCAGTCCACACTGGGCTCCTGGCCAGCACACACCTCTATGGTTTTTGCAACAACAGAATACAGGAACTCACAGTATCCTGCGGAAGGGGCTGGTTCTGTATCTCGGTATGTGTACCTACTTCCACATTGCCAAAAATGGCCAGGGAGCAGTTCCCCTGGCTGGCCCCTACCATTTGGCTATGGTTGAGCTATCATGATGGGGACAAAGACCTGAGCTGGAGACAGCACAGGTTACAAGAAGCCCCAGCCCCTGTGGAAAGGTGGCGAACCTCTCTATCCTGGGAGCCAATCGGGGCTTGGTCTCCACTGAAATGTAAGAAAATATTCCCTTAGGTAAGAACGGCCATGGAAGAGTGACCATCTCCTAACAGAGACACCAACGTTCTCTACGCTTAGAAAACCAATAAGGTAGGCATTACTATTCCCACTGTACAGATGGGTAAAGCGAGACTCAGAAAACAAGAAATTTATCTGAAATCAAAGAGCTGACAAGCATCAGAATCAAGGTCAAACCCAGGTCCCCTCTTCCAGCACTCAAGGCTGGCTTCAGGCAGTGGTCAGTGGTGGTGGAATATGCCATGGGGGCACCTCAGGTACTAGCTGAAGCCTGCAGTGTTGCAGGAAGTCCCTGGCTGGACTTGCATAGTTGTTGCTGACCCCCAGCCATAGGAGATCCAAGCCAGACCCGCTGTCTGCCCACAGCTACACAACAAGCTGGGAGGCCCAAAACAAGACTCTGTGATTGCACTCTTGCCCCAGAGAAAAGCAGATCCCTGGGAGCCTCAAGGATAAGGGTTCATTAGCCTTGGACAACATGGACACTCCTTGGCCAGCATTCCCTCCACAGATACCAGCACTCTCAGTGTCAGTCAGTTGTCCACCAGGCAAAGCCACTGCTCTACTTGGTGTGTTCTGTGTAGTGGGTCTCTGGATTATTAAACACGCAAGGAGCAGGATCACCCTCTGTCCACACCCTGGACTTCAAAGATCAGGGAGAGCAGGGGGCCAGCAAGGAAGCAGATGCAGTGGGACAGTCATTGGGCAGGGTGGTGGTGACTGTGGGGCAAGAGGAGGCTTGTGGCCCAGCCTGGAAAGGGTGGAGAAGTCTGGGAGAGCTTCTTAGAACATATGGCACTGGTGGTGGACACTGAAGAGTAAGGACGGACCCTGGCAGTAAGTGGACAGGCACTCCGGGCAGCCTGAGTGAGTGTCTGGCAAATTGCACAGGTGTCCAAGAAAAAGCAGGGACAGGGGCTCAGGGGTTGAGTGAGTGCATGGTGAGAGGGCCCTGCAGAGAGCCCAGAACGGCAGGCCGATGGACATGGACATGGTGCTGTCTCACGGAACAGTCCTGGGAGTCACTGTGGGGCTCTCAGAAGAGAGTGACAGGAGTACCTGGCAGCTGCCTGTCACTGGTGATTCTGCCACCAGGAGCTCACAGCCTGCTAGGAGAGGAGACAGGCAAAGGGATGCTCTAATACATGGGAGTGGAGGAGGCTAGGGGGTGGTAGAAGAGGTGTCACAGAAGCAGTGGCTTTGGAGAGGGAGTCTGAGGGAGGTAGAAAGAAGCTATGAAACAGGCAGGTTAGAGAGAAGAGGAGGGAGAAGCAAAGCCACAGGACAGGCCGGGCTTAACTAGACCTAGCTTTGTTCAACTGGGGGGGATGTGAGCAGGAACAGGGCAGAAAGCTTGGGCAGGGACTCCATTAAGAATGTCTCCAGACTCTAAGCAACCCCCATCCGATTCCTCACCCTCCAAACTCCCAGAGAAGGAAAATCACAGGGGAATTTTGCAGGATCGTTTATACCTCACGTGCTAAGGTAAGAAAGATTTTGACACATTTCCAGATGGCTTGGTTTGCTCACACAATCATCCCATTTAGCTTATCAAATTTCAAGAATAATTTGGTCAGAATAAGCACACAAAAATCACAAGTGAAGCTTTGAAACATATCTGGAAGTATGCATGCCTGGCTCCTCAGGAATTAAAGATCTCCTAGTTCTCCAGAATCATCAAAGCACAAAAAAGTGAGGGCACAAACCACCTACGTCACAGATAGAGTGACTCATTTTCTTGGGTTCCCTGTCCTCTCCTGTGCCAGGCCAATCTGGACCCAGGAAACTCTGCTTTTAGGTTAGAGAGAAAAAGAGACACTAACAGGTGCAGCTTGGCTCCTGATGCTTTTCACCTAAGAGAAGAGAAAGGAAATATACTGCTAGCCACTGGAAGTAGGGGCTTCAAGCTCCAAGCTGAGTCTCTTTGCTTTTATGTGACTCAGTTTCCCCACCTGTAACATGAACCATTTAGAGTAGATGCTCCTTAAGGATCTGTCTGCCAGTGAAGTTCTGCTGTTCAAATTCGCCCAGGTTCACAATCTTCAGATTTCTCCTCTGAGAGCTGAATATTTGTTTAACCAGAATGAGTCTCCCACAAGCTGGCAGACCTCTTAATGTGCCAGGAATAATTTTCTTAATTATTCTATGTGCTGAGGAGGTGGGAGGATGGCATCTGAATAGAACAGAAAGGGCTCAAGGGACCTAAGAATGCCACTTGCGTGGGTGACACAGGTCCTCCGGGTCTGCCTCCTATGAGGCTGGTAGCCCAGGGTGGGCCCGGCACTAACCCCTCTGCTTGCTCATCTGTTCCCTGGCTGCACCATGATAACGCTCCGCCTCCAGGCTCCCCTCCACCTCCAACCCACTCCACACTGTCAGACTTTACAGCACAACTCCAGATGTCCCTCCCCTGAGCAAACATCCTCCACAGCTCCCATGTTCTCTGGGAACCTTCCTAAGCTTGTGGCCCTGATGATAGGACCCAACCCCCTCCTTGCCTAATTTCTCCCTGTACCCCCAATGGGGTTAAGCTGAATCCACTGATCACTCACAACCTAACCCCTCTGGTTGGAAAGCTCCTTCTTCAGCACCACAGTCCAAATCTGCCACCTTTCAGACACAGCTCTTGGCTTCCCCCCTCAACACAAGAAGCAACCCTGCCCCTCTCCACTTCCAAATTGCTCCTACTATCAGGCCATTCTGCCATTAGAAGGCAGCCATCACCAGCAGGCGACAGCCCTTTCCAGTTTTCAAGGCTGCATCAAGATATGATCTCAGTAATTACAGCAGGACAGTGAGGCAGATGGTGGGCAGCAGGGCTTTGATCGTTCCATGTACAGGAGAAAAGGGAAGCTTGGCAGTAAAAGCCCTTGGCTGGCACAGTCAGGCAGGCCACACAAAGGTTGGCCTGCATTAATTCCCAAATCAATCATTTTCCCCAGTGCCTACTGCCTATAACAACTGTGGCTCCCCTCTCGTTCCTCCTTATGTCATCGTTATTCATGAATACTCTCTCTTTCTCACTCTTGTATTTCCTCAATTCAAAGTCTTTATCGATTATAAAATGCCACAGTCATTTAATTAAAGCCACTTTGGGAGGGAAAATCATCACATTAAATACACACTTCAAAAGTGAGATGATTCAGACACTTGCAATTTTGTGAGGAAGGAAGTATTTTGTGGAACAAAGGCAGTCTTCCATGGGGGTGATTGTGAGGGTCTCACCCACTTACAGAGGTGTAGACTCACCTGGGGGCACTGCCCCTCCCTTCTGTCCCTGTCACTCCAATAGAGTTAAGGTGTCCTGGCCCACAGGTCCACAGGTGTGTGAGGCTAAAAGGAAATACAAGAATCTGTGATCTGACAGCAGGGCAGTGCCCTGGGCTTTTCCCCTTTTGAACATCTTGGCATTTACCACCCTGATCCACCTGGCTCTTCAATCGCCCTTCACACCCCTCGAAGGCTGAGACCACGTGGAGCTGCTGTGCATACACTGGACGTGCAGGCTTGGTTCTTGGGTGGGCTTAGGAGCCTGTGCCCTGCGACTCACACTCTTCATCCTGGGCTTCGTCACCCTTTTAATTGCTACCCTCCTTCCTCTCCTAAAGAACAGGCATTCTCAGGGCAGAAATACTGGGGACAAACAGCTGCAGGGGTGCTCGACCCTGCCTCTCTTATAGCATCTGCCACCCTGAAGCCTTCTGCATGCAGGGACACTCTACCTGGATTCTGTCCACAGTTGCTCGGTGGGTTCCTGGCAGCGTGTTGCAACATTGCTAATTGCTCACATGTTTTAGCCAACCTCCACACAGTTTCTTTATGTGTACATGCATTTATCTTTGACTACATTTCTCTTTCTAGTTTGTGCTTATCCTTTTAAAAGCCGACATTAGAACGCTACTGAGAAATGTTCTTATTATTACATGGAAAACACAAAAATCAACAAACATTTCTCTTTATGCCTACTAATTTTCACATCCAAGTGATGGCAGCAGCAGGCAGTCTGGTACAGCCACTGCCATCATGCAGTGATGGCCACTGCAGGGAGAGCAAGGGGAGGAGGCAGACAGCCCCCAACTCCAGCAGCCCACTACCCTGGGGGCTGCCATGATGGAGCCAGGCCGGGTTGCCAGCTGGCCAGCAGGGGAGCAGCATGATGGGACAGCATGGTCAGGCAGAGAAGGGTGCCAGTGTGGATCTAGGGCCAGGCTTTGGGGCCAGGGTGGAAAGTGGGAGTGGTGCCCGCTTCGGAGACCCAGCCAGTGGTACAGCCACGGCACCCACCCCACCAAGGGTGCTGGGCTCCTGGGCCTTGGGAGGAAGCTCTCCACGGGCCACCCAGGGCAGTATCTCAGAGTCTGCCATCCTAAGTCAGAGTGACCACCTAGCCTGCCACTTCCTACATCCAGCCCAGGCCCTTGATTAGCTCTGCCCCAGTGGCTCCTGACAGCCTTGGCAACAGGGGGAGCTCCTGGTGATGTTGCCCTTGTCCTATATTCTGGCCTGGACCCAGTGAGGATCAGGAGCCCCTGCCTTAGGCTATGATGAGGGGAAGGGGTTGAGGGCCACTTGCACTGGCCTTCAGATGTCCTTTGGCATGAACAGCTAGGGCACCATGGAAGGCAGCAGAGGGCAGACAGGCTCCTGGGTGGAGGGTGGCGGGTCCCCAGTAAGGTCCCACCTTCAAACCAGGGAGGGCCTAAAGGCTGGGGGCTGGGTTACCAGACCCAGGAACCAGAGTGGGGACTTGTGTTGCCTTTTTCAGGCTGCTCATGGCCATACATGGCCCAATTGGCTCTCATTTCCTCCCCTCTGAGGTTCATAAAAACCCTGGATTCAGCCAGAGCAGAGCAGAGGATGGGGAGACGACTGGATGACCAGCTGCAGGGAGGAGCTCCTCTCTGCTGAGAGCTGGGAAGATTATAGGAGGACCAGCTACAGAGAGGAGCTACCTTCTCCAGGGCCTCCTCTCTGCTGAGAGCTGCGGACGTAGGGACAACCAGCTGCAGAGAGGAGATACCCTCTCTGCTGACAGCTGAGCCCTCATCAGGACAACCTGCCTATAAAGAGAAGCTACCCACTGCGGGTCTCCCCTTAGCTGTTCTAACACTTAATAAAGCTCCTCTTCATCTTGCCCGCCCTCCACATGTCTGCATCCCTCATTCTTCCTGGATGCAGGACAAGAACTCAGGCAAAGGTGCCACTGGCCACATAGGTTTCTGGCCAGAAAAAGCAACACCCCAAACATCCCATATCACAAGTATATTTTGCTTGTAATTAATGTGAAAATGATTTAGTTGCATTAATCATCCATCATATCATAAACATGTTCTACATTGCCCTTTTCCTTAAAGTATCAGACCTAGTGACCATGGAGCATCGTCTCAATGGATCACCCATAATTGACTCTCCCTCTGTAACAATTGGATGCTCAGATTGTCTCCACTGCTGTCATGGGCAATGCTGAGGGGAAGGAGCCCTGCTGCAATGATTTTGTTTCCTATGAATTCTCAAAAGAAGAATTAATCATTCAGCCAAAAGGGAGGAACTACTGTCATACTCCTGCCAAATATTCACTATTCCTCTCTAGAAGTGTAGCTTCTTCAGCCCTTTAGTGGTAGTCTGGTCTAATGCAAGTGCACAGGCTTTAAAATCACGTGGAACTACGGTCAAATCCCAACTCAGCCACTCACTATTCGAGGGCAAAGAACCTTACGTCTCTGAGCCTCCATTTTCTCATCTGTAAAATGGGAATAATGAAACTTATCTCATCTTGAGGATTGAGTTTAAAGTACAAGTGCCTGGTTTATTTAGGTACTAAATCCATTATTCTTAGCTTGTATATTTTCTTTCTTCTTGGAATTATTTGGTTCAAGTGGCTTTTCACTTCTCCTACTTCTCATCCATCTTGAACTGTGTTCCCGTGAAAGCCTCTGGCCAAAGAACAAGAAGTATCATTCCTCTAAAGCCTACTGTCCAACAGAAGTATTAGAAATAGAAAGCCAGGCACAAATTCCAGCCACATGTGTAATTTCAAATTTTCTGGTAGACACATTTTTTAAATAAAAATAAATAGATTAAGTTAATGTTTAAAGTATATTTCATTTAACGCAATATATCCAAAATATTTTCACTATGTAATCAATATTTTTAGGTACTGAGGCATTTTATAAATTTTGTTGGTAGTTTGTAATATCTTTGAAATCTAGTGTGTATTTCACACTTACAGTGCATCTCAATTCACATCAGCTACATTTCAAGTATGGCTAGTGGCTTCTGTATTGGATAACAAAGGTCTAGACTTTGATATTTAAGCTTTAAGGAGTGCAGATACCTCAAAGGGGATTGACAGCCAAGGGTTTAGGAGATATCATCTATCTGCATTTTGATGGTTTATAGCACTTGGAGGGAGATTACAAATGTAAGCCCCTAATTGTAAATAAAATGGGTAGCAACTCTAAGGTGTGGCTCTAGGAACTCTGAGAATTTCATTTTCCTTACCCTCCTACACAAGATATCTTCCTTCTTTCTCCCAGTTGGTCAAGTTGCCTTGCTTGTCTACCATGAAGGTCACTGGGGTGGGGGTGGAGAGTGCAAAGACTTCCTTTCTTCACATATTGTCTAACAGGCAATTCTACCTTTATATGACCAAACTCATATTTCTGATCACCATCACCTTCCAAATCTGCTTCTACTGCCCTCAAGCCAGCTCAATAGGCAACAATCTCATTCGTCCTGCTGCTCTCGAGTCATCTTTAGCTTCTCTCTTTCTTCCATCCTCTATACCCTAAATGTCATCAAATCCTAACCTCAAAAAATTATCTAGAATCTAACCACTCTGACCACCTCTCATTATCTCAACTATTATCACTCTGGGCCAAGCCACCACCACCTCTAGCCTGGGTTATTGCAAAAGCCTCTGAACTGGTAGTCTTGCTTCTTCCTTTGGTCTCCTACAATCTTCACACAACACCCAAAAAGATTCTTGTTTAAAATGCAAGCATTTTTAACAAGAATCAGTCCAAACAGCAACAGTCCAAAAATGTATTTTAATGACAATTGACACAACATAAAAATATAAACCACTTAGGGATATATCTAGTCGAAATATGCACTACTGCTATAAAGAAAATAATAACATTGTATTTAAATACTTTAGAGAAGATCTAAATAAATGGAGAGACAGACCACATTCATGAATTGGGAAAGTCATTTTCATAAAGATATCACTTCTTTCCAAATTAAATTACCAGTCAAATCTGAATATAGTTTTTTTTTTTTTTCTGTTGAAAGCCAATTCTGAAATTTATATGAAGGAGTAAAATACCAAGATTTTCAAGACAGAAAGGAAGAAGAAAAGAATGGGGAGGCTCTTTCTAGATATCGAAATTTATTGTAAACCTGTGGTTAACAATATTGTCTAGTATTGGCAAAGGGTTAAACAAATTGGCAGAATAGAGAACCAGGAAAGACCCCCATGGACATGACGACTCAACTCACAACAGAGCTACCATGGATCAGTGAATAAAGAATGGCCTATTAGGCCGGGTGTGGTGGCTCACGCCTGTAATCCCAGCACTTTCGGAGGCCAAGGTGGGTGGATCGCCCAAGGTCAGGAATTCAAGACCAGCCTGACTAACACAGAGAAACCCCATCTCTACTTAAAAATCCAAAAATTAGCCAGGTACGGTGGTGCACACCAGTAGTCCCAGCTACTGGGGAGGCTGAGGCAGAAGAATCGCTTGAACCCAGGAGGTGGAGGCTGCAGTGAGCCAAGATCATACCACTGCACTCCAGCCTGGGTGACAGAGCAAGGGTGGCGGGTATTGGTAATCTCAGCTACTAGGGAGGCTGAGGCAGGAGAATTGCTTGAACCTGGGAGGTAAAGGTTGCAGTGAGCTGAGATCATGCCATGCCATTGCACTCCAGCCTCGGTGACAGAGCAAGACTCTATCTCAAAAAAAAAAAAAAAAAAAGGAAAGAAAAAAAAACGGCCTGTTACATAAATGGTGCCAAGACTCTTGGTTATCCATATGGGAAAAGCAAAATAAAATGAGGTTTCTTCCCACCTCATGCCATACAGAAAAGCCATTTCCAGGCAGACTAGAGACTTAAGTGTAAAAAGTAATATTATAAAATTATTTGAAAAAATATGAGAATAATTTTACAACCTTACAGTGGAGAATTTCTTAGATAACACAGAACAAGTATAAATCATAAAGCGACAGATGGATAAACTTGTTTGAAACTAAGAAATTCAGTCTTTAATAAAAACCACAGGAATATAAGGAGACAAGGCACCAACCAATGGAAAATATTTGTTATATATATAAATGATAAAAAGTAGTATCCAGAACATGTGTTGAATTATGGCAAATCAATAGGATAAAAGACAGGTAACTCCATGAGAAATGGACAAAAAATGTGAACAGGAAAAGGGACCCCAAATGGCCACTAAACATATGAAAAAGATGCCCAACCTTAGTAATTTGGGCAATGCAAATTAAAAACATGCTAAGATAGCTTTTCATTTCTACCAGATTGGCAGAAATCTGACAATTTGACAGTACCTGACAATACCAAATGTTGGTGAAGATGTGGAGCAACAGAAACTTCGGTGCATTGCTGAGGGTTGGGTAAAATGAGCAAAAACTTTGGAAAACAATGTGGTGACAGCCAGTAAGGCTGAAAATATGTATAACCTATGACCCACCAATTCTATTTCTAGAGTATATACCCTAGAGAAATTCTTGCACACACGCCCAAAGATGCATGTACAAAAATAGTTCTAGCAGCACTGCTTATAATAGAAAAAAAAAATAAACTCTTGAAATATCTCAAGTGCCCATCAGTAGCATCTCAGATAAATATATTGAGGTATATTCATCTAATAGAATACTATACTGCAGAAAACATGAAATATTTACAGGTACGTGCAACAATATGAAGGAATTTCAGAAACATACTTTTGAACCAATTAGGCAAATTTTAAAAGAATATTTAATTCCATGTTTATGGAGTTCAACAGCTTGCAATCATACATATATAGCAATTTAAATAGGGGATGTAAAACTAGAAAAAAAAGCAAGGGAACGATAAACCCAAAATTCTGGACAGTTGCTGCTTCTGAAAAGGGAGGGAGAAGGATGGGTATGAAGAGGACTTCGAAGATGATGCTCAGCTTTAAAAAATCTAAGGTATCAGCACACAGGGTTTATGCTACTTTTATTACTTTTATCTTATTATGGTCTTTCTAAATTTTCTTTTCTTTTCTTTCTTTCTTTCTTTTTTTTTTTTTTTTTTTTTTTTTTTTTAGAGATGGAGTTTCCTCATGTTGTCCAGACTGGTCTCAAACTCCTGACCTCAGGTGATCTGCCCCTGTTAACCTCCCAAAGTGCTGGGATTACAGGCGTGAGCCACTGTGCCTGGCTGAACTTTTCTTTTCTTTCAACACTGAAAATCTTCCCAAGTTCATGGAAGAATAGCCCAGGTGCTCAGGATGGAGAGACAGGAAGGGCCTCCCTAACCTGACCCTGTTCCCTACCTCGCTGGCCAGAGCCCCAGACATGCCCCTTACCCCACTCTACCACACCAACTTCCACCAGGTCTCCGCCTTCAGACCCTTGTCAAGAACACTTCTCAGAAACCCACAGGGCTCGGCCTCCCTCAAACAGGTCCCCTCTCAGAAGACTAGAGCCATCCCCACCCTCCCAAGACCCCCACCCTACCTGCCACTCTCCCACAGGCTGAGCACCACAGACCCCTGTCCGCTTTGACCAGAGCCTGGCAGGGTGTGGCTTCTCAACACCTATATGTTAAATAACTAAATGAATGACTATACACAAACTCATATTAAAATTAGTGTGCTCCGTGGAAAGAGTAATACATAGCGTCCTTAGTTATCAAATCAGCTCTTCCCTCACTTTAGATAGGTTGGGACAAAGGATCGGTTTAGTGTTTTAGAAGTTTCATTTCAGAGGAAATGAAGAATCAGTCCTTACTGAGCAGGTGGCCCTGCTTAGGCAGAAAATGCCGGCGTTTCAACGGTTTGCTGTAACAATTCAGATGAGGGAAGTGAGCCCAGGGAGGCACCTACTTACCAGAATCCAGTGAGTAATGGCAGGGCCAGGACAGACCAGCTCCCTCTGAGGCTCGTTGGAAATGGCCCTCCGGCTCTGCACTCCTCAGAGACCTATGCGGGGTCTTGGAGGGCGAGTCTTACTGTCGGCCTACTCTCTCCGCCCCCTTGACAACCAGGAAAGCCCGTGTCAGCCCTTCCCAGGAACCCTTTCATAGCAGGACCCCGAGAAAAGACTTGACCTGACGTCGGAGGTCAAGGAGTGCTGCTGGAGCTCAGCCTGACTCCCAAACCTCAGCGGTGACATACGCTTCGGCAGACCCAGGCCCTGGAATGGCCCTGACCACATGGGCCGCCCACGCCACACACACTTCCTGCTCCCCAGCTCACCTCCTCTCCCACATCCACAAACCCGAACCAGGCACTGGGTCACATGTGCCCCCATACTCAGCCTCCCAGGAGGCAGCCAGTAGGCCCCACGCTGACAGGCGGGGCCCACATGCCCACCTCTAGGCTGGCCTGGCTTGGCCAAGAAGCAAGGTGGCCTACCTAGAGGGGTGGCCGTCAGCGCCTGCAGATATCAGATGGCATGGAACCCCTCATCCCCAGCCGCAGCCCCTCAGGCTCGGGGGAAGAGGACCCGGCCCCGCATCGTCAATCTTCAGCGCCGTTTCACTCTGAATCACTCGCGCTGGGTCTCTGCTCATTTCCTGGAGAAAGCAGAAGTGGAGAGCAGGCAGATGCGTGACTCTGCCCGCTCTCCAGCCGACCACCGAGCTGCTGGAGTTCTGGCGGGTGACTTGGGTTCTGCAGCAAGGCCCCTTGGGTCTGTGCACTCTCCGTGGTCAAGCGGTGCTGGGTGGGGCCAAGGACAAAATGGAAAGTACAGCTCGGCCCTAGAAGAGTAGGTCTGGATTCTGTGTTCCCTCTTCACTAGCCATGTGACCACTGGTGCACATCTCTCCTCTCTGGGCCTCTGGCAAAATGAGAACAATGATCGTGTTAGGTGAATCTAATCAGAGGCGCGTTTCAAGCGCACCCCTGGACATGGCATGGGTTCGACAGCCCTCGCCCCACAAAGCTCAGGGTTGCCCACTTGAATTTCTTCCTCCCCTATCCTCAGATCGAACTTGACCCACCAATCAGGACCAACCAGTGTTGGTCCTCCTGCGGCCAACACTGAGGCAAGGATGAGATGACATCTAAAACCATAGAATGGAAGTCTCTGAAACTCAGACTCCAAATTCTCATTCCTCTGAGTATATTAACTAGGCTGAATTATCCATGTCATCTATCCATAACGGCATCTGCACAGGATGAACAAGCATGTCCTTTCACACACAATCCTGCTTGTGCTCTGTAAAAGGAGAATTTTGCCACAGAGCAAGGGCACTTGTTAGCGCTAATGCCTGATCCTTGACCCTCAGTGCAGCTCATCGTCTGTCTCTAGCTCACAAAACCAGTGGACCATGCATGACTGACTGAGAGGCAGCAGCAACATCACTTGTTATGAGATGGAGTAAGGCTCCAAGATTGGTTTAAAGCGGAAAATAACATTTGTCATAAAACCTCACCCTCCACCAATGCAAACTTGTCAGTAGACAGCAGCCAAAATAGTAAATCTGTCCAGCTGCACTCCAGCCTGGGTGACAAGGCCGAAACTCCGTCTCAAAAAAAAAAAAAAAAAAAAAGAAAGAAAAGGAAAAGAGAAATTGAAAGGATACATGCAGTGCCAGCCAGGGGAAAGAGAAAACCTTAGAGAATTTGCAGTGAAGTGTTTGTTGTATATGATGAAAATACCTCCCTCATTGTCACCAATGAAATCATAAAATCTACAAGATATTGCCTGAAATCAGAGGCCTATGGTAACAGCAGATTAGACACAGGACCTTCCACAGAGGCAGGAAGGGTGGCCAGCATGGGACAGGTCAGGACGCCATGCCTGTGAATGCCCAAAGGAAGCACGGAGAGTCTGTCATAGTGGGAGTTCGCAAAGTCTGCTGAAGGGCCCTCATGCACCCAGGTCTCCTACCTTCTGCCCTCCCCAGCACCTTGCTGGGTAGCCAACAGCAGGCAGGTAAAGAGCACTAAATTCAGAGCTAGAAACTCAAGGTTGAAATTCTCACTATCTTAACTGAGATAATTGACATCTTTAAGTCTGTTTCTTATTTGCAGAATGAAAGAATGCCTTGTTAGAAGGAACAAGTCAAATAACATTTGCAAGAGAGTTTTTAAACACTAAAAAGGGCTCTGCAAATGCAAGCTTTTATTAGTGAGAGAGTTGCCCAAGCTAAGACATTGAAGCAGCCAGGGCAACTATGAACTGCCCATGTAAATGTTTTGTTGATAGGCAATGTGAGATTCTCTGATTTTTAAACAATTGCCCCAAAATGGCAGTTTTACTTCTGCATCCAGTTATGATGATGTGACTGATACAGGACATACCCTCCTATTGAAAGCAACTACAAAATAGTTCAAATACATAAGATAATTGTTTTCAGGCATTGAATAGCAAGACTGATCCTTGAGATAAGGAAAACACACAAGGTGAACCCCACAATTGCCCTGGAGTTTTTTCTAGGGATGCTTTTTCTGCTGTGATGCAGGTAGGTGGGGCCCCAGAGACAGTAGTGTCCCTGAACTAAAAAGGTTTAAGTCAGAGTTCAAAGCTGCTGAAGGTGCTGGAATGTTCAGGGCAAGTTCCTGAGGAGAGTGTGCCTTTTGGGAACTCATTGTGTGTGCCCTTGGCCAAGGATTCCTATGTGTGCACAGAGTGAGACTCCAAGAGACCCAGCAGGGGTCACTTAACCCAAGACCAAGCGCTAAAGGAAGTAACAGAGAATGTGCAGAGCTTGGAATGTTGCAATTGCATCCCATGGAGAGTGGAGAGACTTCACTGAGCATTGTGAGACTTCACTTCGCACCTCAGAGCCCTCACCCCACCAAGCTCAGAGCTGCCCTGTTGTATTCCTTGCTCCCCAATCCTCAGATCAAACTTGAAACATCAATCAGGGGAGTCCTCCTGCAGACTAACATGAAGGTAATGATGAGAGGAAATTTAAAACCGTAAAACTCTGAAGCTCAGACTCCACACTGGAGAAGACCCACACCCTAGAATAAAAGCCATGAAGTTGGAACAAGTTCAAAATTGAAATAAAATAGCTCTATGTGATAAGTTACTTTTATAAGTTAACTTGACTGGGCCATGAGGTGCCCAAACATTTGGCGAGACATTATTCTGGGCATGTCAGTAAGGGTATTTTTGGATGAGATAAATATTTGAATCAGTAGACTGAGTCAAGCAGACTGTTCTCCCTAATATGCATGGGTGGCTTCCAATCAGTTGAAGACCTGAATAGAACAGAAGGCTGAGTAAGAGGACACTTTGGCTGCCTGACTCCTTGAGCTGGAACATCAGTCATCTCCTGCCTTTGGACTGGAACACTTACACCACTGGCTCTTCCGATTCTCAGGCCTTTGAACTCAGACTGCACCTTAAGCCATTGATTCTTCTGGGTCTCCAGTTTGTTGACTGAAGATCTTAAGACTTCTCATCCTCTATAATCATGTGAGCCAATTCCTTATAATAAATAAAGAAATAAACAAACAAGAGCATGCATGCATGTACATATATAGATATATACATATATATGCTTATATATGTATATCCAATTGGTTCTGTCTCTCTGGAGAACCCTAATTTAACCAAACAAAGCATAAAAGAAGCAAGTCTGACAGAATTGAAAGGATAGTCCAGTAATTTTTTTTTGAGACAGTCTGGCTCTGTCCCCCAAGATGGAGTGCAGTGGGGTGATCTCGGCTCACTGCAACCTTCACCTCCTGGGTTCAAGCGATTCTCGTGCCTCAGCCTCCCAAGTAGCTGGGATTATAAGCACGTGCCACCATGCCCAGCTGATTTTTTGTATTTTTAATAGAGACACTGTTTCACCGTGTTGGCCAGGCAGATCTCAAACTCATGAGCTCAAACGATCCCATCACCTCACCCTCACAAAGTGCTGGGATTACAGGTGTGAGCCACTGCAGCCAAGGAATTTAACTGCCAACCAGAACAAAACTCAACATACTTTAAAGGAAGAAAATGTAATGCAGCCTCCTTTCAATTTAACATCCATACTATCTAGCACACAGTTAAAATTAGTAGAAATCTGAAAAAGCAAAAGAATGTAACCCATAACAAGAAATAAAAAACTCTCAGTAGAAATGAACCCCAAGGTGAACCAGATGTTGGAATTATTTCATAAGAACTTTAAAGCAGCTATCAGAAACATATTTAGGAACTTAAAAAAAAAAAAGCTGGCAAATTTCAGCAAAAAAAAAAAAATAGAAAATATAAGAAGATTCAAATGTAAATTCTAGAACTGAGAAGTATATCTGAAGTAAAAAATTTGTACTGATGGACCAACGGCAAATTGGTGACCACAGAAAAAAAGGGTTAATGAACTTGAAGACTTATTAATAAAAATTATACAATTTGAAGGACAGAGGGGAAAAATGTTGAAGAAAAAACACAAATTCAGCTGCTCTTGGGGCAATATGAAACGGTATAATATATGAGTAAATGGGGTCTCAGAGAGAGAGGAGAGCAGAAAAACACATTTGAAGAAATGATGTTTGAAATTTCCCAGATTTATTGAAAAACAGCAAGTTGCAGACATGATAAGTTTAGTGAAACTCAAGCATCACCAAGTGCAAAGAAAAACCATACTTAGCACATCATAGTCAAGCATCAGAAACAAAAGTATTATCTTAAAACAGTCAGAGAGCCAGAAAGCAGTCAGAAAGAAAAAAATATTACATAAAGAGAAACAAAAATACTATTTAAGGCTGATGTTTTATCAGAAGCAATGAATGCCATAAGAGAATAGAAAGACATCTTTAACATGCTAAAGGAAAACAACAAAAATTGTTAACCAGTAATTCAATAGCCAATGAATGTCTCTGTAAAAATGAGAATAAAATACATTCATTTCAGGTAAGTGAAGCTGAGATATTCATCTCCAGCATCCTTGCACTATAAGAAATTCTAAAGACAGTTTTTGAAGCTGAAGGGAAAAGACGCCAGATGGAAACTTGGATCTATAGGAAGAACAGAAAAGCACTCTTAATAGCAAATGTGTGAGTAAATAAAAACAAACCATGTACTATTCATTGTTTTAACTTCTTTAACAGACTATGACAGCTTAAAGTGAAAATTGCAGTACTGTACTTTGGAGTTGATAGCATATGTGGATAGAATGTATTTCACAACTACAGCACCAAAGAGTGAGAAATCAATGGAAGCATATTGTTGCAATCTCACATTTTACATAAAAATAGTATGTATTATGACAATTTACTCTAAGTAAATTATTTCACAAGAACTTTAAAGCAGCTATCAGAAACATATTTAGGAACTTAAAGAAAAAGTTGGCAATTTACTCTAAGTAAATTGTCATAAGGATATGTAATTTCTTCATGGCTTTGTGACAAAGATGTCAGAAAAGTAAAAGTTTAGTTCCAATCAACAAACACACACTGAGCATCTCTTCTGTGCCAGGTCCCAGGTAGGCCCTGAAGAAACAATGATGAACAGGGCAGAGCTGCTATGAAGGTTACTTCCTTGCTGCAGAGCAGTCTACACCAGTCGTTCAAGTTGGCAGGTAGTTCTCCCCCATATAGCAATTTAGGAATACTGCTCCATTGTCCCTTAGAGTCTTGTCATCTGCATCCAGTCTGTAAAAAAGGAAAGGGAGTGGACAAGACAAGACACACCTGTGCCGATAAAGACCCAGCCTCTGAGTGGTCTACATCACTTTGGCTAACATGCCATTGTAACCACATGGCCATATCAAGCTGCAAGGAAGACTGGGAAGTGTAGATCTGCCATGGGCCAGCCTCAGTCCTGTTATAAGAGAGAATGCACTTTGGTAGGCTGTCGGTCTCCACTATGATCTCTTCAGAGCACTTACCATCACTTATCAGGGCAATATACTAAAAAGTTAATAATTATAAAATAAATATTTTTCTGACTTTTAAAATAAAGCATGTTAATTCTAAATAGTATGTAAAAATAAAAAGAAGAAGGAATAAAATAAAACTCACTAATACCCTCTGCTGAGCAATAGCATTTCAGTCTTTTTTTTCCATGTTTACCAAAGTATATTTCTTTGGTCTTATTTTTTGTTCTTAACAAATTGGAATCATGCCATATATTCCCCTTCATAATTTGTTGGGTTTTTCTTTCACTTAATTCATCACAAGCACTCCCCCACTTCATTACTAGAATGTATTTTCTATACCATCTTGGGAGAAAAAATGAAAACTATTTACACAGCAACAGGACATGTTTAACAGACCTGGAGAGAAAGCAGCTTCCTGGGTGCTGGTTGCATTTCCATATTCCCCAAGAGAATCATAATTAACTCCAGAAAAAGAGAGAGGATCCCACCATCAGACTGTACTTTCAGGGAGATGTGAGTACTGGTGCAAATGGAAGATAAACCCACAGGACACCTGGAGCCTGCAGGAGAAATAGTCAATACCACTGCTGACATCCCATGAAACTTGGAGAAAGGAGGGAGGATTGGAAAACTACAAATGAGTGAATTCTGTCATAATTTTCGAAGCTGGCCTGAAGATCCAACTCCATATTGGTAGAGTTAACATAAAACTCAAAAGGAGCCCACTGAGAAGATGAAGAACCACAGGCCATTCAACCCATTTCAATTGGCATTAGGATTTTCCAGGACCAAGTCCTAAGCTGGGTTTTGGAGGCACAAATAATAAATAAGAATGCTTTCCCCAACGAGCTTTCAAGCTAAGAACAAGTCCTTTAGGCTAAGCACATTTATCTTTGGTGTGTGAGATCAAGAGTGCTGGCATCACTTTGGGTATGAGCTCCAATAAGGTGCTGGATAAGGCCTCTCATGATTTATGCATCCATGTATTCCTCTACCATCTCCACACCACCATATGCCTGGTACTATGCAAGATGCCTAGTGTGGCGAGATCCAGTCTGTCTTTGGGGGAGTTCATAGACACCACACACACCATACAGGTCTCACCCACCACACACAGACTCACACCTGTCATGCCAAAATGGTTTAATTTTAGGGAAGTAGGAATAAAGAGTTGAAACTTCAGTTTAACTCTGAGTGCTTTATTTCTTCACATCAGTGATGCAGCATTGCCAGAAATGAGGTTCTATCTACAGAGTTTCCACTTTGAGGAAGGTCCTGTGGGACCAGAGGGAGGATGTCAGTGAGCAGCAGCCTTGGAAGGGGAAGGGGAATGGCAGTATGGAAGGCTAGGGAATGCTTTGAAAAGACATTCATGGGAAACAAAAGCCTTTTCAACAAGTGATGCTGAAACGACATGGTTACCCGTAATGAAAACAAATCAAGGCACTTTTGTTGAAAATCAATTGACCATAAATGCACGGTTTTATTTCTGGGTTCTCTCTCCTGTTCCATTGGTCAATGTGTCTGTTTTTATGGCAGAACAGTGCTGTTTTGTTTACTATAGCTTTGTAATATATTTTGAAACCAGATGGTGATGCCTCCAGCCTTGTTCTCTTCTTTTAGCTCAAAATTTGGTGTATTTTGTGGCTCCATATGAATTTCAGAAATTTTTTTCTGTTTCTATCAAGAATGACTTTAGAATTTTGGTGGGGATTACATTATTTCTTAGACACAAATGTTAAAAACTAAAGTTGCCATGCTCCTAGGAGAAAACATAGGAGAATATCTGTGCAATTTGAGAGGAGACAAAGTTTTTCTTGGACAGGATACAGAAAGCAATAACCAAAATAGAAAAGATTGATAAATTAGACTTCATCTAAATTTAAAACTTCTTTTAATCAAAGACACTGTTAGTAAATGAAAGGCAAGTCATGGACAGGGAGAAAATATTACTGACCAAGGAAGTATCCAGAGTATATAAACAACTCTGACAAATCAATAATCAAAAGATGAACAGCCCAATAAAAAGCAGAAAAACAGACTTGAAGAGACACTTTATCAAATATATATATATATGTATATATATCTCCAAATGGCCAAAAAGCACATGAAAAGGTGCTCAACATTGTTAATTATTAAGGAAGTGCAAACTAAAACCACATTGAGACACCTCAGCACATTCGTTTACAATGGCTAAAATTTTAGAGACCATCAACATTAAATGTTGCAACTGGAGCAACTAGAATGCTCCTACATTGCTGATAGGAATGTATAATAATGCAAACATTTTCATAAACAGTTTAACAGTTTCTTAGAAAGTAAAATATACACTTATCATGAGACCCACCCACCAATTTCACCACCAGACACTTAGCCAAGAAAAATGGAAACACATGTCCACACAAAGATTATGCATAAATATTCACGATGGCTTTATTCATAATAACTAAAAACCAGAAACAACCCACGAGTTCATTAATGGGTAATCAATAAATGATCCATGATATATTCATACAGTGAAATTCTACTCTACAGTTAAAAAAAAAATCCAACTATCGATACACTGTTCAACATGGATTCCTTTCACAGGCACTAAGCTTGACTACAGGAGGTTGTACACAAAAGAGTCCATACTGTGATTCCATTCATATAAAATTATCCAGCAGGCAAAACTAACCTATGGTGAAAAAAATCAGAACAGCAGTTGCCCTGGGAAGGGGCTATTGATTGGATAAAAGCATAAACTTTGTGAGGTGATGAAAATATTTAATATTTTCATAGGAATGTGTGTTACAATTGTGGAACAAATTTGTCAAAACCATACAGATAAGATTTGTGCATTTCAACATGCATAAAATTGTACGTTGAAAAACTATGAAAATAATTAAGTGGGGTAAGGAGTGGGTATAAATGAAACAAAAACGGCAAAATGTTAATCCAGGTTGAGGCTGGATGTTGAATATATAGTGGTTCATTATATTACTATACTCAGTTTATAGATGTTCAATTTTTTTCCATAATAAAAGTTTTTTAGAAAAAAGAGAGAGAGGCTGGGCACAGTGGCTCATGCCTGTAATCCTAACACTGAGGATTAGGAGGCTGAGGGAAGTGGGTTACTTGAGATTAGGAGTTCGAAGCCAGCTTGACCAAATTGATGACACCCCATCTCTACTAAAAATACAAAAATTAGCTGGGTGTGGTGGCATGCACCTGCAATCCCAGTTACTCAGGAGGCTGAGGCAGGAGAATCACTTGAACCCAGGAGTCGAGGTTGCAGTGAGCCAAAATCATCAGCCTGGGCGGCAGGGTGAGACTCTATCTCAAAAATAAAAAACAAAAAATTTTTAAAAAGAATGAAAAGAGAGAGAGAATTAGAGCAGGACGGAAGGCTAGGTATTTCAGAAATTAAAATATGCTCTACATTTTTTTTTTTTTTTTGAAACAGAGTTTCACTCTTATTGCCCAGGCTGGAGTAAAGTGGCATGATCTGGGCTCACTTCAACCTCCACCTTCCGGTTTCAAGTGTTTCTCCTGCCTCAGCCTCCCAAGTAGCTGGGATTAGAGGTGCCCTTCAACACGCTCAGCTAATTTTTGTATTTTTAGTAGAAATAGGTTTTCACCATGTTAGACAGGCTGGTCTTGACCTCGTGATCTGCCCGCCTTGGCCTCCCAAAGTGCTGGGACTACAGGTGTGAGCCATCATGCCTGGCCCTAAATCTTTTATCATGGAAACAGTGTGTCATGGGAATAAACAGAGAACAACGAAACGGAATAGAAAATCCAGAAATAGCCTCAACTGTGAAAATGTATCATACAGAAAGGTGGCATCTCAAATCAGTGGGGAAAGATGGACAGTTAATAAATGATGGGATAACCAGGTAGACATACACCAAAAAATAAAATTAGATCCATTTACATGACTTGATAAAAGTCAAATGAATCCATTGTTTACAAGTAACAAACAAAATCATACAAACCCCCAAAGATAAATAAATAAAGAGGATTCACAAGGCATCTAGCAGGTAATAGTGAGTAGGTGGCTCTGGAGGAGTGGCCACCCAGCAGGTCAGTCCCAAGTAGATGCCAGGTTCAAGGCTGACGAGCATGGGGAGCCTGGGTCTGGATAGTTCCAGCAGGAAAGGACACAGCTGGCCAGCAGGGAAGGTGGCCCCAGAGGCTGCTTGGAGGCCTGGAAAACCAGGGGAGACCAAAGTAAAACACGAGTTCATTTCAGAGGTGTGTCTGTGAAATGAAGCTAATGACGTCGCTGCTGACAGCTTGTTGAGGGATTCAATGTGATGGGGTGAGTAAGGAGCATAGCCAAGCCTCCGGCTCTGAGATAGATTCTGTCCATATCATTCTCTCCTTGGAGCTCGGTTTTCTCATCTGTAAAGTGGGTACATCGATCCATACCTGGCAGAATCATGAAAAGCAAGGGCACAGAGCACCTGGCCCAAAGCCTGGCACGCAAGTGGGCACATGGCAAACGTAGCTGCTGCATCACGGTCATGTTTATTCCTCGTCATTATTATCTTTTGTGCCTCTCCTCTCTGGGCTGTCTGTGGAATGGGGAGGAATCTGTTGAACTAGAGGGCCCATCAGGTATCTTCCCCCTAGCACTCTGCAAGGAATCCATCTGCACTTCTGAAGGTGGCCTGGAGATTCTTCTATTTCTCTCCCTGCTGTGCAGTCCCTTAAGAGAGGATTAACCTGGGAAAACCCCGCCCACCGATATTTGAATATCTCACCTCAGCGGCCAGGGGGCGGAAGCCCCAGAGCAGCCTTCAGCACTCCCGGGCCTCTTGCTGAGCGAGGTTTCTCACCAACAGCCCCAGGGGCCAGTGCTGGAGTCCACCCCACCGCCGCCGAGAGAGACGCTTTCTGCTCGCGCACCTCAGTTTGGCCGAGTGAACACCTGCACCACCCAAGTGCGTTGGGGGGGGATCTGGCCGGTGATGGTGATCAGGTGACTGGGTCAGTGGGGGTCAGCCCCCTAGTCAGAGAAATCGCCCAAGGCCAGGACACCATCTCCCAGTGAACAAACCTGGCTCTTCCCGCCACAACCAGGGAGGCACCTGGGAGAGGCGCGGCGGGGGGCAGCCTAGACAGGTCTTCTCAGCCAGGGACCGGAGCCGGACGCTCCTGCCCCTAAGAGGGCGCCTTACAGCGGGTCATTGAGAGACTGCCCAGGGACACACAGGAGGGGGCACGCAGAGTGAGAAGACGCCAAGGGGACTATGGGCCACTTTCTCTGGGCCTAGGAGGCTGGAGCTGGTGGGGACAGAGTGCTGCGTGAGGTCGAGGTCGGCAGCCTCCAGAGAGCAGCGCGGGAAGGCGGTGTGGGGGCTTCGCTCGTGGACCTGCGAGCTTAGGCAAGGTTGGACACTTTTCCGTGGAGGAGCTTCCTTCCCGGCTCCTGCGCAGATAAGTGCAGGAAACGCCTGCCTCCTTTCCTCGGGGTGCAGATCCCTCGCCCGGGCCTCTCTGCTGCTTTACAGCCCCTCCCGACAGCAGCTTTTGTCAGAGGGGAAGCCCGGGCCCTGCAGGTGGGGCCGGCTCCACGCTCCAGTGGCTGCCTCGCCCCAGCCCCTGCGGCCTCCGCTGACGCCCAACCCTGGACACGCCCCGCCAGAGCCTGTGCCCTGTGCCTTGAGCTTGGCCTCAGCCTCCACGGTGGAGAGGAGCCTTGGGGATCCTGCCCCAGGGCACCGTCCCCAGGCGGAAGGAGCAGTTCCTGGTCCTGCCACCCTTTGCTGGGGCGGGGGCAAGAGGAAAAACCTTTGGAGTCAGACCAGTGATCTCGGGGACACTGAGGCTCTGTTCCCTCATCAGAAAATGAAGATCACAGCTGTTTCACAGATTTTGTTTTCATGATAATTCAATAGAGTAAGGGTGCGAAGCTGGCAGACCTGGAAAAGCCCCCTTCCCACCAGGGTCCTGCCTGAGGGCACGTCAGTGACTGCACAGTGCATTTCCAGGGCCTCCAGGGCCAGAAGAGAGGGGAAGCCTTCTCTGCCCCTGCCCTGTCCTCAGTCATTGGGGAACAAAATACCCTCTCAGACTACAATTCCTCCTTTTTGAAGGGGATTATGAAACAAGATGGGAACCTTAGACATTGACTTCTTTTTGTCGGGGGAGCACCACCCACATTTCCTGGGGGAGGATACGCTGGGGATATTGGATTCTCTGTCTTAATTCTCTGCTACAAGAGAGAAGGAACCCGCCAGTATAAGCCACTAAACTGCAGGACTCTGAGCAAGGCACTGAACTTCCCGAAGCCTTGTTTGTTTGTTTGTTTATAAATGTGAGGTAATGAGAATTGAAAAATAAGAATGTACCATATGGCAAAGTGCAATGTTTAGCGCATTGTGAATTACTGTGATGCAGACAGGCACAAAATGTGGCAGCTCCCCAGTGTAACAGGAGAATTCCGCTCCCCCACCCTCCCCCACTCCTAACCCCCAGCTGGTGGAGGGGAAGGTAGTGGGCCATGAGAACTGGAGACAGGGATTATGTGTGACTTCAGGCCTTCTGGGATGTTTCTACATGTAGTGGAAATTAAAATATACTGTAAAAGGTATTACTGCAAAGTAAATAAGGTCCGGGCTGGAGGAAGCAAAAGTTGCATTTTTAATAGTAGATATGGGGAGGGGTTACTTATAAAATAATACCCACACCTGGAAAACAAAAGTCAGTTTATAAGAACATAAAAATAGGTTTCCCTTTTGCCCCTGAGCATTTTCCATTTGCCCAAATAATCACCAAGAGTAGTTGTTTTTAGATATTCTGATCTTCATTATAACTTCAACTAATAAACTTCTTTAGGATTTATGAATTTTTGACAATATCTTTGGGCCTTCAGACATAAAAAATAAGAAAATAGAGTGCTTACCCTATCTCCTTCTTACTCTCTTCTACTACTGATTTGTAATTGTATTTTTATTTTATCCTTCTAAATGTTGCCTTTTCAACTCTGTTCATTGTATTTTACATACCTTTCAATAATTTCCTTCATGACCTTAAATAGTATGTTCACTCTTTTTTTTTTTTAAATTTATTTATTATTATTATACTTTAAGTTGTAGGGTACATGTGCATAACGTGCAGGTTTGTTACATATGTATACTTGTGCCATGTTGGTGTGCTGCACCCATCAACTCATCAGCACCCATCAACTCATCATTTACATCAGGTATAACTCCCAATGCAATCCCTCCCCCCTCCCCCCTCCCCATGATAGGCCCCTGTGTGTGATGTTCCCCTTCCTGAGTCCAAGTGATCTCATTGTTCAGTTCCCACCTATGAGTGAGAACATGCGGTGTTTGGTTTTCTGTTCTTGTGATAGTTTGCTAAGAATGATGGTTTCCAGCTGCATCCATGTCCCTACAAAGGACACAAACTCATCCTTTTTGATGGCTGCATAGTATTCCATGGTGTATATGTGCCACATTTTCTTAATCCAATCTGTCACTGATGGACATTTGGGTTGATTCCAAGTCTTTGCTATTGTGAATAGTGCTGCAATAAACATACGTGTGCATGTGTCTTTATAGCAGCATAATTTATAATCCTTTGGGTATATACCCAGTAATGGGATGGCTGGGTCATATGGTACATCTAGTTCTAGATCCTTGAGGAATCGCCATACTGTTTTCCATAATGGTTGAACTAGTTTACAATCCCACCAACAGTGTAAAAGTGTTCCTATTTCTCCACATCCTCTCCAGCACCCGTTGTTTCCTGACTTTTTAATGATCGCCATTCTAACTGGTGTGAGATGGTATCTCATTGTGGTTTTGATTTGCATTTCTCTGATGGCCAGTGATGATGAGCATTTTTTCATGTGTCTGTTGGCTGTATGAATGTCTTCTTTTGAGAAATGTCTGTTCATATCCTTTGCCCACTTTTTGATAAAACACCAAAAGCAACGGCAGCAAAAGCCAAAATTGACAAATGGGATCTCATTAAACTAAAGAGCTTCTGCACAGCAAAAGAAACTACCATCAGAGTGAACAGGCAACCTACAGAATGGGAGAAAATTTTTGCAATCTACTCATCTGACAAAGGGCTAATATCCAGAACCTACAAAGAACTCAAACAAATTTACATGTTCACTCTTTTATGTATCAAATTAGGATGGCATTCGCAGCTATGAAAGACAAGAATAGAGGTTGAGTATCCCTAATCCAAAATGAAAATCTGAAATGCTTCAAAATCCAAAACTTTTTGAGCCCTATGATAATACTCACATGAAAAATTCATTGGGCTGTGTCAAATTTCAGATTCTCAGATTAAGGATGTTCAAACAGTAAGCATAATGCAAATATCCCCAAATCTAAAACAGTCCAAAATCCAAAACATTTCTGGTTCCAAGCATTTTGTTTTGTTTCATTTTCTTTATTTTTAATTTTTGAGGGTACATAGTAGGTACATATATTTATGGGGTACATGAGGTGTTTTGATACAGGCATGCAATGTGAAATAATCACATCATGGAGAATGCGGTACCAATCCCCTCAAGCATTTATCCTTTGTGTTACAAACCCAAGCATTTTGAATAAGGGACACTCAGTCTATACTGATGTAGTTATTCTTCCTCCCTTGCTCCTCCCCCTCTTTTGTTTTCTATATTATTATTTTTATATCATCATGGTTTAAAATACTTGTATTAGCTAACTAAAGGTATCTTACTTGCTTTGTTTATAGGTCAACTCTAAAAATTAGAAAGCAAATATATAGCGTTGACAATATTGTGATTTCAAAGATAATATTCACGGTAGAATTGAAATTCTATGTGGTTGATACAGAAAGAAGAAAGATACTTCTGTGCCATTAAAACTAAAATTAAATTATATAAACATATAATTTAATAAATTATGTTAAAAACAAAAGTAATTAATACTCAAAATGCACCACTCTGTTACATTTTGCTATTACCTAAATAGGCGAGGCACACCTGTTGTTCTGAGTGGTGGAAACCCTCTATCCTGCTGGCTACTGCAGGTTCCTCCCCAACTCTGCATGTAGGGATTTCATGTTGGTAGCTTCCGATTGTCCACAGAGGGAGTGTTTACACCATGGAAATTGGAAAACGCTACAAACAGGGGCTTGGTTTGTTGTTATGTTCATTAGACTTCAGAAAATGGTGAAGGAGGTTAATAATGTAGATTAAACTTAAATTGCACTATGTCTATAGCCCTTGCATTGCAAATAGTGCAAAGAATTGAGATAATATTTTCCCGTTTTTAAAAACTATTATCCAAGTAAACAAAGTCACTCACACCATTGACAAATGAGTGAAGTTTCAATATAAGATACTGCTGAATCTGAAAGTGGCTGCAATATAATCAATATAGTTTGTATGGGAAGGAGACATCACTTAACAGTAGATAACACATCAGATTTCATGACTATAAATGTATTGGATAAAGCACTGTGGATTGGAATACAACTCCATTTGTCAAATAATGTTTAAATTGAGACCATAGATCGGCTGGGGATGCCAAAGTTTGGCAAAAATCAGTGAAAGCATTCTGTTAGAATCAATCAACTATATGGAATTTACAACATAGAGTATTGCCTATTTTATTATTGTTATTTGTAAAGTGTTCATTACACATCCTTTATAGCAGTAAAATTTATAACAATCATATATGTGTGTGTGTGTGTATATATATATATATTCATTTTTTTAGGGCTTGGGTTAAGCATTTACCAGCACACCATTATATCAGAGGTTTGTCTGATCTTACCACTACCTCACATAAGAGAGTAGGAGGAAGTGAAGAGGAATGCTTCTTCCTCCCTGGCTCTGGGGTCAGTGGGGTCCCAGACTCATCGGTAACATAAGAAGGACTCATCACCAGAAAAGCAGGGTGAGAAGCAGCTGGCAGGGCAGGTTATTCCCAGAGCCTCTGCATCTATAAATAGGGGCTATAGGACCCTTCCTGCCTGCCTCATGAGCAGTTGTGACATTTGGGATGACATCAGGCCCAGGGAAGGCAAAACAGTGACAATATTTCCTCCTTAAGGAGGTGTCCCCATCCCCACCACCAATTACCAAGAAGACATGTGGCTCAAACGACCCATGCCACCCACCCGCAGCAGGGCTTACCAAAGGCTAGCCCAATTCTGAGGTATGGGGAAGGGCAGGGAGGTGAAGCCACTTCTGCTTTTTGCCCTCATCCGCTGAAGGACCAGCCCAGGGGCCACATTTGAATTCTCAAACCTTAGCCGCAGGTTCACTTCAAGTTTTGAGAAGAAATTTATAGGCAGTTTCATTATAACTGGCTGGGTCCTCTGCAGAAGTGGCTCTCTGTGTTTCCGGAGAAACTATGAAATGTGGGGATAATTGCTGTAAATATGGATGGGCATAACTTTGTCAACCACCAAGATTGATTGTCTTTTACTGCCAGAAATTTCTTGTGGAAAACCCCAAAATTAAAATACTTGTTATTTACCTTTCTGTGAATTCATCCTAAGAAAATAATCCAATATTGAGAAGGCTTCTTATACATTTGCTTCAAACTTTTTTTTTTTTTTTTTTTTTTTTTTGAGACGGAGTCTTGCTCTGTCACCTAGACTGAAGTGCAGTGGCGCAATCTCGGCTCACTGCAAGCTCTGCCTCTGGGGTTCATGCCATTCTCCTGCCTCAGCTTCCCGAGTAGCTGGGACTATAGGCGCCCACCTCCCCGCCCAGCTAATTTTTTGTATTTTTAGTAGAGACGGGGTTTCACCATGTTAGCCAGGATGGTCTCGATCTCCTGGCCTCGTGATCCATCCTCCTCGGCCTTCCGAAGTGCTGGGATTACAAGAGTGAGCCACCGCACCTGACCTTCAAACCATTTTTTAAATGATCAAAGAGTATGGGCCCATAAATAAACACAAAAGTAACTCTTTATGTGGAAAGGTGCTCTCTGCATATTGGAAATAATCTGAAGTGTTCAATCTTAGACTTTAAAGTAACATAGTATACAGTGAGTAATATGCTGTTTCAGACATCACTTTTAATACCATAAAGATATGCTTAATTTATAATGTTAAGTTAGAAAGCAGATGAGCAGTCTGGCTGCAGGCACCGGCTCTGGGGTTGAAGCACCTGGGTGGGAGTCCTGCCTCTGTGCCTCATTGGCTGTCTGACCTTCAGTTCTGTAAGCCTCGGCTTCCTCATCTATACAATGGGTACCACAGCGGTAGCCTTCTTTCTGAGTGGTTTCAAGGGAAGCAATGGAATGGCTCCCAGCATCCAGCACATAGTGAGCCTTCAACATTATTTATAATGAGCATTGTCATTGCATCCATGGCAAATCAATCCACTGACAAAATGCTAGAGAGAAATGTTACAAACTGCTGCCTAGTAGTAGTTGCTGGGTGGTGGCACTGGGGTAGATGTCAGTCCTTGATCCTGCCTTTGTGGGATAGGATTCTCCCTCCCCCCTAGTCCTCAATAGTCCCCTACACTTTTCCTATTGCTCATCCATTCTGCAAATTGCTCTGTTATAATTTCCTCTTTGCTGTTTTGATTAGTGAGCTCTTGAGTCAGGGAATTTTTCTTGTTTATCTCCATAGCCATAGCCCCTAGCATACACCTAAGAAATAGTAGGTGCTCAAACATTTAACAGTCAAGTTTTCCCAAACTTTATTGAGGAGTGTTTCAGATATCTGCTGCTACATGACAAAATGTGGTGGCTTGACATAACAGCTCCTTATTATTTCCCATGATTCTGTGGGACAGAAAGCAGGTAGGGTTTGGCTGGGGGGTTCTTCTGCTCCACACTGCATGGACTCAGAGCCACCTGGCTGCGTTTGCTAGGGGGCTGGGAGCTGGAAGATCCAAAGAAAGCTTTATTCACAAGACTGGTGCCTCAGTGCTCTTCCTTTGCAGCCTCTCTTTCCCTCCATGCCCTCTCATCATTCATTAGACAGTGCAAATCTTATAAAATATGGCAGCTTGGCTTCCAGAGAGAAAGACAGTGGAGTTTCCAGGCTTCTTAGGGTCTACACGCAGAACTACTGCAGCATCATTTCCACCTCTTGATGGGAGGAAGGGCATGAGCACACTGAGAGGGAAGGAATTTGGAGGGCCATCTCTAAAGAAACTAATACTTGATGAATTTTTTAAAAAACAAGAAGAAAGCATTTTCCAAAAGTAACACTAGGATAAGCAGGTCTGGAAGCAGCATTGGTTGAAGTCTTTGCCCTTGCGTTTCTGAGTGGCATGGAATCCAAGACATAACTGCAGCAGCACCTCCCTGGCCCAGGAGCAGCAAACCCCAAAGTCTCCCTTCAGTGAGATTGTGCTCTACTTCACAGAGACAGACCACAGAGCTGGGCTCCCAGTGGACCCACAGAGAATCCTATCCAGCTCATTGCCCCCAAAGCTTCTGAGCCCCAGCACCTATGTGCTATTCCTGAGTGGAAAGACCAAGGTGAGCAGGGCAGCCTCCACATGCTCTGACAGCTCAGCCTGCTGAAGGGGAAGGTGTAAACCTGGTGACACATGACCATGGAGTCAGCAGTGACTTCATACCCACATAAGCACTAAGATGCTACCTGTCCAGGAAACCAAGAAGGACCCTGTCTTGGACTCTACACTTTGAGGGTCCATAAGAACCCAAAAACACAGCGCACATCTATTCATGGATGTATGGAATGGGCACCACTGTTCCTCGAGAGGTGTGCCCAGTGCTGCCCTGCATGACCCATGGCCCTGACCCTGTACACCTGCTCACTGAACTGGCATTGTCCAGGCACCTCATCTCTTGCCCTCTGTATGTCCTCAAAAGAAAATGTGACTGGATTCAAATGTTATGGATTTGGCGTGTAGGATCAGCTTAGGTTTATGGGTTGTGCTATTGCCAGCAGGAACATTGCTTCCATGTCTGGGAGGAATTGAATGTGGAAGCAATAGGAAAACATATAAACTTCCAGACATTTCCTCTCAGAGCACCTAAATGTAGTAGGTTCTCCGTAAGAAATCTCACCTCTGAATAGTGCCAGGTATGTATTTTTTTCCTTCTCTTTGAGTTCAAATTCACAGTTTCATAGGTACTTATATATAAGTGCAAAATTCACAATGGTTCTTCGTTGCAGCCTGCAAATATTTCATGCTATTAAACAGTTCACTCACTCTTAGATGCAAATGTGTTGTTCTGGATGCATAATGTCACATATGTAAAGTATGACATAGATTCTTCCTACCACCCGCTAGATGCAAAACAAACACCAGAAATGCTAACAGTTTAATTTTTACATTTATTTTTTGTGTTTAAATTCACAAGAATTTAATTTTATTCAAATAATGTTTTTAATTTTTTGTATCTTTAATTATCACATACATTTCACTTCTTGATTTTTTAGAGAAATCTTTAAAAGTATAGTAACAATAACATGCACAGTTTTAACAAGACCTTTCTGAGTGTACACATATTAAACTGGTAATGTATATTGTTGCCAATAGGGAGTACCCACTCTTTTGTATTCTGTGTTAAGCTTTCCATTTTGAAATGATTATAGATTCACAGGAACTTGCAAAAGTAATCAGAGAGGTCCCAGGTCCCCTTGATCCAGTGTCTCTCAATTATTCTGTCTTACATAACTTAGTACAATATCAAAACCAGGGAACTGGCATTGATGCAATGTCTATCACTCCAGTTGTATTACATGCAGATTTATGTAACCACCAGGGTGCAGAACTATCCTGTGGCTGTAAGCTATCCCTCATGCTGTGCCTTATAGTCACACCTACCTTCTGCCCCATTTGTCCCTAACCCTTGGCCACCTCTCATCTGCTCTCCATCTCATTTAGAGAATGTTATATAAATGAAATAATGCAGCGTATGTCCTTCTGGGACTGGCTCTTTTCACCAAACATAATGTCCTTGAGATCCACCCAAGTGGCTGGAAGCATCCATAGTCCTTTCCTTTTAATTGCTAGGTAGAATCCATGGCATGACTGTCCGCAGTGTGTTTAACCATTCACCTGTTTAACCATCTTGACCGTTTCTAGTCTGAGGCTATTACAAATAAAGCTGCTTTAGGAGCCTCCCCTCACTCATCCTCATACCATGTGTGTTGGTTGGAGCTGATTCCACCCTCAGCAGTGGGGTGGACGCATGACCAAGGCCCATAAGATGAGACTATTCCCTGCCCCAGTTGCAGCGATGGGTTCAGGTCTGCACACGTGATCCATAATATTCCATTCAGAGGTCATCTCAAGGGTTTTGCTAAAACCTTTAAGTTTATTTTTTTGTAACCAAAAATGTCTTGAAAAATTACACTCAGCCCGTCTGGGCCTTGCAGTCCTCAGCTATGAAATAAGGATAAGAATCCCTATGCTAACAGGTTAGTATGTATTTGTTCATTCAACAAACTAAAAAGTGTTTACTGAAGAGGTGTGGGGGAGTATTTCAAGAAGTGGGAAGCAGGTATAAAAGCCCTGGGGCAAGAAAGGAGTTGAGTGGCCAGTATGCTTAAAGCACAATGCCAACAAGGTGGCAGTGGCAGGTTAGCGGTATTGAGCATGAACAGGACCAAGATAAACTAGAGAAACAGGAAAGGACCTCTCAGGGAGGGCCTTCTAATATCCAGCAGGAAGTCTGGACTTGAGGCTCAACATGATGAGAAGCCATTGAGGTGTTTTAAGCAGGGAAATGGCATGCTCCAATTTACGTTTTACTGCTGTGTGGAGAATGGCCTGGGGACAATAGAGCATGCATGGAAGCCAGTGCAGAGGCTCTTGAATGAGGCCAAGCAAGAATGGCAGTGGCACATCTAGGGTGATAATAGTGGAATGGGAGATAAAAGGATGGATTTGGGATGTATCTCAGAAATAGAAATGACTACAAGGCTTACAGAATGAGTCATCAGATAAACTCAAGAATGACTCCTACATCTTTTGCTTAAAGTTAGTGTGGGTGGCAACATTTATTGGCATGGAGAGGAGAAACAAGCTTGGGACAGGTTGAAGCACATGTTTCAAACGTGTTAGGTGTGAGATGCCAGAGGGTGAGGGTAACAGAGCAGTCAGAAGAGGATGCCTGTAGCTTAGAGGTGAGCTCTAGTCTGGAGACTGGGACTCATCAGCACAGATTATATTTTAAAACTGTAGGAATGGATAAGATACCTGGGAGAGAAAAGGCTCAAGCCTAAAACCTAGGAACCCTCAACAGTTAGAAATTGTAGAACATTGAGAACACAATTCCCCTTCAAAGCTAAACTTAGGAAAGAAAAAAAAAGGCTGAACTGTCATCACATGCTATCTTTTTCTTAATTTTTAGTTAATTTTTCAGTTAATTAATTTACAAACTTTCTTATTTTCCAATATACACATTTAATGCCATAAATTTCCTTCAAAGTACCATGTTAGCCATATATAGTAAGTCTTAAAATTGTGGTTCACTGTTGCATTTGATTCCAAATATTTTGCAATTTCTACTCCAGTATCTCCTTTTAGACATAAATTAACAATTTTTTTCAGTGCTTAGAAGTATGATTTTTAGATGTATGTTTTTTAGTCTTCTTATTGTTGTCTAATTTTATTGTATCAAGATTAGAGAACATTGAATACTGTTGATTCTTTAGTGTTTATTTATTGAACCCTCTTGTGAAGTGATACATGGTCAATTTCTATAAATATTCCATGGGTACAGACTTCTACATATATCTATTATATTAGGTTTTCTTAATGCATTGTTCAAAGCCTCTTTCTCTACTAATTTGTTGCTAGTGTTCTACTTGGTCTATCAGTTTCTGAGAGTGTTGTCATAAAATTTCCACGAAGATTGTGAATTTTCAAATTCTTCACATTATGTCACAGATTTTTGTTGGTTTTCTTTCCTCCCAGGCTATGTTGTTAGGTGTACGTAGGCTCAAGATTTTTGTATCTCTGTGAATTGTTTCTTTTATAATCTTGCAATGACAATCTTCATCCCTTATAAAGATTTTCCTTAGTCTGTCTTGCCCATATTAATATTACTTCACTACACTAGTTTTATTTTTTTTTTCAAGCCTATAAAGCTTTATTGACATTTTTAAAAGAAGACTGATATGGAGAAGCATAATATGTTTCCAGACTTAACATTATCAATAAAACATTTCTCCAAAACCAATTTATATATTCAGTGCAATCACAATTGGAATTCCAAAAGGCTTTTTGTGAAGGTTTACAAGCTGATTCTTTTATATATATATATACACTTTAAGTTCTAGGGTACATGTGCACAATGTGCAGGTTTGTTATATATATATACATGTGCCATGTTGGTGTGCTGCACCCATTAACTCATCATTTACATTAGGTATATCTCCTAAGGCTATCCCTCTCCCCTCCCACCACCCCACGACAGGCCCTGGTGTGTCATGTTCCCCTTCCTGCATCCAAGTGTTCTCATTGTTCAATTCCCACCTACGAGTGAGAACATGCAGTGTTTGGTTTTTTGTACTTGCGATAGTTTGCTGAGAATGATGGTTTCCAGCTTCATCCATGTCTCTACAAAGGACACGAACTCATCCTTTTTTATGGCTGCATAGTATTCCATGGTGTATATGTGCCACATTTTCTTAATCTCGTCTGTCACTGATGGACATTTGGGTTGGTTACAAGTCTTTGCTACTGTGAATAGTACCACAGTAAACATACGTGTGCATGTGTCTTTATAGCAACATGATTTATAATCCTTTGGGCATATACCCAGTAATTGGATGACTGGGTCAAATGGTATTTCTAGTTCTGGATCCTTGAGGAATTGCCACACTGTCTCCCCCAATGGTTGAACTAGTTTACAGTCCCACCAGCAGTGAAAAAGTGTTCCTATTTCTCCACATCCTCTCCAGCACCTGTTGTTTCCTGACTTTTTAATGATCACCATTCTAACTGGTGTGAGATGGTATCTCACTGTGGTTTTGATTTGCATTTCTCTGATGGTCTGTTCATATCCTTCACCCACTTTTTGATGGGGTTGTTTGTTTCTTTCTTGTAAATTTGTTTGAGTTCTTTGTAGATTCTGGATATTAGCCCTTTGTCAGATGAGTAGATAGAAAAATTTTCTCTCATTCTGTAGGTTGCCTGTTCACTCTGATAGTAGTTTCTTTTGCTGTGCAGCAGTTCTTTAGTTTAATTAGATCCCATTTGTCAATTTGGGCTTTTGTTTCCATTGCTTTTGGTGTTTTAGACATGAAATCCTTGCCCATGCCTATGTCCTGAATGGTGTTGCCTAGGTTTTCTTCTAGGGTTTTTATGGTTTTAGGTCTAATATTTAAGTCTTTAATCCATCTTGAATTAATTTTTGTATAAGGTGTAAGGAAGGGATCCAGTTTCAGCTTTCTACTTATGGCTAGCCAGTTTTCCCAGCACCATTTATTAAATAGGGAATCCTTTCCCCATTTCTTGTTTTTGTCAGGTTTGTCAAAGATCACATGGCTGTACATGTGTGGTATTATTTCTGAGGGCTCTGTTCTGTTCCATTGGTCTATATCTCTGTTTTGGTACCAGTACCATGCTGTTTTGGTTACTGTAGCCTTGTAGTATAGTTTGAAGTCAGGTAGCGTGATGCCGCCAGCTTCATTCTTTTGACTTAGGATTGTCTTGGAGATGTGGGCTCTTTTTTGGCTCCATATGAACTTTAAAGTAGTTTTTTCCAATTCTGTGAAGAAAGTCATTGGTAGCTTGATGGGGATGGCATTGAATCTACGAATTACCTTGGGCAGTATGGCCATTTTCACGATATTGATTCTTCCTATCCATGATCATGGAATGTTCTTCCATTTGTTTGTTTCCTCTTTTATTTCACTGAGCCGTGGTTTGTAGTTCTCCTTGAAGAGGTCCTTCACATCCCTTGTAAGTTGGATTCCTAGGTATTTTATTCTCTTTGAAGTAATTGTGAATGGGAGTTCACTCATGATTTAGCTCTCTGTTTGTCTGTTATTGGTGTATAACAATGCTTTTGATTTTTACACATTGATTTTGTATCCTGAGACTTTGCTGAAGTTGCTTATCAGCTTAAGGAGATTTGGGGCTGAGACGATGGGGTTTTCTAAATATACAATCATGTCATCTGCAAACAGGGACAATTTGACTTCCTCTTTTCCTAATTGAATACCCTTTATTTCTTTCTCCTGCCTGATTGCCCTGGCCAGAACTTCCAACACTATGTTGAATAGGAGGGGAGAGAGAGGGCATCCCTGTCTTGTGCCAGTTTTCAAAGGGAATGCTTCCAGTTTTTGCCCATTCAGTATGATATCGGCTGTGGGTTTGTCATAAATAGCTCTTGTTATTTTGAGATACATTCCATCAATACCGAATTTATTGAGAGTTTTTAGCATGAAGGGCTGTTGAATTTTGTCAAAGGCCTTTTCTGCATCTATTGAGATAATCATGTGGTTTTTGTCTTTGGTTCTGTTTATATGCTGGATTACGTTTATTGATTTGCGTATGTTGAACCAGCCTTGCATCCCAGGGATGAAGCCCACTTTATCATGGTGGATAAGCTTTTTGATGTGCTTGCTGCATTCAGTTTGCCAGTATTTTATTGAGGATTTTTGCATCAGTGTTCATCAGGGATATTGGTCTAAAATTCTCTTTTTTTGTTATGTCTCTGCCAGGCTTTGGTATCAGGATGATGCTGGCCTCATAAAATGAGTTAGGGAGGATTCCCTCTTTTTCTATTGATTGGAATAGTTTCTGAAGGAGTGGTACCAGCTCCTCCTTGTACCTCTGGTAGAACTCAGCTGTGAATCCATCTGGTTGTGGCCTTTTTTTGGTTGGTAGGCTATTAATTATTGCCTCAATTTCAGAACCTGTTATTGGTCTATTCAAGGATTCAACTTCTTCCTGGTTTAGTCTTGGGAGGGTGTATGTGTCCAGGAATTTATCCATTTCTTCTAGATTTTCTAGTTTATTTGCATAGAGGTGTTTATAGTATTCTCTGATGGTAGTTTGTATTTCTGTGGGGTTAGTGGTGATATCCCCTTTATTATTTTTTATTGCATCTATTTGATTCTTCTCTTTTTTCTTCTTTATTAGTCTTGCTAGTGGTCTGTCAATTTTGTTGATCTTTTCAAAAAACCAGCTCCTAGATTCATTGACTTTTTGTATCTCCATCTCCTTCAATTCTGCTCTGATCTTAGTTATTTCTTGCCTTCTGCTAGCTTTTGAGTGTGTTTGCTCTTGCTTGTCTAGTTCTTTTAATTGTGATGTTAGGTTGTCAATTTTATATCTTTCCTGCTTTCTCTTGTGGGAATTTACTACTATAAATTTCCCTCTACACACTGCTTTAAATGTGTCCCAGAGATTCTGGTATGTTGTGTCTTTGTTCTCACTGGTTTTGAAGAACATCTTTATTTCTGCCTTCATTTCATTATGTACCCAGTAGTCATTTAGGAGCAGGCTGTTCAGTTTCCATGTAGTTGAGTGGTTTTGAGTGAGTTTCTTAATCCTGAGTTCTAGTTTGATTGCACTGTGATCTGAGAGACAGTTTGTTATAATTTCTGTTCTTTTACATTTGCTGAGGAGTGCTTTACTTCCAGCTATGTGATCAATTTCGGAGTAAGTGTGATGTGGTGGTGAGAAGAATGTATATTTTGTTAATTTGGGGTGGAGAGTTCTTAGATGTCTATTAGGTCCACTTGGTGCAGAGTTGAGTTCAATTCCTGGATATCCTTTTTAACTTTCTGTCTCATTGATCTGTCTAATGTTGACAGTGGGGTGTGAAAGTCTCCCATTATTATTGTGTGGGAGTGTAAGTCTCTTTGTAGGTCTCTAAGGACTTGCTTTATGAGCCAGGCAGCTCCTGTATTGGGTGCATATATATTTAGGACAGTTAGCTCTTCTTGTTGAATTGATCCATTTACCATTATGCAATGGCCTTCTTTGTCTCTTTTGATCTTTGTTGGTTTAAAGTCTATTTTATCAGAGCCTGGGATTGCAGCCCCTGCCTTTTTTTGTTTTCCATATGCTTGGTAGATCTTCCTCCATCCCTTTATTTTGAGCCTATGTATGTCTCTGCACATGAGATGGGTCTCCTGAATACAGCACGCTGATGGGTCTTGACTCTTTATCCAATTTGCCAGTCTGTGTCTTTTAATTGGAGCATTTAGCCCATTTACATTTAAAGTTAATATTGTTATGTGTGAATTTGATCCTGTCATTATGATGTTAGCCGGTTATTTTGCTCATTAGTTGATGCAGTTTCTTCCTAGCATCGATGGTCTTTACAATTTGGCATGTTTTTGCAGTGGCTGGTATCAGTTTTTCCTTTCTATGTCTGCTGCTTCCTTCAGGAGCTCTTGTAGGGCAGGCCTGGTGGTGACAAAATCTCTCAGCATTTGCTTGTCTGTAAAGGATTTTACTTCTCCTTCACTTATGAAGCTTAGTTTGGCTGGATATGAAATGGTGGGTTGAAAATTCTTTTCTTTAAGAATGTTGAATATTGGCCCCCACTCTCTTTCGGCCTGTGGAGTTTCTGCTGGGAGATTCACTGTTAGACTGATGGGCTTCCCTTTATAGGTAACCTGACCTTTCTCTCTGGCTGTCCTTAACATTTTTTCCTTCATTTCAACTTTGGTGAATCTGAAAATTACGTGTCTTGGAGTTGTTCTTCTCGAGGAGTATCTTTGTGGCATTCTCTGTATTTACTTAATTTGAATGTTGTCCTGCCTTGCTAGGTTGGGAAAGTTCTCCTGGATAATATCCTGCAGAGTGTTTTCCAACTTGGTTCCATTCTCCCTGTCACTTTCAGGTACACCAGTCAGACGTAGATTTGGTCTTTTCACATAGTCCCATATTTCTTGGGGGGTTTGTTCATTTCTTTTTACTCTTTTTTCTCTAAACTTCTCTTCTCACTTCATTTCATTCATTTGATCTTCAATCACTGATACCCTTTCTTCCACTTGATCGAATCGGCTACTGAAGCTTGTGCATTCGCCACATAGTTCCTGTGCTATGGTTTTCAGCTCCATCAGGTCATTACACTGGTTATTCTAGTTAGCCATTCATCTAATCTTTTTTCAAGGTTTTTAGCTTCTTTGCGATGGGTTCAAACTTCCTCCTTTAGCTCGGAGAAGTTTGATCGTCTGAAGCCTTCTTCTGTCAATTCATCAAAGTCATTCTCCATCCAGCTTTGTTCTGCTACTGGCAAGAAGCTGCGTTCCTTTGGAGGGGGAGAGGCGTTTGGATTTTTAGAATTTTCAGCTTTTCTGCTCTGTTTTCTCCCCATCTTCGTGGTTTTATCTACCTTTGATCTTTGGTGATGGTGACGTACAGATGGGGTTTTGGTGTGGATGTCTTTTCTGTTTGATAGTTTTCCTTCTAGCAGTCAGGACCCTCAGCTGCAGGTCTGTTGGAGTTTGCTGGAGGTCCACTCCAGACCCTGTTTGCCTGGGTATCAGCAGCAGAGGCTACAGAAGAGCAAATATTGCTGAACAGCAAATGTTGCTGCCTGATTGTTCCTCTGGAAGCTTCATCTCAGAGGGGTACCCTGCCGTGTGAGATGTCAGTCTGCCCCTACTTGGGGGGTGCCTCCCAGTTAGGCTACTCAGGGGTCAGGGACCCACTTGAGGAGGCAGTCTGTCTGTTCTCAGATCTCCAATCCCTTGCTGGGAGAACCACTAGTCTCTTCAAAGCTGTCAGACAGGGACATTTAAGTCTGCAGAGGTTTCTGCTGCCATTTGTTTGACTATGCCCTGCCCCCAGAGGTGGAGTCTACAGAGGCAGGCAGGCCTTTTGAGTTGCGGTGGGCTCCACCCTGTTAGAGCTTCCCGTGGCTTTGTTTACCTACTCAAGCCTCAGCAATGGCAGGCGCCCCTCCCCCAGCCTCACTGCTGCCTGGCAGTTTGATCTCAGATTGCTGTGTTAGCAATAAGTGAGGCTCCCTGAGCGTGGGACCCTCTGAGCCAGGCGTGGGATATAATCTCCTGGTGTGCCGTTTGCTAAGACCATTGGAAAAGCACACTATTAGGGTGGTAGTGACCCAATTATCCAGGTGCTGTGTGTCACAGCTTCCCTTGGCTAGGAAAGGGAATTCCCTGACTCCTTGCACTTCCCGGATGACGTGATGCCTTGCACTGCTTTGGCTCATGCTTGATGGGCTGCACCCATTGTCCTGCCCCCACTGTCCGACAGTCCCTAGTGAGATGAACCCGGTACCTCAACTGGAAATGCAGAAATCGCCTGTCTTCTGTGTCGCTCACTCCAGGAGCTGTAGACTGGAGCTGTTCCTATTTGGCCATCTTGGAACTGCCCCTCTACACTAGTTTTATTTTAATTCCTATTTGTCTCACGCATCTTTTTCCATTCATTTATTTTCAACATTTCTGTGTTCTAATGTTTTAGATATGTGTCTTCACAAACAGCTACCATTGGATTTTTAAAAATTCCAACCTAAGTACTTCTGTCTTTTAATGTGTGAGATTAGTCTGTTTACATTTACTATGATTAATGATAAATTTATGGCGTTTATACCTATTTTTATCTTCTTCTTTTGTGTTTCTATTTATCGTAATTTTTATTTTATTGTTTTCTCCCCTTCTCCTTCTGTTGAATTGATTGGGATTTTTTTGTATATAGCCCCCTCTACTGGTTTAGAAGTTATACATTCTACTTCTACTCTTAACTTATTATTCTTAACATTTTTGACATGAATATTTGACTTTTAAATGCCTACCACTGCACTGTCCAATAGAGTAGGGCCACTAACCACATTTGAAATTAGATCAATTGAGCACTTAAATGTTTAATTTAATTTAATCTTAATTTAGAAATTGATACACAATCCAATTACTAAAAAGCTTTTATGTATGTTTAGAACAACTTGAAAATCTTTTTTTCAACTCTAAATTTTGTAAACTTTAAATACAGATAAAATATTTGTAGCAGAAATTTAGCATCCAAATTGGAATATGCTATAAATGTAAAATACACACCAGATTTGGAAGAGTTGGTATAAAAAAATACAAAATGTTTCAATAAATAATATTTATAAATGATTACATGTGGAAATGATAGCATTTTGCATATATTGCCCTAAATAAAATGTTATTAAACTAATTTCACCTGTTTCTTTTTTAACATGGCTACCAGAAAACGTGTAATTATAGACGTGGTTCAAACTATATCCCTGTTGGACAGCGCTGATCCGGAGAAAAAACCACAAGTGCCCAGCAGACTTAATGTCCCGATTCTCCCTAGTCTTCTCTTCCAGGTGACTGTGTTCAGTGTTAGTTACTGCATTGTGTGAATATTCGTTCCATCTCATCCTTAACACTCCCACCTTTTTTACTCCTCACTCACGCAGCATGATGCTCTGGTTTACCAAAATGTTTGCCAATTCCTCAGTCGTCTCTGCACCCAGCTTCCCTTGCCTCCTTCACAGTTCAACTCTCTTCTTCCAGTTTCCGAGTCCACTTAGGAGGCTGCATTCCCTCCCAGTGTCACCGAGTACCCAGGCCCCGGACAGAGACCCCCTGCCACGGCGCCACGGCCTCCACACCTGCTCCACGGTGGCTTCTCCAGCTCAGGGGGGCTGCCACGTGCAGGAGACACAAGAGGCTGGCCCAGCCCGAGCGCAGACAGGAAACGGCACTCCAGGGAGGCACTGGACTCAGCCCCACACCCTCCATGTCCCTGCGGCTCCAATTCATAGTGGGAATAGGGATGAGCAGCACCTCGTCCACTCCCTTAATCCCCTCCCAGAAAGTAATTCCGATTATCCCGGCCACAGCCTCTGGATCAGAAGAGGGGCTTTAGCGTCCCCGTCGTATAGGCCCCACCTTGGCAGGGCTGAGGTCAAAGCATCATCCTCTCTCCTGGGGTCTCAGGGAGCCACTCTCCAGCTCCGCTCCTCACAGACACGTCCCAGTCCGGTGACCCAGGGCCGAGACCAGGGTGAGGGGAGAGGGACGCTCATTGCCCCTTAAAATTTGCATCCAAGATAATTCACTTGCTTCACCCCGTTCCCAGCTGTGTACCCACAGAAGCATGTGTTTCCTGTGAGTGTTACCCAGGTGACTCCCCTGGACTTCCTGAAGCGGACAGAGCCCCTCTTCAGGACATCCTCTGTCCCTGTGCTGGTCATTGCTGTTGGAAATCCCAACAGCTCAAGTAGTGTGCTGAGGGCGCCACCTCGTGGCTAATACGAATCAGCTCCCTTCTTCTTCCAGTAATGTGACTCTTCAAAAAGGTGCAAACAATCCCTAGGTTCTGGCATCGAATGACTTAAATATCTAAGCACGTGAAACAATAGATAGCCCTGCAATGCTTACGACAACTAGAAAAACCAAACAACGTCGCTATATAAGAGCAAAAGTATCCTAAGAACTCTAAACGTGATCTACAGTGTGGTTCTGTGGCTTATATTTTATCATGTAAATTTAAATGCAGAATATCTTTCAATATGTGAGAAACTTGGTGTGAGAAGCAAAAACTGCCTTAGCTTCTGCCGATGATGATGATGGACGAAGCAGAAGACACAAGCACTTCCAGGGCCCCTCATAAAGGTTGCAGCTGGAACACACCGTCCTGGCCAAGGGCATGAGCATGGTGTACTTAATGCGAGCTGGACACTTAGCTAAATGTCCTGCCTGACTTTCCTCGCTTCATCCTCTAACAGACCCAGGGACTCAGCAGTATTACTATCCTTACTTCATACATGAGGAAGGGGACTCAGAGAGGCTGAGCCCCCTAGAGACGTGGCTAAGAAGTGTCCGAGGCAGGAGTCAAACTCGACTCTCTGGCTCCCCAGTTCCGTTCTTTCCACCGAAGTTCATGCCGCCTCCTCCAGCAAGCCTGGAGAGTGAGTGAGCCCTCACCAGGGCACACACAGAGAAGGCCTGGCACAATGTTTTCAATGGAGCCCCCTATAGCTGTGGAGACTGACAAGAACAGGATGCTATGACCTTGCTTCTCAGACGCCCTGAGCTCTAGTGTTGTGGCAGGCCTTACCTCTGCCAGCTCCCACTCTCCACCATGGTCAACCTGCCCCACACCTGGGGTCTCCAGGGGCAGGCCAGAGGTTACCACAATGCTTAGGGTGAGTGATGACCCTGAGGCTGGACTGACCCAGCTCTGCCCAAAGACTGAATCAGGCTCTCCAAGGCCATCAGCGCGTGACCAATCAGCCTGCCTTTGTCAAGGACAAGACTGCAGATGAGTCCAGGTGAACCTGGACGCTGAACCCAAGTGAGTAGGAGGCCACTACACTTTTGGGGAAGGATCTCTCTGCCCAACACAGACTCCGAAAGCCAGTTCAAGAGCCACCTGCCTGCTTCCTCTGCTTTGACTTTCAAATGCCAGCCATGCTGCGTGTGGCTCTGGGACCTTGGGGAATGCACAGACCCTTTGTGACCATAGTTTCCCAGTCTATGAAGTAGGGGAGATAGGGAGCCTTGGGAAGTGGCTCTGATCCCCCTCGGCAACCTCAGGGCTCCTCCCCTGCTAGTGATTTATCCAGCCCCCACTTTCTCCCCATACTTAAGACACAGAATTGGGCCAGCTATGCAGAATTCACCTGCTCCGAGGAAGACTCAGTATAGAAACCCCTCGAAATCCCACACGCCCTGCCAACAGCACGGGGCGCACAGGACGGTGAGCTACAGTTGAGGCTGGGGCGAGATGAGCTTGAGTAACCAGAAGCCAGGAGGGAAGGCGCCGCGAGCGGTCCGGGCGCTCAGGAGGCTGCGTCTCCGATGCCCGCCAGGGGGCGCCGTGCACTAGGGCCCAGGAAGGTCGCTTCCGCCCGCGGCGCCACCCGCGCTGCCCGGCAGGGGTCAGCCTCGCCCGGCCATCCCCGACCCAGCTGCTTCAGGCTCTCGACCCGCGGGGACCGCCCGCCGCACCGCATCCCCCAGAGGCGCCGAATAGAAGGGAGCTTGGTCCTGCCTGAGGATGCGTGGCCTGGGCTGCATACCCCCGGCCCTGCTCGCCCGCTCATCACACGGAGGCTGGGGGCAGGGTCACGGTCAGGGAGCCTGCGGGGCTAAAGGAGCGGGCCGAGAGCTCAGGAGCTGCCGCTGGGCGGCGAGAAAGGAGCCCCAGGCAGGCCCCGGGCGGCCGAGGCAGGGGAGGAGACGCCAGACCCCGGTTCCAGGTGAGCAGCCCCGCCCGCTCTGCTGGAGGCCCAGCTCACCGCCGGCGGGAGATGTGGGTGCAAGCCCTGGGGCGCACGTGGCCAGGCCACTGCCACGCCCGAGAGACGGGTTTTCGTCGCCACTTCGGCCCTGGTGAACCCTGTGACTGGAGTGCCTCCCAGTCCCACCGTGATGCCCACCTCGGGGCGCAGCCAGGTGCCAGGCTAACGCGTGTGATCCACAGTGTGCTGAGAAGTGCTGACTGTCATTGCGAATGTCTGTGGTGGGGTGACGCCTGGGCAGGGTGCGCTGGCCTGGTTCCAGAAGACCTGGCCTCTCCAGCCCCCACGGGGCGCCCGTTTGCTGCGTGGCCCATGCGAGCGGCGGCTGCTCTTGGCTGAGTCATTCCGAGACAAGCGTCCAGCCCGCGCTCTCTGCCGCCCTTCCCAGCGCTGCCCGGCAGGCCCCAGGAACTGAGCCCAGCTGTGCCCGCTTAGCTGGTGCATGACCTGCATTTGAACTTGCTGCAAAGAAAGGTGGGTGAGGGAAAGGCGAGGGCTGGGGTGAGGGTCTGGAGAGCAGTCTCCTGTCCCTTCTCCCACTGAGGTCACAGTCCAGCTGGTGGGCAGAGCTCTGTCCCCAAGCCTTCCAAAGGAGAGGCCCACGCTGTAGGACCTTGTCACCACTATTGGCTGAGGTTGGTAAAGGTCACAGAGGTGGTTCCTAATAAAACTTCCCTAACCAGAGGTCTCCTGATGCAGCGTCCCCCGCAACACACACACACACATCCAGTCTCCATGGTGTGGGTGGAGGTCACTGAGGAGCAGGGACCTGTCCGGGCACACATGGCCCAGTTCACCGCCTCTCGGGGGAAGGGCCCGAGACCAGGAAGGAGGTTGGATCACCGACCTGGCCAAGAGGAAAGAAAGAAAGAGAGGGAAAAAGGGAGGAGAGAAAGAAAAGAAAAGGGAGAGGAAGGAAGGAAGGAAGGAAGGAAGGAAGGAAGGAAGGAAGGAAGGAAGGAAGGAAGGAAGGAAGGAAGGAAGGAAGGAAGGAAGGAAAGAAGGAAGGAAAGAAAGAAAGAAAAAAAGAAAGAAAGAAAGAAAGAAAGAAAAGAAAAAGAAAGAAAGAAAGAAAGAAAGAAAGAAAGAAAGAAAGAAAGAAAGAAAGAAAGAAGGAAGGAAGGAAGGAAGGAAGGAAGGAAGGAAGGAAGGAAAGAAAGAAAGAAAGAAAGAAAGAAAGAAAGAAAGAAAGAAAGAAAGAAAGAAAGAAAAGAAAGAAAAGAAAGAAATAAATCAGCATGTCCAAGGAGAGGAACTAACATTCCCCCTCTTCCTCTGTGTCTCTCTCCCTCTCTCTCCTCTCACACAGCACACACTCACACACACACCACGCCAGCTGGGTGGTCTCATGTATCTTGTCCTTAGGGCAACCTCACTGTGGGCACTGTATTTTGGAGCCCTTCTCCCCACCCTTGGTTGCAGTGGCTGGCATCCACTCTAGCATCCACCTCTTTTCCATACCAGCCGAGGTGGCTTTTAAGAAGCCAACCCACCCTATTCCTAGTATAAGACCAGTTTGGCTTTAGCCAATCAGCACATTACATTGGTTTGGGTGGTTCAGGGATGGGTGAGTGGCCCAACCAGGGCCATGAGGCCAGAAGAGATGCTTGGGAGAGTAGGGAGGGGCAGTTTCCCAGCACTTTTGAGAGAGACACTGGAAGATAGGCTCTTTCTTTGTGTTGGTCGTGAAAGAAAGAGTATTAATTCCTGAAGCGAGCTGTCATCCAGCATTTTTTAATAATGAGGGGATTTTGTGGAGAATGAAGCAGGCATTCCAGAAGCAAACAGGAGAACTGGAAAAAAAAAGAGATTTGGTTAACATTGCCAAGCTGCTGGATCCAGCCATGTCTGAAGTCCATATTATGAGGGCTTTCCTACTCAAGGAACCAATAAATCCCCTCTTTTTAACTGGCTTTCTTGTTGTCTGCAGTTGGAAGTTTCTTACCTGGTGGTATTTTCTTTTTTGATCAAAGAGAAAATGGATATTTAGAAGGTATAAGGTTTCCAGATAAAATACAGGACACCCAGTTAAATCTGAATAGTGTTTCAGGTCAACTATGCATACCTTTTTAGCAGGCATTATGTCCCATGCAATATTTATAGCAGTTACACTGCAAAACTAACTGGGCATCCTATACCTTTTTTTGCTCAATCTAGCCCATGTCTAAATTCCCAGCACTCGAAAAAGGAAAACCTGGACTTGGTCCTAGAGTTTTTAGTTCCAAAGACCCCTGCACACCAGGTCATGGGATGGGCTTCTCGCTCTCACTCCTCTCTGCCTGTGTACCTGTGGGCTCTTATCAGCCTTGCACTCCGGCCTTTGCAACCCAAATTACTGCTTACTTTGTGGCAAGGACATGCTGGCACCTTGGGTTTTGGCCCTTGCTGCTCTCTTCAAGCAGTTAAGTGCTTGCCTGCTGCCTCCTTCCGCTCCTAACTGTCCCTGGTCACTCCCCAGAGGCTCAGGTTGGCCCCCTTCTTTGTGCTGTTCCAACGCTCCCTTCTGAGAACATTAGCAGCAGGAACTGTCCACAGACCCCCAAGGCATGGGCCAAGATGACATTCCCCCAACACAGGCCACTGAGCACTGTCCGGCAGCCCAGGTTCTACCCTCTTGCAGTGGTGACAGCCCCAATTCCTGCACCCCCAAGCCCAGGTGTAGGAAGGATCTACCCTGCACTGAGCCACTGAGCACTACTACTATGCTTGTTTTATCTTTATAGCAGTGATTGGGTTTTAACTGCTTTCATGCTCTCTGCAACTGAAAGGTGTTTCAGGTCACTGTCAATAAACATGATGCAAACTCAATAGAGCAGAGGAGACAAGGAGGGTGCTGGGAAGAAAATTCAGGTGCATGCCCTCCCAGGAGTCACTGCTCCATCTGAGTCAATGCTGCCCTCATTTAGATAACATTGTATTCACCACCTTGGAGCCTGCCTTTGCCTTGGACTGCCAGGACCACTATGTCAATGATGTTGATGGCTGTGTAAACATCGCTTGGCTGTTTCATAATCGGGATTTTTCTTTTTGATTCTCCACAACTGTAAATTATGCTGTAATGATGCTAAATTTCCAGAAATGGAATGGAGAAGCCACACCATGAGCAGCCTGTGTGCCTGGTGAGGGTCTCACATGGGGTGTTCCTAGACCTTGACTGTCCCTCTGTGGGACTTGCTCTCCCCACTAACAGGACTGCTGTGTCCACCAGACGAAGACCATAAATGCATCCTGGAAGTCATGCTGCAAATTTGCAGTGTCCTTTGTACTTATTTCTAAGGCTTTCTGGAAACCCAGCTCCCCTTAAATCCAGGTCAGCTCATGGAAAAAAACCAAATATAGCATCTGATGTGTGCTGAGGGCTTTGCTCACAAAGCCCCTTCTTTCCACTTCTCAATCCTCTGTTCTGAGAAGCGGTTGTCACTATCGTTCCCATTTTACAGATTTGAGGAACTGATACCCCAAGACCCCGTGACTTGCTCAAGGCCATTCCAAGATCCCTAGATGCACTTATGCTTAATGAATTAATTCTTCACAGCAAGGCTTCTTGTTTAAAATCCAAGAAAATACCAGATAAAGGGCATTCTAAATATATTTCTTTTCTATAGATGTGGATCTCCTGTTACTGGAAAACAGGAATTAGCTTGTCTGCTTGAGGATGTGGTTGGTTCTTTATAAAAAGGATACAGAAGAAATTTGCATAGACTGCCAGCTTCATTATGCTGCCGACAGCTTCCAGCAAAAGGAGGACGTTTGCAGCCAGATATTTCAGTAAGAATTTTATTATGTTCTATGTGGGAAATGATTACCTTTGCATTTGACTTCTTGCTTGAGGATGGGGTCCCTGGAGGCTGTCTTGATCTTGTGGCTGAGAGCACCAGGCAGCATCTGTGGTCAGGGTTCTGACCTCCTTCAGCTCCTGGCAATGGCTGATGGCACAACCCCCACCCCTGAACTAATGCAGCTACTCTGTGTCTGCCTGAAAAACAGAGGCTTCAGGGTCCTGGGCTCTAATGACTCAGGGCTCTGATTGCATTCAGAGTCTGTAAGGACCCCTATGTCCAAGGACCGCTGGGGCAGTCGGCAAGTCCTTCACAGGGGAAAGCTGTGTGCAGCTGAAGGCTATTCTGTGTCCCTGCTTGGAAAGGATCCAGCCAAGGGGCTAGTAGAGAAATAGTGAGGACACCTCAGTAATCCTCAGTAAAGTGTCTGGGAAGTAACTATTATACCAAATGGGATGACTGTCTGTTTGCGTCCCTCAGTAAAGTGCCTGGGAGATAACTGTTAGACCAAGTGGGATGACTGTCTGTTTGGATCACAGGCAGGTGCTGTTTTGGTGGGCTGTGCAGGTGAGGATTGGCTAGGTTATGCAAGTGGGTCACAGGCAGGTGCTGGCTGGGTGGGTTGTGAAGGTGCTGGTTGGGTGCGCTCTGCAGGTGAGGATTGGGTGGGTTGTGCAGGTGCTGGCTGGATGGACTATGCAGGTGATGAATTGATGGATTGTGCAGACACTGACTGGACGAGCCATGCAGGTGAGGATTCGGTGGCTTGTGCAGGTGCTGACTGGGTGGGTTGTGCAGGTGATGGTTGGGTGGGCTCTGCAGATGAGAATTGGGTGGGTTGTGCAGGTGCTAGCTGGGTGGACTATGCAGGTGATGATTGGCTGGGTTGTGCAGGTGCTGGCTGGGTGGGCTCTGCAGGTGAGAATTGGGTGGGTTGTGCAGGTGCTGGCTGGGTGAACTATGCAGGTGATGATTGGCTGGGTTGTGCAGATGCTGACTGGGTGGGTTGTGCAGGTGCTGGTTGGGTGGGCTCTGCAGGTGAGGATTGGGTGGGCTATACAGGTGCTGACTGGGTGGGTTGGGCAGGTGGTGGTTGGGTGGGCTCTGCAGGTGATAATTGGCTGGGTTGTGCAGGTGCTGGCTGGGTGGACTATGTGGGTGCTGACTGGGTGGGTTGTGCAGGTGCTGGTTGGGTGGGCTCTGCAGGTGCTGACTGGGTGAGCTATACAGGTGCTGGCTGGGGGGACTATGCAGGTGATGATTGGGTGGGTTGTGAAGATGAAGATTGGCTGGGTTGTGCAGGTGCTGACTGGGTGGACTATGCAGGTGCTGACTGGGTGGGTTATGCAGGTGCTGGTTGGGTGGGTTGTGCAGGTGCTGACTGGGTGGGTTGTGCAGGTGCTGGTTGGGTGGGCTATGCAGGTGAGGATTGGGTGGGCTATACAGGTGCTGCCTGGGTGGACTATGCAGGTGATGATTGGGTGGGTTGTGCAGGTGCTGGCTACACGGGCTGTGTAGGTGATGGTTGGCAGTTGCTAGTCAGATCACATGCATGACCTGATGGGCTCAGTTATGAGATGTTGCCTGAGCCCCTCCAGGACTGGTAAAGATTGGAAATTCTAGAAGCTAGTGGGTGAAATGCAGTCATGTACCTCAACCTCCACATTAAAATCACCCAAGGTGTGTTTAAAAATCCCCAGGCTCCACCTCCAGAGGTGCAGGTTTAATTGGTCTTGGATGAATCCAACATATCAGCATATTTTTAAAGTCCCAGGTGATGTAATGTAATGTGCTACCAGGTTCAGGATCCAGCGGACCAAGCCCAGGGTGGGCTCAGATTCCACAGAGCCCCTTTGCTGTGGTCTGAGTAGATATTCATAGGGTGAGGAGTAAAGCTCTGTGTTCATGAAGAACGGAGTGGGCTAGAAGCCAGGACCCCTGGGCTGGCCTCGTGCTGCAGACACTTCTCACACTGTCAACTTCCCTAGATCTCTTTTTCCACAGGAGAAAATAGGGGGTGGGGGAGCAGCTGAGATTAGCCTTTAACTCTCTTCAAGCCTGATACCTAATATCTCCAGTTATTATTTTCCCTGTGCTGGGTTTATTGCATTATATGACTTGGAAGGAACAGTCACTTGCTTTTATAGGAGGTTCCAGCCATCAGATTTCTATGATGAAATAAATTCTTCCCCGGATTCATAGCATAGGTACAAATCCTTTGAGAAAGGGACAGAGGACATATTGCGTGACATATCTGAACTTAATGAATTTGACTGAATTAATGTCTTTATCAAGATGAAATGTACATAACATGAAATTAACCATTTTGAAGTGTAAAAGTCAGTGGCAATTCATACACTCACAATGTTGTGCAACCACCAGCTCCATTTAATTCCAAAATTTTTCCATCACCTTGTACCTATTAAGAGGTTGCTCCCTCTTCTCCACCCCAGGCAAACACTGATCTGTGTTCTGCCTCCATGGATTTTCCAATTCTGGATTTGTTATGTAAATGGACTCATGCAATATGTATCCTTTTATGAAGCCTTGTGTCTGGCTTCTTTCACTTAGTATAATTTTTCCAAGGTTCATCCACATTCATTCCTTTTGACACTGGATTAATTTGTAAATGATTACCTAACCTCGAACACTTTGACAACTCTGTAAAAATGGACTGGCAATGGCATTTCATGACAGGCTCCAGAAAAAAAAAAAAAAAAAAAGTCTCCAGCACAGGGGGAGGGGGCTTCTCCTCCCCATCCTTGGTCTCTCAGTTAGCACCTCTGTGTGTTTCTCTTTCTTCCCTCCACCTGCCACCTCCCAGTCTCTCTCTCTCTCTCTCTCTCTCCCCCCCCCTCCCCCCCTCCCTTCCTCCCTTCCTCCCTGTATCTTTCTCAGCTAATGGAGATTATGGAGAAACTTAAGTTTGCTTTTAACTGACATTTTCAGGGATTGAGGGCAAATGAAAGGTTCTTACGGATTAAATTGTACTGCTATGCTTCATTTCTTCACTTTGTCCACAATCTTGCCACATCGAGAACCTACCAGCACTTTCCCTCCAGCAGGAGCCGTGACCTCTCACTTGGTGAGTTCTATGCTAAAGGTCTCACCCAGCAGTGAGCAGCACGCTCAGCTCCATCACTGTGGGCCTCAGTTCCTCCTAGGGAACTCTCCTGCCAGCAGGACCAGCTGCAGCCTCTTTTCTCTTCAGCTCCCAAGCTTCAGACCACTGGTCTGCCTGGTTGTCTCCCAGGACTGCTGGCTTCTCCCTGTCTGACCCTCCTGGCACTCCCCACCCCAAGGAGCCACTGTGCCTCGGGATCACAGTGGAGAGAAAGACAGTGGCCTCTGCCCATAGCCAGCCAGAGTGTCCAAAGAGAAGGAGAAGGCGTCTCTGAATCCAACCACTCCTGCAAGTCCCCAAATCCCTGACCTGCACGCTAACGTCAGGACCAAGGCTGGGAGCAGCCTGGGGTAGGGAGGCTCCTTCGAAACCCTCTCCCATGCCTCCCTGACTCTGTGGCTGTCCTCACCTTGGCCTTTCCCAGAGAAGACTCTCTCCCCCACTGCTGGCAGGGATGTAAGGAGACTGTGAGAACCCAGGTAGGGGGGCATGACTGTGTCCTGGGAGAATAGGAGACTCAGAGAGAGGGGCACTGAAGTGGTTGGAATGGGGTAATAAGGGAGGAATGGTAGGTGGATGCTGTATTGAGAAACTTGGACTTGTTCTTGTGAGCCATAGGGAGCTATTGATGGTTATAAGCACAGGACTGATCTGATGAGAATGTTCATAGGAATAATCAATAGGAATAATCACATGGCAGCGCGGCGAGAGGTCAGCTGTCACCTGGATCTTTGCAAAGGATGCTCCCTATTGCTCTTCTTCTTCCCACCCTTGGCCTTTCCATCTCTCCATACTGCACCGAGCAAGACTCTTTGAACCTAAATCCAATCAGCGCTGTCACATCTATGGGCATCTATGTTGCTCAACACATCCACACAGATGTCCAGGCCACTTACTGTACCTCTGTGGGCTGCCTGCCCTCCCCTGGCACCCGCCTTGTCCATTGAAGGATCTCCTGCCAAGTGCCCCACACTCCCCCACCCCGCTGCCCCTGCTCTGCACCAGCAGTGCCAGCCTCCCTGCTGCTCTGGTGTTTGCATGCTCTGCCCACTCTCTGGACCATTGTTCCCCAGGACAGCCGCCTGGCCTACAGACTCACCTCCTTCAGATTTTTACCCAAAGCTTTTATTAAGGCTTTCTCTGACCACCCGGGTGAGTCTGAATGGGATGAGTTACACAACCACCGGGTCACAGGTCACCTGGGTGAGTTGAGGGGTGGATCCTGCCCTGTCAATCATAGTGACTCAAAGACCCAGGCTGACGCTGCCAGACCAGAGGCCCGAGAAATAGTGAGCTCATGAATGGTCTCACATCAGCAGTTAAATCCTCAGTCTGGAAGGGACACACATCACACTCTGCTCACAACTGTCCCACGCTAATCACTGCCCCAATCACCTGCAAGGGGCCCAGGAAGAGCAGTCCCACCACATCCTGGGGGTCTGGAGGTTTTAATGACCACACTAATTGAAACCCCACCTTGCCTTCCCATACTCCTTTCTCAGTTTTTTTCTTCATAGCGTTGGTTATTATCATATTCTATGTATTTTAACAGCCTTATTGATATGTAAGTTACATGCAATAAAATTCACCCATTCGAGGTTCACAGCTAAATTATTTTAACTACATTCATAGAGTTGTAAAACCATCATCACAATCCAGTTTTAGGGCATTTCCAACACCTCAAGAAATTCCCTCAAGCCCATCTGCAACTAATCCTCCCTCCCAACCCCAGCCCAAGGAAACCATTGATCTGCTTTTTGTCTTCATAAATGTGCCTGTTCTGGGCATTTTCTATAAATGGAAGCATAAGCTGTGTAGTGTGTTGCATTGGGCTTCTTTCATGTACCATAAGGTTTTGAGCATGTTCTCGTGTGAATCAGTGATCAGTGTGTTCCTTTGTGGCTGAGTAATACTCCCTTGTAGGGATACACATTTTGTTTCTCCACTCACCCATTGATGGACTTTTGGGTTGTTTTTGGATTGGGTTTATTATGAATGATGCTGCTATTAGCACTCCCATGCATGTGTTTCTGTGAACTCATGCTTTCATTTCTCTTGCTGGGTCATATGGTAGGTTTATGTTTAATTTTTAAGAAACTGTCAAAATGTTTTCTGAAATATCTATACCATTTTACACTCCCACCATCTTACAATCCCACCTCACACATAAGGGTCCCAATGTTTCCACATCCTCACCAACATTTGCTATTGTTTTATCACAGTCATCCTAGTGGGTGTAAAGTGGCATTTTATTGGGGATTTGATTTGCATTTGCTTAACCATTAATGATGTTGAATGTACTTTCCTGAGCTTATTAACCATTTGTATGTCTTTTTATTTCTTTTTTTTTTTTTTTTTTTTTTTTTTTTTTGATACTGAGTTTTGTTCTTGTCGCCCAGAGTGGAGTGCAATGGCGTGATCTTGGCTCACTGCAACCTCTGCCCCCGGGTTCAAGCAATTCTTCTACCTCAGCCTCCCGAGTAGCTGGGATTACAGGCGCCCATCACCATGCATGGCTAGTTACGGTATTTTTAGTAGAGATGGGGTTCTACCATGTTGGCCAGGCTGGTCTCAAACTCCTGACCTCAGGTGATCCATCCCCCTCGGCCTCCCAAACTGTTGGAATTACAAGTATAAACCCCCACACCCGGCCTGTTTGTATGTCTTCTTTGGTAACATGCTTATTTAAACTTTTTGCCCATTTTTAAATCAGCTCGTCTGTCTTATTAGAGTTGTAAGAATGTTTACATGTTCTAGATACAAATCTATTATCAGATATATAATTTGCCTATATTTTCTCCTAGTCTGTGGCTTGACTTTTAATTTTCTTAATGGTGTACTTAAATTTTAAAGTGCAAAATATCTTAATTTTGTTGAAGTTCAGTTTTTCTATCTTTTCTTTTATGAATCATGCTTTTGATACGGTATCTAAGAGTCCACCTAACCTAACATCACAAACACTTTCTCCTGTGTTTGTTTCTAGAAGTTGTATAGTTTTAGCATCTACATTTAGAGCTAAGATCCATTTTGAGTTAATTTTTGTATATAGTATGAGGTAAAGTCAAAGGGTTATTCTGTTGCTTGTTTGTTCGAAGGGTTTTAGTTGTTGTTGTTATTGCTGCTGCAGTTTTGCTTATGGATAGTCAATTGTCCCAACACCATTTGTTAAAAGATTTTCCTTTCCCCACTGAATTGCCCAACCTCCTTTTTGAACTATCAACTAGCCACAAATATTGGGGTTTACTTCTGGATTCTCAATCATATTCTATTGACCTGTAGCCTATCTTTGTGCCTATACCATACTATCTTGATTACTGTAACTTTGGAGAAAATGTAAAAATAGGTAGTCTGTAACTTTATCCTTTTACAAAATTATGTTGCCTATTCTGGGCCCTTTGTGTTTTTATATAAAATTTTAAATTCGCATGCCAATTTCTCCACCCCATAAAAGCTTTCTGAGATTTTGATAGGAATCACATTGAATTTGTAGATTCATTGGAAGATAATTGCCATCCTGCAATATTGATTCTTTAACTTCATGAAGAAAGAAATGTACTTCTAATTATTTATATCTTCTTTATCTTCTCTCAGAAGTGTTTTATGCATGTCTTCACATCATTGTTAAATTTATTTCTAAATAGTTTATTCTTTTTGATACTATTGTGAATGGTGTTGTTTTCTTAATTTCATTTATGGAGTTTTTGTTGCTGATGTGTGGTGTAGGTATACAACTGGTTTTTGCTATGTCCATCTTGTATCCTGAGACTTTGAAAAACTTATTAGTTCTAGCAGTTTTTTAAATTAGTTCTTGTGATAATTTTCCAAATACAGTATCATATCCTCTGCAGATAAAGACAGATTTCCTTCTTCCTTTCCAATCTGGCTTTAAATTTATCTCTGTCTCTCTTTCTCTCCTTCCCTCTCCTGACCCTCTTTTCCCCCTTTTTCTCTCATTGTCTATTGTACTGGATGGAATAATACAGTATATTGTTGACTAGAAGTGGAGAAAGTGGCTATCTCTGCTTTTGTCCTTATTTTAAGGGGAAAGCATTCAGTATTTTCATGGTTACATATGATATTGGTCTCTGGGTTTGTCACAGATACCCTTTAACACATTAACTAATTTCCCTTCTACTCCTAGTTTGTTGAGAGTTGTTGTTTTTTTAAAATCATGAATGGCTATTGGATTTTGTCAGATGCTTTTCTGCATCCATTAGATGATTATATGGGTTTCGTCCTTTATTCTATTTGTATTAGTAAAATATATAGATGTATAATAGATGTACAACATTAATTGATTTTTTCAGGTGTCAATCTAATGTTGCATTCCTGGTATAAATCCCATTGAGTCATGGTGTGTAATCCTTTTTATATCTTGCTGAATTTACTTTGCCAATATTTTCTTGAGCATTTTTATATATGTTAATGAGGGATATTAGCATTGTAGTTTTCTTTTTGTAGGAGGTCTTCGTCTAGCTTTAATATCAAGGTAATACTGGCCTCATAGAATGAGTTGGGAAGTGTTCTCTCCTCATTTTCTGAAAGATATTGTGAAGCATTGGTGTTATATCTATTTATATGTCTGTAGCGGCAGGTGGGGGCACATGCACGTATATGTATGATTATTTCTGTCTTTGTTGACATAAGGTTGTTCATAGTATTCTTTGATAAGTCTTTTTAATTTCAGTTGGGTTGATATTATGTCCCCTTTTCCATTACTGATTTTTTATTCTTGGTCAGTCCAGATAAAAGCTTTTCCATTTTATTAATCTTTTCAACAAGCTAACTTTTGGTTTCATGGATTTTCTCTAATGTTTTACTGTTTTCTAGTTCATTGATTTTTTTATTTCATTTTATTTCTCTTTATTATTTCTTTTTCTGCTTGATTTAGATTTAGTTTCTAATTTTTCTAGTTTCTTGACGTGAAAGCTTAGCTTATTGATTTGAGCCTTTATATTCTGATATAGGTGTTTAAAGCTATAGATTTCCTTATAGTGATTTTGCTGTATACCAGAAATATTGGCATATTGTTTTTCATTTTCATTCCATTCAAAATATGTTCCAACTTCCCTTCTGATTTCCTGTGTGACATGTGGGTGATTTAGTAGTGTGTTGTTCAAATTCCAAATATTTGAGGGTTTCCAAAATTTCTTTCTGTTGTTATTTCTGATTTAATTCCAAGATAGACAATGTACTTTGTATGATTTAAATTTTTAAATTGATCAGGACTTGTTTTATGGCCTACCATAGGTCTCTCCCAGAGAATATTCTAAATGTACTTGAAAATAATGTATATTCTGTAGTCATTGTGAGCAGTGCCCTATGTATGTTGACTGGGTCAAATTAGTTGATACTGTTGTTCAAGACTTCTATATAGTTGCTGATATTCAGTCTAGTTGTTCTATCAATTATTGAGATTGGGATCTGGAAATCTCCAACTGTAATTAGTCCTTTGTTTCTCCTTCAATACTGTCTGTTTTTGCTTCATGCATTTTGGGGCTCTCATGTTATCTCCATACATTTATAATTGTTATAGCTTCCTAATACCGTTACTGTTTTTCATTGTTAAATGTTCCTCTTTTTCAGAATGTTTCTTTTTCTTTTTCTTTTTATTTACTTATTTATTTTTTGAGACAGAGTTTTGCTCTTGTTGCCCAGGCTGGAGTGCAATGGCATGATCTCGGCTCACCACAACCTCTGCCTCCCAGGTTCAAGTGATTCTTCTGCTTCAGCCTCCCATGTAGCTGGGATTATAGGCATGTGCCACCACACTCAGCTAATTTTGTATTTTTAGTAGAGACGGGGTTTCTCCATGTTGTTGAGGCTGGTCTCCAACTCCTGACCTCAGGTGATTCACCTGCCTCAGCCTCCCAAAGTGCTGGGATTACAGGCATGAGCCACCACACCTGGCCTAGAATGTTTCTTTTCTTAATGTCTATTTTATCATATATTAACATGACCAGTTTCAGGTGTCTTATGATTACTGCTGTGTGGCATGTATTTTTCTATTCTTTTTCTTTTAACCAGTTTGTGTCTTTGAATCTGTAATGTGTCTCTTATAGACAACATACAAAGATGGTCTTTGTATTTTGATTGAGGTATTTAGACCATTCACATTTAATATAATTATTGATACGTTTGAATTTACATTTGCCATTTTATAATCTGTTTTCTGTATGTCTTCTCTTTTTTGTTCCTGTTTTTCTTTTACCATTTTTTGTGTAAGATAGATATTTTCTAGTATACCATTTTAATTTTTCTATTTTTTACTGTATTTTTGTGTCATCTTAGTGTTTGCTATAGAGATTACAATATGCATTTTACCTTAATCTACTTCAGATTAATAATTCCAGTAAAATGTAGAAACTTTTGCTCCAAGACAGCTCCATTTTATCCATTTTCCTTTGTGCTATTATTGTTTTGGGCTTATCATATATAATATTTATAACACTTATTTATATATGATAAGCCCAAAAATACACTGTTATAACTATGGCTTTATACATACTATGTCTTTAAAAGATGTTAAAAGGAAAAATAAATTTATGGGACCTTCAGATTAACCCACATGTTTTTCATTTATTCCTATAGATTCAAGTTACTGCATAGTGAAACTCCTCTCAGCTTAAAAAATTTCCTTTAATGTCTTATAACATAGATCAACTAGCAAGGAACTCTCTGTCTTTGTTTATCTGGAAATATCTTTATTTTGCCTTCATTTTGAAGGATGTAGTTTTTGATATAGAATTTTTAGTTAACAGTTTGTATTTTTCTTTCAGCACTTTGAATATGTCCTCCCACTTCTGGCCTTCACTGTTTCAGATGAGAAGGCAACTGTTAATTGTGTCAGTACTCCCTTTCATGCAACAAGACATTTTTCTTTTGCTGCTTCAAGATTTTCTCTTTGACTTTCAAGAGTTTGTCCTGGGGGAGGGGGGAGGGATTGCACTGGGAGTTATACCTGATGTAAATGACGAGTTGATGGGTGCAGCACACCAACATGGCACAAGTATACATATGTAACAAACCTGCACGTTATGCACATGTACCCTACAACTTAAAGTATAATAATAATAAATTTAAAAAAAAAAAAAAAGAGTGGGGTAGTGAAGTGCATTGTAGTAATACAAGGACTTTTCATCATTGAACTTCCAAAGGTGTGTAGTGATGTAGTTTGACATGGGTTGGTATATTTTAATAACTGCCTTTCCAATTTTTGAAATAAAGTGATGGACAAAATAAAAAAAAAAAAAAAAAAGTTTGTCCTAATGTGCTGAGGTGTAGATCTCTTGTATTTATCCTACTTGGGATTCTTTGAGATAATTATACATGAAAATAATGTTTTTCATCAAATTTAGGAAGTTGTCAGTAATTATCTTTTTCAAATAGTTTTCCTGTCTTTTTCTCCTTTGTCTCCTTCTGTGTGGGACTTGCATTACACATATGTTAGCATGCTTTATGTTGCTTTACAGGTCTCTGAAAGTATTTTCTTTGTGCTTCAATTTTTTAAATTTTTTTGTGTTCTTCAAGTTCGCTAATTTCTATAGCTCTGTCTTTACATTCACCTGTTCTTTCTTCTCCTGCCTCAAATCTTCTGATGAGCTCCTTCAGCAAATTTTTATTTTAGTTATTGAATGTTCAATTCAAGAATTTCCGTTTGGTTTTAAACATTTCCTGTCTCATTGAAATTCCTATGTATTGATTTATTATTGTCCTATGTCCCCGTAATTCTTTAATCATGTTTCTTTAAGTTTTTTTAAAACATATTTACAGTAGCTGTTTCAAAGTCTGCTAAATCCAAAATCTGGCAATACTCAAAAGAGTTAGTTTCAACTGACTTTTTTTTTTTTTTAACATATGAGTCACACTTTTCCTTTGTACTTCTCTTTTGTTTTTTGGTTGTTAGAAATTGGGCATTTTAGATAACATATTTTAAGAACCCTGAATTCTGATTTTCTCACATGATTAATGTTGTTGTTAAATTGTTCATTTGTTTAATAACTTGCCTGGCCTAATCTGTGAAATCTGTCTCCCTCACAGAACATAGCAACTAATATGTGTTATATTTGCCTTTATTCTTGCTTGTACCTTTAAACTTGCCTTCCTAGGGGTCACTCTTGTTTCTGTGTAATTTAGTAATCAGCCAATGATGAGACAGAAGTCATATACAAACCATAAGCCAGTAAACCCTCTATTTTCTGCCAACAGATCTGTGCATGGGTAGGGAAATATTCTCAAAGTTCATATATAACATTTATAACACTTATTTATATATGATAAGCCTGAAAATATACTGTTATAGCTTTATACATACTATGTCTTTAAAAGATGTTAAAAGGAAAAATATATTTATCGGAACTTCTTATTAACCCACATGTTTTTCATTTATTCCTATAGATTCAAGTTACTGCATAGTGAAATTCCATTCAGCTTAATGGAATTTCAGGTTGTTTTCAAGACTGCCTTGGTTTTTACTTTTTGTTGGACCTTTCATGTCACCTCTGCACATGCCCTCGGCCTTAGAGTTGGCAAGAATGTGTGGATACTTTGAGCCATCTTTGGTCTCCACTGCACATGCATACAGTCCAAGCCAGGAATATATTTGCCCCAACCTGGACTGCAACCTCAGACTAATTGAGCATTGGTCCTCCCCATTCACTAGCTGCCAATATTGTCAGTTCTACTGACAATCATAATTGAATAAGCAACTTTGGACTGCATCAGCAAAATTGCTACTCCCTATGACAATGCCCCACTCTGACAGAACCTCTGTGAGGACTGAGCTTAGAAAAGTGGGATAGGCAGCTACTCGGGAGGCTGAGGCAGGAGAATGGCCTAAACCTGGGAGGCAGAGCTTGCAGTGAGCTGAGATCCGGCCACTGCACTCCAGCCTGGGCGACAGAGCGAGACTCCGTCTCAAAAAAAAAAAAAAAAAAAAAAGAAAAAAAGAAAAAAAGAAAAGTGGGATAGGAATTGCCCTAACAAACAGTACAACAGTGCAAAGCAGACTTGTTCTGTTCTTACTCAAAGTTTAGCAGTTTTTCAGGCATAAGCGTTTTTCTGATTGTTGCGTGTCTTTGGTCAATTTCCAGAGTACAGAAATGGTTGTTTTTATCAGTTTTTTCAAGCTTTATAGTTGTGTTTTGGGGAGAGAATTTGCTGACTTCATCATTTAGCCATAGCTGGAAGTCCTGCCTTTTACTTTTTTATTTCAAGTTTCCCATACCCCCTTTCTTATTAGGATATAGGCACGATCTTGCAGGCATTATTGCCACTATCCCTTTGCTCATTATTTAAGCACCACTAGAATTAGGAGGGGAAGGGGAAGGTTAAAGTTAGAGCTCTTTTGCACAGTGCCTAGGATTATGACTGGCACATAATATATGTTTAATAGTTGTTTGTGAATAAATATTATTCATAGAATGAATAAATAGCATGGAAGTGGGACTAATGGTGGTCAGGTGACCTTCCTGAGGGCTTGAGTAAGTAAGAATATAGAGGGAAAAGGAGGTTCAAGAGATACTGGGAAGAAAAATGGATAACACTTGACAGTACTGGGCAGGGGAGTACTGTCAGTACTGGACAGTACTGGACAGTACACTCAGGTGTCTGGGGTTTCTAGCTGGGTAATGGGATGATTAGTTTTAGTGGTACAAGGTAATCCTGCAGAAGCCAGGGCCCTTCATCATTAAGCTAAACACACACACACACACACCACACACACGCACACACACACACACACACCCCTGGTCTGGGAGTTGAAGAAGTTGCCCAAGCCTTCATGGGAAGGTGGAACAATGGCAGGCTCAGCTGCTGCTTCACACTGATGAGGTGAATTCACTGATCGGCAGCAATGTATGTCCCCCAAATCCCCCCAGGAATCTCCCTGTGGCACAGACTTATAGGAAAGATACACAAAAGGGAATCCTGGGAAGTGTAATTCAGCATAACCAAGTTGCATTACAAAGCAGCTACAAGACCTCATTCTGCAGTTTCTATTACGGGAAAACAATGGAAAATTGGAAGCCATTCTAAAATTCTAAGGGAATGGCTCTAGGAGGGGTAGTGGATGGGCAGAGGGAGAAGAGACCAGAGCAGGGAGAGCAACTAGTCAGGAGACTACTTAAGCAGTCCAAGGAAAGCTTATGAGAATATAGGCCAAAAGAGTGGTAGTAGAAACATAACAGAGTCTAAGAAGATGGAATGCACAAGTGGCTGACAGCATGTGGAAAAGGGGGAGAAAGAAGGTAAGTTGAGGCCAGTCTACTGGCTTTGGCAGTGAGGAGGATGGAGACATCTTGTTGGGAGGGGAATGTAGGTGAAGGGATAGGTGAAGTGAGGATACTTTGTGCCTTTTCTTATTGACCTTTCCAGCAGGTTCTCTCTTCTTTTCATCCCGTCTCACTGACCCCAGCACCATCCATTCACCCATTCATCCACCATTCATCCATCCACCCATCTACTCATCCACCATCCATCTATCCATCTATCTATCCATCTATTCACCCATTTGCCATCCATGCATTCACCCACCCATCCACCATTTATCCATCCATCTACCCATCTATCCATCCATTTACCCATTCATCCATCCATTTATTCATCCATCCATTTATACATCCACCAGTCATTCATCTACCCATCTCTTTACCATCCATCCATCTAGCCACCCATCTACCATCCATCCATCTACCTAAAAATCCACCCATTCACCCACCCATCCACCCACTCATTCACCATTCATCCATTTGCTATTCATCCGCCACTCATTCATTCACCATCCATCCATCCATCTGTATACGTGTGTCCCCTGTCAGCTGTCTCTGGACAACAGCTCTGTGAGTGACGAATGACACCTATTGCATGGCCTCACACAAGCAATAATTCATGGATCCTTTCTACCCCTTGTCCCCCACCTCAACACAATAGTTGGAGCCTGTCTCCATCGGCAGCTTCAGAACTGTGGATGCCCAGGGCAGTAAACTCTCAGTGGCATTTATCTAAAGGCCTGGTTGGCTTCTGGGGAAATCAGCTTCTCAGAGACTGGCCTGGCAGAGATAGCAGCAATGTGTATGCAGGTAGCTTTTCTGATTGTTCCAACAACCCACTCTGGCCGTTCACACTGGAGCTCTCAGAATGAAGCTAAAGTCCTGGCCATCACGAGGAAGCCTCTCAGACTCCAGCCCTCCCTGATATGTCTTCTGCCCACCCCAGTGTACTATTCCAACTTGTTACCTTTTACTTTCATATCCTGATTCTACAAGTGGCTCTGCTTCCTGGACCCTTTGTCCTGTCCCTTCTGACTTCCCTCCCAGCACTCTGGGTTTTGCATGCCAGTCAACGTCTGGGCTTTGCCTGCCCCCTTCATGGCCTCTTTGTGGTTACTTCAAGTGAGAACTCCTCGCTGGTCTCCCACTGTCCTACCAGTGATGACTACAGCAATGGGTCTTGAGCTGGTACTGTTTGCCAGCAGTCATGGCTCTAAAGCTTGGACACACATAACACGTGTAGAGATATAGCCCCTTCTTTCTAGGAGATCTTGGTCCGCAAAAGGGCAGGGCTCTGGTGCAGGGGATACAAGAAGCAGCCAGAAACAGGAGGATCCTGATGCAACCCAGGGGTTCAAGGCAGGGTCCCAGAGCAGGGAGAATCCCTGTTGGCTCTTGGAGCCTGGGCAGGAGCAGCCCAGTGGGCAGAATCAAGCAGACATTCCTGGAAGAGGACCAGGGCCATGTCACAAGCTCTAAGGGCTCCATTCTGCTCACCCCAGTCTCCTTGCACAAGCACCAAGCATGGGACACAGGCACACAGACAGCATGGACACAGGCCTGGGCTGGAAAGACCCAGACACCCCGAATGTCTCCTTTATGCAGTGTCCCCACAGCTAACATGCCTTTATTGACAGCCACTGGAGAAATGCTGAAGCTGTGCAGGGCAGAGGAAGAGGGAGCAGCTGTGTCATTAACCCCTTAGCCCCCATGCCTCTCCAGGATGCTCACCTGCACCTGACAACACAGGACCCCTGGGAAATGAGTCTGAAGATGGAGATTTTCCTTCTTCTTTCTTTAATAAAAAGAGATAGAGTAAGGACCTGATGCTACCACCAGACTAAAAATAATAATAAATAACAGCATTGAGATCACCTTGCACAGTTTACAACTCTCTTCAATATCCACAAGGGTGATGTCATTTAATTCCTGTAGACAGCTTGCAAGATATTAATGTTTCCATTTTACAGAGGAGAAAACTGAAGTTCAAAAGTGCAGTCCTTCCATCTTGCTTCCCCAGCCAGGAAGTGGTTTAAGTTTATGTTGTCCAATAGCAGAGCCTAAGACAAGGGCTTGGGTGCAGGTGGTTCATTTGGGAGGTGATGCCAGGAAGCAGGACTGATGGGGCAAAGAGTGACACCGGGAAGGAGGGGAGGCCAGTGTGAGGGGCATAATGAAGGTTGCTGCTATCCCAAGACTCACTTCCACAGGGAAGAGTGCAGACTCACCTGCCGTGAGCCTGGAAGGTGAGAGGGTAGGGCTTACCCAGCCCCCTTTCTCCCTTGGCTGAGGGCCACCCCAGGGGTGTGGACACCCAGCCCTTCTGGACTGCATTTGTTTGTCCAGGGCTCCAAGGTCCCTGTGGCTTCAGAGAAAGTCCAGGCCTGAGAGCCTGGAGTGGGAAGCCATCAGTGGGCTCACCCAAGAGAGGATGTTTCACCACAGCCGTGGCTGAACTTAGAGCTGGCCAAGGGACTGGGATAAGTTACGGGGCACCCAAAGCTGTGCTGCAAGTTATGACCTAAACCCCAGGCATTTTTCTCTTGCCAACCTAGGAGGACTAGTCATGCCTGGGGAGACAGGGAGTTGGGGTCCAGGGAAACACAAGGCCCAGTGCGGAAGTGGGGGTGGGGACAACAAGAGACAGAGAGGCCCAGAAACAAGGTGAAGTGCTTCATTCATGGTGGACCCAGAAGGAGTCCTGCCTCCAAGAGCCTCCCATGGGTGCTGGAATTCCCTTGTTCACACTGAGGAAGAGGGAGGGCAGGTACATGAGTCTGCTTGGGCTGCCATGACAAAGTACCTCGGGCCACGGGGCTTTCACAACACACATGTATTTCTCCCCATTTTGGAGGCTGGAAGTCTAAGATCAATGTGTCAGCAAGCTTCTTTCTCCTCTCTCCTTGGCTTGTAAATATCACCTTCTCCTGTTTTCACATAGTCAGTGTCTGTGTCCTTATCTCCTCTGCTTATAAGAACTCCAGTCATATTGGACTAGGACCCACCCTAATGGCCTCATTTTAACTTAATCACTCATTTTAACTTTGATCTTTAAAGGCCCTATCTCCAAATACAGCCACTTTCTGTATGGGGCAGTGGGGGTTAAGCTTCAGCATGAACTGGGGTGGGGGGACACAATTCAGCCCTCTTGCTTTCCTGGGCTCAGAACTGTCAGCCCTGAGAAGCAGAGGAGAGTCTATTCCAAGGAATAGGCTGGGCAGAGCCTCAGAGAGTGTCTAGACAGATGCTCTGCCAGCCACACTGCCCTCCAGGGAGCCAAGCGGAAGCCCAGGCTCATCCACCCCCAGCCACAGAACCAAATAAGGGCTGAGTCAGCGGCTCTTCTTAGAGACCCAGTTTCCTACAATGTTTTCTGTTTCTGCACATCTGGGAGAAATGATTTGACTCTAGGAATAGTTGTGAAATGGGCAAACCACAGTGCAGGCTCACCGCCCCCTGCACCCAGCAGCTTATCCTGTCCTATGGCCCAGCTCTGTGAGGGCAGAGAACTTTTCCCTGTTGGCTAGATCAGGAAGCGGAAGATCTGAAGTTTACTGACTTGCCAAAGGCTCACAGCTAGTTAGTGGCAGACAGGACTTAACCCAGATCTGAGCTGACCCACCTTTAGTGCTCATTCATAGCAGAACCTCTGCTTTTAGGGACACTGTTGGCAGCTTTTGGCTGCTGCCATCAAAACTGCCACCCAAATCTGAATGTACCCATTCAGCTACCCATGATACTACTGAGCTACTGGTGCAAACTGGCTTCTCTCAACAGGTGAGCTGGCTGGCAGGTAACCCCTCCTATCAGTTACCATAGAAACAAGCATGGGAGGAAGCAGCATCCTGGTGGCCAGGAGGAAGATGAGGGAGAACATAGGGCATAGATGCCCATGGTGTCAACTCTGACACCTACCCTGGAGACTTCCAGGAGTCAGGGCATCCTGCAGCCAGCTTGGCCCAGTGATGAGTTGGGAAAGGCTCTCCCTCCTCCCATGCCAGTCCTCGGCTCCCTCCTCCTCTTAGCCCTGTGGAATGACCCTGTCCCTATTAATGTGCCCATCTCCTACTGCAGATGGATATAAACAGAGATTTTCCTGTGGAAAGTCCACAGGGAAAGCCAGCCCTCCCTCCCTGCTGCTGGCATCATTTTCCCACAAAATGTAAAAACAGTCTAGAGAAAGCTAGGCCTGGGTGTGGATCCAGGTTCTACCATCTGCTTACTCTGTGCCCTTACTCAAGTGATATAATCTCTCTGCTTCAGTTCCTCATTGTAAAAGTGAGAGCACAATAGGCCATATCTCACAATACTGTAATAAGGATTACACGTCTAATTAAAAGCAGAGAGTTCAAGGAAAGGCACAGGGTAAACCCTGAATAAGAGGGAACTCCCTTCCAGACAAACAATCAGATGCCACCGTTAATCTCTGGCTGAGAATTGTTTCCTTTGGGAATTTTTTGAAAACCAAGTCGTATGATGGAGACTGGACACAGGGACCCTATATTTGAAGCTTTCTCCCAGTTTTACTTCTCTAGCATGCAGTCAGTGCAAACCTCAGACCTGGGAGTCTCAGAAGAAGGTAGACTATCTGCAGAAATGAGAGCTGACTGGGGCCATTAAAGGTGGACAGGCCTGGGAAATGATCTCAAAAGTTTCCTAAGGGTTGATAGTTTATTCAATCACCCAGCAAACATGAGTTGTGCCAGGCACTGCTCTGGGCACTGGAATACAGCAGGCAACACAATTGGCAAAAACCCTTACCTTCCAGAGCTCATGCTCATATCATCCAATGGAAAGGCCTGAGGGAACTGTCCACTGATGTGTTCCATGTGGGTCATAGGCCTCTAGCAGGTGACTCAGGATCTTCCAGGGGTAGATGAAGGAAAAGAATAGTCAGCCTTGTGCAGAGTAATGAAAATGGAAAGACTCTGGCTTCTGGTTTCATCTCTGACATGTGAAAACTTAGACATTTTCACTCTCATTCTTACAACAAGGAAAAAGCTGAGCAAACTTAAAATCAATGAATTGGCTCTGGCATCTGGAGACACAGCAAATATTAAAGACAGCACAGCTCCTAGCCAGGGTGGTTTTGGGAACACCCCCCAATTTGCAGTTGGTGTTGGAAGTGAGGCTGGTCTTGTGAAGGACTGTGTGCCCTCTAAACTTGGAGTTGGCCAGCTCCAGGCAGTGACAGACAACAAACCACCGACCTAAGTAGGATAAAAACAAAAAATGTACACATTTTAGGCATATCACATTCAAAATGCAGAAACAAAAGAGAAAATCTTGAAAGAAGCTAGGGGTATGGGGACCACCTTTCCTTTAGAGGAACAAGGCTAGGAATTACATCAGACTTCACAACAGAAGCCACGCAAGCAAGGAGAGAGTGAAGTGAAATATTTCAACTGTTGAAATAAAAATATGTTGAATAGTTTGTGTATTAAAAGTTGCAATAAAACTCCCCACCAATATAGGATTGCATACCCACTGAAATTTTTCTTCAAAAGTGAAGGTTAATAGAAAGGAATGAAATAATGTCTTTTGCAGCAACTTGGATGGAGCTGGAGGCCATTATTCTAAGTGAAGTAACTCAGGAATGGAAAAGCAAATATCATATGTTCTCACTTGTAAGTAGGAGCTAAGTTATGAGGACGCAAAGGCATAAGAATTATATAATGGACTCTGAGGCTTCATGGGGAAGGTTGGGAGGAGTCTTAGGGACAAAAGAGTACATATTGGGTACAGTGTACACTGCTCGAGTGATAGGTGCACTAAAATCTCAGAATTCATCACTATAGAATTCATCCATGTAACCAAAACCACATGTACCCCAAAACTATTGAAATAGAAAAATAATTTTCATTGTAAAAAAGAAGTGAGACTAAATACTTTCCCAGACAAACAAAAGCCAAGGGTATTCATTGCTTGTCCTACAAGAAACGTTAAAAGAAGAAAATGATGGGTGAGAAACTCACATCTACATAAAGAAAGAGCATCAGAGAAGGAATAAATGAAAGCAAAACAAAGTCTTCATTTTTCTCATTCTTAATTGATCTAATAGGTAACTGTTTGTCCAAGTAACAATAGCAACAATGTGTTGGGTGATTATAACAGGTAGATAACCAAAGCGAATGTCAGTAATATTATAAGGAACAGGAGGGAGGAACTGGGAATACTGATAAAAGGAACCTGTACTATTTTTTAAGCAGTAGTGTTATTTAAGAATGGACTCAGATTAGCTGTAAATATATATTGCAAAATCTAGGGCAATAAGAAAATATTTTTTAAGAAGTATAATTGATATCCCAAGGAGAAATATATCATTTTAATTGGCTTATAACTATTAAAGAAGTTAAATAAATAACAATTTTCCAACAAAGTAAGCACTAGTTCTCAAGTGGTTTGACTGGTGTATTCTACCAAACACTTAAGGAAGAAATTAGATAAATTCTCCACAGTATCTTCCAGAATATAAAAGTGGAGGGAACACTTTCTAACTCATTCTGTCAGGCTAACAGCACCCTAGTACCCAAACCAGATAAAGACAAGAAAGAAGAGCTACATCAGTATCTTTTATGACTATAGATGTAAAAGTCCTTAGTGAAATATTGGCAAATTGAATCCAATAATGTACAAAAAGAATTATATACCACAACCAAGTGGAGTTTATTCCAGATATGGAAGACTGATTGAACACTCAAAAAACTATCATGTGGTAGTTAATATGTGATAAACAATGTGGTAACCCACCACATCAACAGTCTAAAGAGGAAAAATCACATGATCATATGAATTAATGCAGAAAAAACATTTGACAAAATCTAACACTCATTCATGATAAAAACTTTCAGCAAACTAGAAATAGAGGGAACTTCCTCAACTTGATAAAGAACATCCACAAAAACCGTACAGCAAAATTTATACTTAATTGTGAGAAACCAGATGTTCTCCCTCTATGTTCAGAGCAAGGCAAGGATGTCCCCTTTCACCGCTCTTATTCAACATTGTGCTGGAAGTCCTAGCAAATGCAGTAAGACAAGAGAAGGAAACCATATATATACAGAATGCAGGAAAAAATAAAATTGCCTTTTTTCACAGAAGACAGGATTGTCTATGCAGAAAATTCCACAAAATTGATGGAAAAAAAGTCTTGCAACTTGTAAGTGATTATAGCAAGTCACAGGATATAAGGTTAATATCCAAAATCAATGCCTTTTTTATACCAACAATGAACAGCTGGAATTTGAAAATAAAAGCACAATACCATTTACATTAGCACAAAAATTAAATACCTATAAATCTAACAAAATATGTACATGATCTCTATGCAGAAAAGTATAAAACTCTGATTAATGAAATCTAAGAAAATCAAAATAAATGGAGAGACGTTCCACTTTCATGGATTGGAAGATTCAGTATTGTTAAGATGTCACTTCCAGGCTGGGCACGGTGGCTCACGCCTGTAATCCCAATACTTTGGGAGGCCGAGGCAGGTGGATCACGAGGTCAAGAGATCGAGACCATCCTGGCCAACATGGTGAAACCCCATCTCTATTAAAAATACAAAAATTAGCTGAGCGTGGTGGCAGGCACCTGTAGTCCCAGCTACTCAGGAGGCTGAGGCAGGAAAATTACTTGAACCTGGGAGGCAGAGATTGCAGTGAGCTGAGATTGCGCCACTGCACTCCAGCCTAGAGACAGAGCAAGACTCCGTCAAAAAAAAAAAAGTAACTTCTTTCTAACTTGGTATATAGACTCAGTACAATCCCAATCAAACTCCTAGCAAGCTATTTTGTGCTTTTCCATACACCAGCAATGAACAATTGAAAGTTGAAATCAATTTTTTTAATCTGTCATTTAAAATAACACCAAAAGAATGAAATATTTACTTATAAAACTAACAAAACAGGCATAGGATCTATTGCAGAAAACCACAAAACATTGATGGAAAAAAAATCAGAGATTGAAATAGAGAGCTATTCTGTGTTTGTGGATTGGAAGACTCCATATTATTTAAATGTCAACTATTCCCAAATTGATCTATATAGATTCAGTGAATTCTCTTTTTTTTTTTTTTTTTTTTTTTTTTTTTTGAAACGGAGTCTAGCTCTGTTGCCCAGGCTGGAGTGCAATGGCCGGATCTCAGCTCACTGCAAGCCCCGCCTCCCGGGTTCACGCCATTCTCCTGCCTCAGCCTCCCGAGTAGCTGGGAGTACAGGCGCCCGCCACCTCGCCCGGCAAATTTTTTTTTTTTTTTTTTTTTTTTTGTATTTTAGTAGAGACGGGGTTTCACCGTGTTAGCCAGGATGGTCTCGATCTCCTAGATTCAGTGAATTCTCAATCAAAATCCTAGCAAGCATTGGCACACTGATTCTAAAATTTATATGGAAAGGCAAAAAATCTAGAATAACCAACACAGAAATGAAGGAATCACACAGCCTAAATTCAAGACTTACACTAAAATTACAGTAAAAAAAACAGGGTGATATGAGCAAAAGGATAGACACATGAAAGAATGGAATCAAATAGAGAAACAGGAATAGACCCACACAATTGTAGCTAACTGACCTTTCATAAGAAGTCAAGGTAATTCAATGGAGAAAGGATAGGCCTTACACCTTTTACAAAAATCAACTCGAAATGGATGGTAGACCTAAATACAAATATACAAAATATGAAGTTTCTAGAAGAAAACAGGAGATAATCTAGATGACCTTGTGATTGACACCCATGGAGAGGGCAGGAAGCAGGAATGAGCAAAAGGCGAAATCAGACTGCAATGCAGGCACAACAGCAGCCTCAGTGGACTCCATACTTAGCTCTGAGGGTCAGCTGGGCTTTTCGGGCTGTCCTAAGCTGAGGCAAGAAGGCCAGGCCTCTATACCCCCAAAATGACCAGCCAGTGGTGGTGGCTGGCCCTGGTAAGGGAGTATGTCTCTGAGAAATTCCCAGTGGAGGCAAAGGCTGAAAGGGCTGGGTGTTAGCTGCTGGGAGCTAGTCCTGGGACATCTGGGTAGCACAACAGAGCCCATTCCAGGTATCTCTAGATTTTTACTGTTACACGTAATGCTGTGAATACACCTTTCCCTGCAAGATAAACTCCAAGGAGCAGACACATGGATCAGGGGTGTGCACTGTGTTCCTCCCTTAGTCACGGCCATGGCCACCACTGCATCTTGAGGGTGGTGGCCTCTCTCAGCTCGGACTCCCCAGGTTGGTGGATGGGAAGGCAAGCTTTGCTCCCCTTACTGCAAGATATGTCACTGTGGCCCCATGTCCTATCTGCACCGAATTTGATGACTCCAAGGGGCCACCTGGGGAATGGGAAGAGGTTTACATCCATTTTGTGATGAAATCCTATTGCTTTAATATACTTTGACTATATTGTCAAGGGCATGACTCAATAACTTTCAAAAAGTTCATATGCTTTAAATTTGCTAACAGGAGTCACCAGATGGAATCAAATGCCTTGAAAGCAGACTTCTGGACCTATGGAGTGGTTTGGGGCCTCGAGGTGGTAGGGTAGAGCCAAAGCCAACAGAACAGGCAGTCAACTCCATCATGCAAGTACCTTATGGTGGACATCTGTGCCCACATCCTTGCTATGGAAACAGACAGGGGCCACCTGGTGTTACTCAACCCAGCAGGCTTAGCCATCTGCTAGCCAGTGACCTTGCACACACTGGCTCTGAGTCTCACTTTTCTCTTAAAACAAGAATTAACAAGACATCTTTGGGTGGCCATGTGTGTAAATCAAGATATTGGGGCCTGGGGTGTGGTAGATGCTCAGCAAATGGTAACTGCTAAAACAAGGACTGTAATGCCTGTACTAATGGTAGACCTGCCACCGGGCACAGCATGCTCCTGGCCACATCAGGGCTGGTTCTGAGACTGCGTGAGTGCAGAACTGGAAAGCAGGGCCGTCTTGAACAGAGGGTGGCCGGTCAGGCACCCTGACGACTCCCAAGATAGACTCACTCACCCACTGCAAGGAAGAGAAGGAGGCCAGATGTCTGTCCCTGTGATGCCAGCTTGGCCATTGCCCTCCTTTCTTTGAGTCCCAGAGAACTGTATTAATACGTTTTACTTGGGACTGATTCTTCAAGCAACTCTTGTGCAGGGTAAGGAACTGAAGTATAGACAGTAACTTTCTACAAATGACAAAGATGCCTCTTCCTCTGGGCTGAGCCAGCCTCACACCAGACCCCGTAGCGTGTCCAGTAGAGCACCTGGTGGCCTGAATGAAGTGCCCACGTACCTCAGCCAGCCACACCGGAGGCCGGGCCCAAAGTGCCCCTCACCCGGGGCCCTTTACAATGCATGCCTCACATTATCAGTTGGGATCTTTCATAACGCCCTTGGAATATCAGAGGAGACTGAAATTCAAAATTAAAAACTTGACCAGAGGAGCAAGATGCTGTGGGCATGAGCCCAAGCTTCCCAGTGACCTGCCCTGGGCAACCCTGTGTCCCCACTCAGCGTGGAGCACTAGCTCTCTCCCAAACCCTGTCCTGGCTGCTAGCCCAGATGGGAATGGGACAGGCCCTGCCTGCCATGCCTTGGACCTAGAGTGAGGACAGACATCCTCGGACAGCTGTCTTGCCCTCTCTGATTCTCCAATACCAGCTGGGTGTCCAACAGTTCAATTCAATTCAATTCAATTCAATTCAATTCAATTCAATTCAATTCAATTCAATTCAAGTCTGACATTAGCTCTCCAGAGCTAGTGCAGACCACACTGGTTAGGGCTCCGTCCCACAGGACCTCCCCCACTTCAGACGCAAATAGGTGCCCAGGCCATCCACACTCCGTCCTACTTGGCTGTGCATTAATAGATTCCCGCAACCCCTCCTCAGGTTTGATAATTCACTAGAATGACTCAGAAAACTCAGGAAAACACTTTACTGACATTTGCAGGTTAATGATAATGAATGCAACTCAGGACAGCCTGCTGCAGGAAATGCATTGGGCCAGGGAAGAGGGAGGGGCATGGAGCTTCCACTCTTCCTGCACACCCTTCTCCCAGAATCTCCATGTGTTCACCAACCCGGAAGCTCCCTGAACCCCATCGTATAGGGGTTTTTATGAAGGCTTCATTATGTAGGCATGATTAATCAAATCATTGGTCATTGGTGATTGGACTCAATCTCCAGCTCCTCTCTCCTTCCTGGAGGTCAAGGATAGGGCTGAAACTTGTAGCCCTCTAATCACATGGCTGGCTCCCCACCATGCCCAACCAGCTCCCACTCTCCCACAGTCACCTCCTTAACCTTGCCTCAGGTGCCTTTGAAAGGGGCTTGCTCTGAATTATCAAAAATGCTCCCCTCACTTCTGTCACTCAGGAAACTCCCAGGGTTTTAGGAGCTCTGTGCCTGGTACAAATATCAAATATCTATTTCCCATTGTACCACACCCTCCACGTGAGTGTCCTGGGGACGGGCGACTCTGTCTCTTGAGAGGGCACCTTCCACAGGGCTGGATATTGGGCTTCATGCAGCGTTGGTTGTCAGCAAATGTGCATGGAGGGAAAGGGTTGAGTATCTGCCATGATATTCAGGAAGTTCCGAACGTGCCATGGGTTTGGAACAGCGGCCAGGGCTTCAATTCTGAAGGCAAATGCTTAACAAATATCAATGTAGCACCTCCTAGCAGCCACATTAATAGCCTACTGGATTTCAGAACCATCTAGAAGCTCCATCTGTTTTTCACAGGTTTTCACAAAGACACTGAGGGGTAGATGTCCTTGGTCCTGATGGGGTCCCCAAGATTGAGACCCTGGGGGCATCAGAATTCCTACTCAGCCTGTTTGTTGACAACACCCCTCCAGTTTCCATGCTGGGCTCCTGGTCTGGAATCAGGACAAGAAAAAGACAAACCCAAGAAAGCCTCCTAGGTGAGTCTCTCTTATAATTGGATCTGATTTAGCGGGGGATAGGGTTAGCTATTGCAGTGTAAGAAACCAGCATAATATCAGGACGTCAAATAGTATGCTAATATCCACGTTGCTGGGCCAAAAATGGGATTGATGGGACCACATGTCTCTCATGGAGACTTTTACAGTCAATCTACCAAAGGAGGGACATGGCTGCTTTTGAGAACTGGAAACTCATTTGCCCAGGTCTCTCCTGGGACTAGAAATGCTGGTAGTGAGCTGAGCATTTGGGGAAGCAGTTTCTGTTCTAGGTGACAATGGTGTCATAGGGCTACATGCTGTGCACATGTAAACACACTCCTTTGCTTGGGTCCCAGGATGGCTGGGTGTGGATAGGTATGGAGCACAGATCATCCCTGGAAGCCTGGAAGCTGAGGCACATTCAGATCTTCCCTCCTCTGAGTTTGATCTGAGCCAGAAGAAAAGCCCAGCAAAGCAGGGGTATGTGTGTGTGTGTGTGTGTGTGTGTGTGTGTGTGTGTGTGTGTGTGTGTACGTTGTAGGAAGGCCCTTCCTTTGCAAAAAGGTGCAATGTGAGCACCGTCTGTCTAGTTCCTGCTAGAATCAGACATCCTTAAACAGAAGAGAAGTGCTTCAGGGTGAAAATGCAAAATAACAGCACGGGAAGGCATGGCTCTTGAGTGTATTGCAAGTATCAAGCACATGTTTTTTTTTTTTTTAATTTTTATTATACTTTAAGTTCTACGGTACATGTGCACAATGTGCAGGTTTGTTACATATGTATACTTGTGCCATGTTGGTGTGCTGCACCCATCAACTTGTCAGCACCCATCAACTCGTCATTTACATCAGGTATAACTCCCAATGCCATCCCTCCCCACTCCCCTCTTCCCATAATAGGCCCCGATGTGTGATGTTCCCCTTCCAGAGTCCAAGTGATCTCATTGTTCAATTCCCACCTTTGAGTGAGAACATGCGGTGTTTGGTTTTCTGTTCTTGCACCATTTATTAAATAGGGAATCCTTTCCCCATTTCTTGTTTTTGTAAGGTTTGTCAAAGATCAGATGGCTGTACATGTGTGGTATTATTTCTGAGGGCTCTGCTCTGTTCCATTGGTCTATATCTCTGTTTTGGTACCAGTACCATGCTTTTTTGATTACTGTTGCCTTGTAGTATAGTTTGCAGTCAGGTAGCATGATGCCTCCAGCTTTGTTCTTTTGACTTAGGATTGTCTTGGCAATGCGGGCTCTTTTGTGGTTCCATATGACCTTTAAAGCAGTTTTTTCCAATTCTGTGAAGAAAGTCATTGGTAGCTTGCTGGGAATGGCATTGAATCTATAAATTACCTTGGGCAGTATGGCCATTTTCACGATATTGATTCTTCCTATCCATGAGCATGGTATGTTCTTCCATTTGTTTGTGTCCTCTTTTATTTCACTGAGCAGTGGTTTCTAGTTCTCCTTGAAGAGGTCCTTCACATCCCTTGTAAGTTGGATTCCTAGGTATTTTATTCTCTTTGAAGTAATTGTGAATGGGAGTTCATTCATGATTTGGCTCTCTGTTTGTCTGTTACTGGTGTATAAGAATGCTTGTGATTTTTGCACATTAATTTTGTATCCTGAGACTTTGCTGAAGTTGCTTATCAGCTTAAGGAGATTTTGGGCTGAGACGATGGGGTTTTCTAAATATACAATCATGTCATCTGCAAACAGGGACAACTTGACTTCTTCTTTTCTTAACTGAATACTCTTTATTTCTTTCTCTTGCCTGATTGCCCTAGCCAGAACCTCCAACACTATGTTGAACAGGAGTGGTGAGAGAGGGCATCCCTGTCTTGTGCCAGTTTTCAAAGGAAATGCTTCCAGTTTTTGCCCATTCAGTATGATATTGGCTGTGGGTTTGTCATAAATAGCTCTTATTATTTTGAGATACGTTCCATCAATACCGAATTTATTGAGAGTTTTTAGCATGAAGGGCTGTTGAATTTTGTCAAAGGCCTTTTCTGCATCTATTGAGATAATCATGTGGTTTTTGTCTTTGGTTCTGTTTATATGCTGGATTACATTTATTGATTTGTGTATGTTGAACCAGCCTTGCATCCCAGGGATGAAGCCCACTTGATCATGGTGGATAAGCTTTTTGATGTGCTGCTGGATTCGGTTTGCCAGTATTTTATTGAGGATTTTTGCATCGATATTGGATGCAAAAATATGAGGATTTGCATCATCAGGGATATTGGTCTAAAATTCTCTTTTTTTGTTGTGTCTCTGCCAGGCTTTGGTATCAGGATGATGTTGGCCTCACAAAATGATTTAGGGAGGATTCCCTCTTTTTCTATTGATTGGAATAGTTTCAGAAGGAATGGTACCAGCTCCTCCTTGTACCTCCAGTAGAATTCGGCTGTGAATCCATCTGGTCGTGGACTTTTTTTAGTTGGTAGGCTATTAATTATTGCCTCAATTTCAGAGCCTGCTATTGGTCTATTCAGGGATTCAACTTCTTCCTGGTTTAGTCTTGGGAGAGTGTAAGTGTCCAGGAATTTATCCATTTCTTCTAGGTTTTCTAGTTTATTTACGTAGAGGTGTTTATAGTATTCTCTGATGGTAGTTTGTATTTCTGTGGGGTTGGTGGTGATATCCCCTTGATCATTTTTTATTGTATCTATTTGATTCTTCTCTCTTTTCTTCTTCATTAGTCTTGCTAGTGGTCTATCAGTTTTGTTGATCTTTTCAAAAAACCAGCTCCTGGATTCATTGATATTTTGGAGGGTTTTTTGTGTCTCTAGCTCCTTCAGTTCTGCTCTGATCTTAATTATTTATTGCCTTCTCCTAGCTTTTGAGTGTGTTTGTTCTTGCTTCTCTAGTTCTTTTAATTGTGATGTTAGGGTGTCAATTTTAGACCTTTCCTGCTTTCTCTTGTGGGCATTTAGTGCTATAAATTTCCCTCTACGCACTGCTTTAAACGTGTCCCAGAGATTCTGGTATGTTGTATCTTTGTTCTTATTGGTTTCAAAGAATGTCTTTATTTCTGCCTTCATTTCGTTATGTACCCAGTAGTCATTCAGGAGCAGGTTGTTCAGTTTCCATACAGTTCAGCGGTTTTGATTGATTTTCTTAGTCCTGAGTTCTAGTTTGATTGCACTGTGGTCTGAGAGACAGTTTGTTATAATTTCTGTTCTTTTACATTTGCTGAGGAGTGCTTTACTTCCAACTATGTGGTCAATTTTGGAAGAAGGGCAATGTGGTACTGAGAAGAATATATATTCTGTTGATTTGGGGTGGAGAGTTCTGTAGATGTCTATTAGGTCCACTTGGTGCTGTGTTGAGTTGAATTCCTGGATATCCTTGTTAACTTTCTGTCTCATTGATCTGTCTAATGTTGACAGTGGGCTGTTGAAGTCTCCCGTTATTATTGTATGGGAGTCTAAGTCTCTTTGTAAGTCTCTAAGGACTTGCTTTATGAATCTACGTGCTCCTGTATTGCGCGAATATATATTTAGGATAGTTAGCTCTTCTTGTTGAATTGATCCCTTTACCATTATATAATGGCCTTCTTTGTCTCTTTTGATCTCTGTTGGTGTAAAGTCTGTTTTATCAGAGACTAGGATTGCAACCCCTGCTTTTCTTTGTTCTCCTTTTGCTTGGTAGATCTTCCTCCATCCCTTTATTTTGAGCCTATGTGTGTCTCTGCATGTGAGATGGGTCTCCTGAATACAGCAAATGGATGGGTCTTGACTCTTTATCCAATTTGCCAGTCTGTGTCTTTTAATTGGACCATTTAGTCCATTTACATTTAAGGTTAATATTGTTATGTGTGAACTTGATCCTGTTATTGTGATATTAGCTGGTTATTTTGCTCGTTAGTTGATGCTGTTTCTTCCTAGCATCAATGGTCTTTACATTTTGGCATGTTTTTGCAATGGCTGGTACCAGTTGTTCCTTTCCATGTTTAGTGCTTCCTTCAGGATCTCTTGTAGGGCAGGCCTGGTGGTGACAAAATCTCTAAGCATTTGCTTCTCTGTAAAGGATTTTATTTCTCCTTCACTTATGAAGCTTAGTTTGGCTGGATATGAAATTCTGGGTTGAAAATTCTTTTTTTTAAGAATGTTGAATATTGGCCCCCACTCTCTTCTGGCTTGTAGAGTTTCTGCCGAGAGATCTGCTGTTAGTCTGATGGGCTTCCCTTTGTGGGTAACCCGACCTTTCTCTCTGGCTGCCCTTAATATTTTTTCCTTCATTTCAACTTTGGTGAATCTGACAATTATGTGTCTTGGAGTTGCTCTTCTCGAGGAGTATCTTTGTGGCGTTCTTTGTATTTCCTGAATTTGAATGTTGGCCTGCTCTACTACGTTGGGGAAGTTCTCCTGGATGATATTCTGAAGAGTGTTTTCCAGCTTGGTTCCATTTTCCCCCTCACTTTCAGGCACACCAGTCAGATGTAGATTTGGTCTTTTCACATAATCCCATATTTCTTTGAGGCTTTGTTCATTTCTTTTTACTCTTTTTTCTCTAAACTTCTCTTCTCACTTCATTTCATTCATTTGATCATCAATCACTGATACTCTTTCTTCCAGTTGATCAATTTGGTTACTGAAGCTTGTGCATTTGTCACGTAGTTCTCATGTCATGGTTTTCATCTCTATCAGTTTGTTTATGGACTTCTCTGCATTGGTTATTCTAGTTATCCATTTTTCCATTCTTTTTTCAAGATTTTTAGTTTCTTTGCACTGGGTAGGTAGTTCCTCCTTTAGCTCTGAGAAGTTTGATCAACTGAAGTCTTCTTCTCTCAGCTCGTCAAAGTCATTCTCCATCCAGCCTTGTTCCATTGCTGGTGATGAGTTGCGTTCCTTTGGAGGGGGAGATGCACTCTGATGTTTTGAATTTCCAGCTTTTTTGCACTGCTTTTTCCCCATCTTTGTGGTTTTATCTGCCTTTGGTCTTTGAAGATGGTGACGTACTGATGTGGTTTTGGTATGGGTGTCCTTTCTGTTTGTTAGTTTTCCTTCTAACAGTCAGGACCCTCAGCTGCAAGTCTGTTTGAGTTTTCTTGAGGTCCACTCCAGACCCTGTTTGCCTGGGTATCAGCAGCGGAGGCTGCAGAAGGTAGAATATTGATGAACAGTAAGTGTTGTTGTCTGATTCTTGCTCTGGAAGCTTCATCTCAGAGGTGTACCCAGCCGTGTGAGGTGTGAGATGTCAGTCTGCACCTCAGTTGAAAATGCAGAAATCACCCATCTTCTGTGTCACTCACGCTGAGAGCTGGAGGCTGGAGCTGTTCCTATTCGACCATCTTCGCAAGATGGATTTTTTAAAAGCCACATGATCTAACAATATGCTGTCTAGGAAGACTTTAGATTCAATGGCACCAATAGGTTGAATGTGACAGAAAAAAGTACACTATGAAAAGAATAACCAAAGGAGAGGGGGAGTGGCTACACTAAAATTAAACAAAATAGACTTTAGGACAGAAATTATTACAAAGGAGAAAGAAGGATAATATATATTAGTAAAAGCATTAATCTTTCCAGAAGATATAACAATATAAACATATATTCACCTAGCTAGAGCACCAAAGTCCATGAAGCAAAACCAGAAAGACTTAGAGAGAAAGAAATGGTGCAACAATAATAACTGGAAACTTCAGTATCTCAATTCCAATAATAGAATAACTAGTCGAAAGGCCAGCAATGAAATAAGACTTCAACAACATTATAAATCAACTAAACCTTTTTTCTACAGTCACCACTCTATGCCCCAACATGCCCTGAGTTTGAAGGCTGAGGTCACCCAGGACCAAATGTAGTATCTAGATTTTCTATGTACTATGTAAATGTACTATTCCAGATTTTCGATGGAGGATGCTAGGATAAACAATAGTGTGATTTATACTTTTAACAAATCTGGCATATCTAAATCCTCCACCATTTGGAGTACACAATAGTTACCATTTACTTAAATTATTTTCTGAATAAGAATCCAACTTAAGGTATTCAGTGTGTAATTGAATAAATATTGTTCAAATATGAATTGCATAGGAAGCTGAGTATATAAGATTTTAAATGATCTGAAAAGTATTATTATCAAAATGACAGAGATGACAACATGTTTACATGAGGCAAGTTTAAACCAACCAAAATAAATGAGGCAAAAATGCAAAAATAAGGACAACTTATTGCAAAAAAAATAGAGAAATATAAAGCTGTAATGGAGATGTACATACCTTTAAAAAGATAACTTACTAAAAATGCAAGTATAATGTACTTTCATATACAATGAAAGAGTCTTAAACAAAGGTATGTAGGAATAGCCTGGATGGCTGTGCAAAGGCAGTCATGTATTGGGTTTTCTGGAAAGAGCAGTCATCAGTTGCAAGTAACACACCAAGCTTACTAGAGTGCTCTGCACATCCTGTTCTTCACCTCTTGATGTGGGACCCCCACTTTTGTGAAGTGACAGTGAAGGCCATGGTGTTTGTGATTGGCAGCCTGAACTCCTCCCTCTGAGGAAGGTAAAGCAGCAAGTCCATGGAGCCTGGGCCTCGAGCCCCAGTGCACTGGTGAATTTGACCAGAGAGTAGGGAGACGTCTTGTCATGGATGTTGAAATTAATGTGAAACTCCAACCTAAATGTCTGTCTATGGGCAGAGGGGTGGCTCCCTATTCTGCACCCTACATACTTTGTTCACTACCTCTGTGAGAGAACTAACATTCCCACTCTCCACCCACAGCCTATGGGCTAGTTCCTCTCCCCATGCTGGATTCCAGCTCAGACCCTAGCATAGCTCCTGAGCAGTACAAAATGGCATAGTCAGAGCTTTGGGAGGCTGGAAACTGAGCAGAAGAGTTGGATAGTCTAGGCAAGGAATGATCAAGGCCCCAACTGAAGCAAAATGGAAATGATTTCCATAGTCGGGTGAAAACAACTGTGGCACTGCACAATGGGAATCCATGAAGATAAAGAGCCAGAATATGTGAGTGTGACTCCTGGCTCCGTCACTCTTGATCTGAGTGACTCGAGAAAATCCCTCAACATCTCTGAACCTGCTTCTCCATCTGACCAATAGATATGATAATGTCTGCCCTACCTATCTGAGATGGGCAACGATAAGATAGGAAGACAGTGTATGAAAAACACTTCAGAAACTGTCAAAACTTAAAAAAAAAATGCACAAGCATGTGTATAAACACACTGCTCCATTGCTTAGGATGAGCAAGAATCAACTGTGCTCCAACCCAATAAACTCTATGAGGAACCGTATTGATTCATTCTTTCCCAACACTTTGGCCCAGAAAGCTGTATTTTCATATCTTGAAGTAAATCTATTTTCTTACTGATCAAAGGTAATACACTTAAGTGTATCACACATTAAAATAGTTTGCTCGTTAGCTTTCCAGTTTGTTTGCAAATCAAATTATTTGGTGTTCTTTTGTTTTTGAAGTATTTGAGTTCCTTGTATATAATGGATATTAATCCCTTGTCAGATAAATAGTTTGCAAATATTTTTTTCCATACTGCAGCTTGTCTATTCATTCTTTTGGTTGTCTCCTTTGCTTTGCAGAAGATTTTTAGTTTGATGTAATCTTATTTGTCTATTTTTTCTTCTGCTGCCTTTGTGTTTGAGGTCTTCTTCATAAAATCTTTACTCAGACCAATGTCCTGAAGTATTTTCCTGATGTTTTATTTTAGTAGTTTTTAAATTTTAGGTCTTACATTTAAGTCTTTAATCCATTTTGTGTTGATTTTAGTAGATAATGTGAGAGAGAAGTCTAGTTTCATTTATCTGCACGTAGATCACATAGATATCCAGTTTCCCTCAACATCATTTATTAAAGAGACTGTCCTTCCCCCAATATATGCTCTTGTGCCTTTGTCAAAAATCAGTTGGCTGTAAATATGTGGATTTATTTCTGTGCTCTCTATTCTCTGCCATTGGTCTATGTGTCTGTTTTTATGCCAGTATCATGCTGTTTGGTTTCCAACCCTTTGAGTTTATTTTTAAGTTCAGTAGTGTGATGCCTCCAGCTTTATTCATCATGCTCAGTATTCCTTTGACTACTTGGGGTCTTTTGTGATTCCATACAATGTTGGGCTCATTTTTTCCATTTCTATGAAGAATGTTGTTGGTATTTTACAGAGATTGCACTGAATCTGCAGAGAGCTTTCGGTAAGATTGTCATTTTCACAATATTAATTATTTCAATTCATGAATATATGATGCCTTTCTATTTTTGTGTGTTCTTTTCAATTTATTTCATCAGCGTTTCATAGTTTTCCTTGTAGATATCCTTCACCACCTTGGTTAAACTTATTCCTGAGTATTTTTTCTGTAGCTGTTGTAAACAGGATTGCTTTCTTCATATCTTTTTCCACTAGTTCATTGTTGGTGTATACAAACGCTATAGGCTTTTGTATGTTGATTTTGTATCCTACAACTTTACTGAACTTGTTTATTAGTTCTAAGAGTTGTTGATGGGGCTTTTGGGGTCTTCTAGATATAAGATCATGTTATTTGCAAAGAGGAACAATTTGACTTTCTCCTTTGCAACCTGGATGTTCCTTACATCTTTCTCAATTTATTCCTAATTGCTCAGGCTAGGTCTTCCAGTATTATGTTAAATAACAGTGGTGAGAGTGAGCATCCTTGTCTTGTTCCAAAGCCTAGAGGAAAAGTTTTCAGGTTTTCCCTATTCAGTATGATGTAGGCTGTGGTTTGTCATATATGGCCTTCATTGTATTGAGGTACATTCCTTTTGTACCTAAGAATTTTTTATCATGAAGCAATGTTGAATTTTATCGAATGCTTTTTATACATTTATTGAGATGATCACATGGCTCTTGTCCCTCATTATGTTGATCTAATATATCAAATTTATTGATTTGCATATGTGGAACCACACTTGCATCCCTGGGATAAATCCCACTTGATCATGGTGAATGATTTTTTTAACCTGCTGCTGGATTTGGTTTGCTAGTATTTTGTTGAGAATTTTTGCATCTATTTTCATCAGAGATAGTGACCTGTAGTTTTGTTGTTGGTGTTATTGTGTCCTTATCTGGTTTGGGCATCAGGGTATAGCTGGGCTCATAGAATGAATTTGGGAGAATTCCCTCCTCTTGAATTTTCTGGAAGAATTTAAGAAAAAACATTGTACTATTTCTTCTTTAAATGTTTGGTATAATTCTGCATTAGGTCCTGGGCTTTTCTTTGATGGGAGACATTTAATTACAGATTCAATTTCATTACTTGTAATTGGTCTGTTCAGGTATTCCATTTCTTCTTAGTTAAATCTTGGTAGGTTGTATCTGTCCAGAAATTTACTTATTTCCATTAGATTTGAAAATAATTTATTTATTTTCATTTGTTGGCATACAGTTGTACACATTAATCTCTAATGATCATTTGTATTTAGGTAGTTTCAGTTGTAATGTCTCCTCTTTTGTTTCTGATTGTATTTATTTGAGTCTTTTTCTTGTTTCATACTTGGTCTAGCTAATGGTTTGTCAATTTTGTTTATTTTTTCAAAAAACCAACTTTTCATTTTGTTGATATTTTGTATTTTTAGCCTCAGTTGCACTTAAATCTGCTCTGGTATTTATTATTTATTTTCTTCTACTAATTTTGGGTTTGGTTTGTTCTTGCTTTTCTAGATTCTTGAGATGCATTACTAGGCTTATTTGAAATCTTTCTACTTTTTTGATATAGCATTTTTTGCTGTAAACTTTCTCTCAATATTGTTTTTGCTGTGTCACAAAGATTTTTATATGTTGTGCTTCTGTTTTCATTTGTTACAAGAAAGGTTTTTAAATGTCTTTATCAATCTATTGGTTGGTCAAGAGCATGTTGTTTAATTTTCATGCGTTTGCATGATTTTGAAAGCTCCTCTTGTAATCGATTTCTAGTTTTATTCTAATGTGATCAGAAAAGATACTTGAAACATTTCAATTATTTTACATTGTTGAGACTTGTTTTAATCCTACAATGTGGTATATCCTGGACAATATTCCACATGCTGATGAAAAGAATGTATATTCTGCAGCTGTAGGATGAAGTGTTCTGTAAATGTTTGTTAGGTCCATTTGTTCTAAAGTGCAGTTTAAGTTCAATGTCTCTTTGTTAATTTTCTGTCTAAATTATCTGTCTAGTACTGAGACTGAAGTATTGAAGTTCACAATTATCATTGTATTTAGGGTCTATGTCTCTATTTAGCTTTAATAATATTTGCTTTGTATATCTGAGTGGTCCAGTGTTGGGTGCATAGGGGATTATATCTTAATTTAGGACACTCTAGTTTGGATTAATGCCAACTTAATATCAATAGTATTACAAAAACTTTTTTTTCTATATATCTCTGTTCCCACCTGCCAAATTTATGTTACTATCACCAGTTACATCTGTATACATTGTAGGCCTATTAATGTGTATGACAAGTCATTTATCTGCTTTTAGGATTCTCTCCCTGACACTGGCTTTTGACAGTTTGATTATAATGTGACTTAGTACAAATCTCTGAGTTTATTCTATGTGGGATTCACTGAGGTTGTGATATGTAGAGTCATGTCTTTCATCAGATTTGGAAAGTGAACATTATTCCTTGAAAGTGACCATTATTTCTTTTTCTCTTTTCTTTCTTGGACTTCTTCTATGCATATGTAGGCATATCTAGGAGACATTGCAGGTTCAATTCCAGACCATCACAATAAAGTAAATGTCACAAAAAGAAAGCCACATATATGTTTGGTTTCCCAGTGCAAATGGAAGTTATATTTTCACTATATTGTAGTCCATTAAGCATAAAATATATATAATTAAATTTTAAAATGCTTTATTGCCAAAAACTGTTGACACCGTGACACTAAGTGAGCACATACTACTGGAAAATTGGCACTGATAGACTCATTTGACACAGCATTGCCACAGATTTTTAATTTGTAAAAAATGCAATATCTGCCAAGTGGAATAAAGTAAAGCACAATAAAGCAGAGCTCGATAAAACAGGATATTCTTGTACTTGACAATATCCTACAGGCATCTTAGGCTTTGTTCATCTTCTTCATTCTTCTTTTTTCTGTTCCTCAGACTGAATAATTTCATTTGACCTTCTTCACATTTACTAATTTTTTATTTTGCTAGCTCAAATCTGTTCTTGAGTCTCTCTAGTGAATTTTTTTATTTCAGTTATTGTACTTTCCCAACTCTTGAATTTCTGTTTGGTCTTTTTATACAATTTCTCTGTATTGATGTTCAGTATTTGATGATACATCATTCTCCCAATTACCTTTAGATCTTTGTACATGGTTTCCTTAAATCTTTAAATATATTTTAAATAGCTGATTTAAAGTCTTTGTCTAGTAAGTCCAGTATCTGAACTCCATTATGGACAGTTCTACTGATTGACTTTTCCCATTTAAAAAAGCCGTACTTTGTATAGCTTTGTTTCTGGACAATATTTTTTGTTTCTTTTCATGCTTCATAATTTCTTGTTGAAAACTGGGCACTTTGAATTATATCATATGGCAATTCTGGAAATCAGATTTTCTCTTCTTTCCAGGATTTGTTGTTGCTGCTTGTTGTAGTTTCCATCATTTATTGTTTAATAACTTTTCTGAAATAATTTTTGTGAGTTATGTATTCTTTATCATGTGTGTTCATTGAAGTCTTTGTTCCATTAGCTTAATGGTCAGTGAGCAATTTGACAGAGATTTCTTTAAACACCTGGGGGCAAGGGGTGCTCCCATATCTTTGCTGTGGGGTTGTGTTGAAGACTCAGCCCAGAAGTTTACAACCGTGTCTTAGTTTTCACTTTCTGCTTGAGCAGAGTCTAGAAGTTGGCCTTAGGTTAAAGTTTCAGGTCTTTTGGGGTCTTTCCTAATCATGCACACAACCCTGGCATGTGTATGTATATGTTAGAGCTTTTCAAATCCTTACTCTTCAAAGCATCTTGTTTACCAGTCTTTTCTCCAGAGCTTTAGGTTAGTCTATTTTTTGCTCCAAATATTATCCATTGCCTGAGACAGTAGTGAGTAAAATATTTTTCTCTAAATGTTTCTGACAAAATTCCACAGATATCTACTTTAGCACTGGAAGAGTTCTGGGTTAGGTGACATGAAGGTAAGCCTTTGAACCAGCTTTTGGGTAGCTACCAAATAGGTCAAAACAAATAATTTTAGCTATTTGCAAATGAGGTCCATTGTGCTTCCTACAGTAATGAAACTGCTACCAGGGTTGTCATTTGCAAGACTCTTGCTAATTAGAGAGTTGGAATGGAACTAGGGTAAGTTAAAATGCAACCTTGCTGTTCTTACTGAGACTCAGCTGGGTTTTCCTGATAAAGCATTCCCCTGACTGATGCAAGCTGTTGGTTAGTTTCTAAAGTTCCAAAACACTGATTTGTCACTTTTTTGTTGTCGTTGCTGCTGCTGCTACAGGAGACAATTTTGAAATGTCTTACTCTGCCATTTTAACTGACGCCATTTTCCTCAGCTATTTATTTTTAAAATGAGTGTTCTGTATTATATTTAGCAGGCTGAGTATGGGTTTTTTTTGTTTTGTTTTGTTTTTTTGTTTTTTTGAGATGGAATCTCACTTGTCACCCAGGCTGGAGTGCAGTGGCATGATCTCAGCTCACTGCAAGCTCCGCCTCCCAGATTCACACCATTCTCCTGCCTCAGCCTCCCGAGTAGCTGGGACTACAGGCGCCCTCCACCACACCCGGCTAATTTTTTGTATTTTTAGTAGACACGGGTTTCACCGTGTTAGCCAGCATGGTCTCGATCTCCTGACCTCGTGATCCGCCCACCTTGGCCTCCCAAAGTGCTGGGATTACAGGCGTGAGCCACCGCGCCTGACCGGGGTTTTTTTCATGAGGGGATTTGGGGAGCATGTAATCCATAATGTTCCTGGAACTGGAATTCACCAGTCATTTTCACTCCACTTCAGTTTGGCATCCTACTCCACTCTTACAATGAATCTATTCTTGTTAAGGTTATAAACAACTCTCCTTTGCCAAATCCAGTAAATACTGACCTCTTCTCAACTGTCTAACCCTCTCATCAGCATTTGACAGAGTGAGACACTACCTTGTGAAAACACTAAACCTGTTTTGGCTTTTATGATACCATATTCCCCAGGGTTTTCTCCCATCTCTCTGCCCATATTTGGTTAGCTCCCTATCTTAGTCCATTTTATGCTGCTATAACAGAATACCACAGACTGAGTAATTTATAGTGAACATAAATGTATTTGGCTCACAGTTCTGGAGGATGGGAAGCCCAAGAGCATGGCACCAGCATCTGGTGAGGGCCTTCATGCTATGTCAGCCCCAGATGAAGACAGAAGGGCAAGTTAGGGCAAGTTAGGGCAAGAGAGAGCATTCAAGAGAACATCAACCCTGCTTTTATAACAATCCAATCTCACAATAATGACGTTAATTCGTTTATGAGGGCAGAGTCCTCATGGCCTGATCACCTCTTTAAAGACTCACATCTTAATAACATCAAAATGGCAATTAAATTTCAGCATGAGTTTTGGAGGGGACATTCAAGCCACAGCACTTCTTTAAATAAACTTTTATCCTCCTTCTAATAATCCCTACATGTTGGCGATTCTCATAGTTTGGTCCTAGCCTCTCTATTTTTCTTTTCTTGTTTTTTTTTTACATTCTTCTCAGTGGTCTATAAAAGTTATATTCCTAGCCAAAACTCTCCTCTAAACAGTATAGTCTTACATCCAATTCTCTTCTAAACTTCTCCACTTAGATGTACTTCTGTCATATACCACAAGGGCATGGCACCATGAAGTCTGGCCTAGGTCTAAGAACTAGCAAGACTGGAAACTTGGGTTTGGCTTAAGTTTCCTTCTATCTGGTTCCAATAATGGTCCAGAAATTAAGAAGATCAACTGATACAATGAATGCTTGGTTTAAGAAATTCAAACCAAGGGTTCTTCAAACGTACCATCTTCCTACTAAACTATAAAGCCCTTGTCTTTTTTTAACCAGGATAGATTAGTACTGAGGGTATTTGGCAACTAGGTGCTCATCAGTGACCTCCAAGAAAACAGTTTCTGTCACATGACAGTGGTAGTGATTACTGAGGCCATATCATGATGACAGGTATAAACTGCTCCATTAAGAAGCCTATGATGGGCAAGAGTGCCTTAAAAGAAGAGTCACTGAGGCTTCACTAAAGCAAGGGAGCACATGTGCACAAGGTTCCACAAAGGCCAAAGGTGTACACGGAGATGGGAGCTGGATTTTGAAACAGATGAGGACAAAATAAAGGTTGGGAGAAAAGAAGTGTTGGTCAGAGGTAGGAGGGCGTCATCCAGCAGCACCTTCTGGTGAGCTGAGATTACTATCAGTCCTAACCAAAAGTCCAGGGTTTCGAAGGATGGCCTGTAGTTTCCAGCCTGATACATACAGTGATGAGGCTGACAGTATAACTGGGGAAATAGGGAAGGAAATGCCATCAGTGAGAGAATGGACAAGTGGGGAACTGCACCATCTGTGCTGATTTAAAAGGATTAGGAAGTGAGAGAGGAGAACAGGAAAGGGGAACATGGCAGAGAGGCATAATGTGGGCATCAGTTAGAATTCTGTGGGTTGTGAGTCACAGAAAGGAAATCCAAACTAGCTAAAGCCAGAAAAGAGAATTTATTGGAAAAATCCTTTGGAAGCTGGAGGACCAGGTTGGAAAATGGACAGAATGGTAGTGGCTCCAGAGAACCTAAAAGCAAGAAGCACAAGTATAGTCTTCTTGCAGGAAGAGCCTGGGGAGGACACCCCTGCAGAGTGTCACTTGTGGAAAAGCCTCATCATCACAGCGGGTGTCATCACTGCCACCAGTGCTGAGAAGTGGACTCTGTCCATCTCTGGGTCACGCTCAAGATGAGATTCAAAACCCAGGCAGGGTCATCTGCTCAGCTGAGCCTCAGCCACATGACCATATCCAACTGCCTGCCAGAGATAGAACAGATCCATTCTTGTAGCTTCCGAAGAGGGAGATGAGGAATTCCTCCAAAACAGGGAGGGCCTAGATATGGTACAGCCAAAAAACAAGTTCCATTCCACTATAACAGATGAGGTGAAGAGGAGGCGTAATCTTGAGAGCCGGAAAGACTTGAGGGAGTTTGTCAACTTGGAAAAAAGCACCAATGAGGGAGAGATTAAAGATGCAAAAGGAGGGGAAATGGATAGAAAAGCAGGAGGAAGTTGACTGGGCGCGGTGGCTCAGGCCTGTAATCCTGGCGTTTTGGGAGGCCAAGGCGGGCAAATCATGAGGTCAGGAGTTCAAGGCCAGCCTGGCTAACATAGTAAAACGCTCTCTACTAAAAATACAAAAATTAGCTGTGTGTGATGGCACGCACCTATAGTCCCAGCTACTGAGGAGGCTGAGGCAGAAGAATTGCTTGAACCCAGGAGGCAGAGGTTGCAGTGAGCTGAGACCGCACCATTGTACTCCAGCCTGGGTGACAGAGCGAGACTCCGTCTCAAAAAAAAAGAAAAAAGGAAAGGAAAGGAAAGGAAAGGGAAAAAAGGAAAAAGAAAAGAAAAGAAAGCAGGAGGAAGTTACAGGAGGGATCAAGGGTGTGGCATCTGTGCAGAAGAGAGGGGCAGGGAGGAATTGGACTGTGGTGAGAGGTGTGAGCAATGAGAGAAGGCGCCTGGGAAATTTCCACTCTTTCCATCTGTTCCAATCCCTGCCTTAACACAGCAAGCAGGTATTTTTACAAGGGAGAAGGCTTGTTTTTCAATAATGCAAAGCTGATCACAATGGTGATTTATCGTTTTCTAAAATCTGACTCTTTACCTAAGTTTCAGGGAAGGGAATCATTTCAGACCCGCTTCCTTGTTGGTACCATTGTGGAAGGGCAGGGGTTGCCTTTGGAGCCTGGGCAGCTGATGCAGTGACCGCCCCCTTCTTTTCTAGGAAGGGAGGCGGCTTTTGGGAATCTCAGTGCGTCATGTTCCCAGGACCCAGAAACAGAACTGCCATATAGCGAGGACACGTTTCACTCTTTCATCTCAGCCTCTGACTCCTGGAAGCAGCGACCCTGCCTAGCCCAGGGTGTTAGGCCTTGTAAGCTAGCGTCCTCCCAAAGCCGCTTCCCAAGGTACCCTGTGAGAACCCAGCACTCACAGGCAGGGCCTGTGCTACTATCAGTCCTACACTCACTCTAATAGAAGCTTCCCCTTGTGAGAAACCCACAGACTTTACAGCTGAATAAATTCTTTATCTGAAAGTTGCTCAATTCAGTGGGGAGCCCACATAGTTGTCCAAGTGGATCAAAGAGTCCTAAGTGAGTAGTATTTCCCTGAATCCAACATTTACAGAGGCTTAAAATTGAGTCTGCAAGCTCTAAAGCCCAAGCGTGGTAGGCATGGAACTAAGCTGCTCTGAACCTGCTTCCGAAAAGGACTCACTGCCCAACTGCAGGAGTGAAGTCAGCTGACAGCTGCTGGCTGTTAGCTCTTTTAGGGTGAGGCTTAGCTTTCCAGCCAACTTCACTCTCTTCCTGGGTGGCTCCAAGCCAATGACTGCACAAGTCCTGGCCACCTCCGCCCAAAGCCAGGCCCCTCCAGTGGGTCATGTGCTCGGAGTGCCAGTTGGGCTGGCAGCAATACTGTCAGGTGTGCAGTGTGCTCTGATACCTTCCTCCCTGTCTCTGCTTCCCTCCTTTCCTGGGCAAAATATTAATCCCTAAAAAAACTCTTATCTCAGCATCTGCCACTGGAACCCAGCTGAAGCACCACTCATTCATCTATTCAGCACACACTATGCATCCTCTGACTTAGCTATTGCAAAGTTAAAGGTAATGTGTGACAAGTGCTACAACAGTGGTTGGAACAAAAGGTTATGGTTATGGTGTCTGAGCCAATGCAGTGCCCCTAAGCCACCTTTCTCACAGACCAGGGCTGAACAACTCTAGAAATCATGCCCAAGGGTACAGGTTGCAATCCAGGGGCTTTCCAAGCAAAGCCTCTCTGCTCCAGTCTGAATTCTCTTGCTCCGTATATCTGGGTAGTTTCCTAGTGCCTAATTCTGTGTCTGTCCTTCTGTCCAGGATCCCAAGACAACAAAGACTCCAGATAGGTAGAAGTCCAGGTTTTACACCCCTTCTGGGGTCCTGGGCTGTCAAAGGGAGGGTATGCCATGGATGCAGGGTATGGGCAAAACTGAAACTAAAAGCCAAGGCAAGGGGACAGAGATGGTGGAGCCAAAGGGCAGAGACAGACTTTAGGCCCAAGGCAGCAGAGCTGAAGCCAGGAACAGTGGGTGGAGAGAAAGGCCATTACCTCTATGACAGAGCAGTCTGCAGTGCCCAAGTGCCCAACGGCAAGATGACCAAGGACAGGCTTACAGTACAAGCAGGGCAAGGCCACCAAAGTGGCGCAAAAGTTCAACTTTGATGAATCCCACACAGTTTCCCAATTTAAATATCTAGGAAGAATATTTTTTAATTCAGCATATGATAGGTTTTATATGTAGATGATATTCAAATTATGGGTGAGAGGGCAGGAAAAACTCATACTCCTCTAAAGATCTCACAACAGGCCTTGTAGAAGGTCCCCATGGCCTTGGGCATGGGTGACATGGGAAATGTTAAAGGTGCCGAACTCTAACCATAGAGCACTGAGCGAGGAGGTGGTGCTGGAACAAGGTCTAGAGGGATGCATCAAAGTTCAGAAGGCAAAAAAGGGCAGGCAGAGTGGAGTGTGTATCCAGTGAGAATGTTGGCTATAGTAATGAAGAGGACCAACTATGAAATGACTCGATACAGTGTAAGTTAATTTCTCTTTCTCTCAAGATGTTTCTGGGTTGACAGTGAGGGCTTGGCTCCATGCAGTCATTCAGGGCTCCAGACAGCAGGGATTCTACCATATTCTACATAGGAATTTCAAAGTGATCCTCTCCCAGTCAACCAGGAAAGAGAAATGAGCTTAGAAGGGTGGCAAGAGAAGGAGTCCTGGAAGCCAGGCCTAGAAGTAACCACATCACTTCTGCTCATGTATAATGGCCAGGATGCAGTCACACCTAATGGCAAGGATGCTGGAAATGTAGAACATCTGTGTGTTCCCAGGAAGAAGGGGAGAACAGATTCAGGTGGAGAGTTGGTATCCTTTGCCTAGAACAGGGAGTCTACAGTGACTGGGGCAGACAGAGTGAATGTGGTGGAAACGGGCCAGAGGTGTGCTGACAAATGCTTAACAACCAGCTCTGTAGAAGAAAAACAAAACAAAACAAAACATTTAAGCTCTGATTTACTGCATTTGCTGGTTTTCTTGGTGTAAATACTCCCACAACATTCAATTTCAAACTACCAGCATGATGTCACTGAACATTAGAGTTGAAAAGAGATGCATGGCAGCAACCCAATATATATTATCCACCATGTAGAAACAATAGATGTCAATTACCTTAAGAATAATAAAATGTAGTAAAATGATTTGGAAATTACCAGTTTTTAGTGCTTGTTATCTTTGTCTTAGTTTATTTAATTATAAGTTTATATATATTAATTTCTAATGACACTCTTGCTAAACAAGTGGCTTACAAAACTCCTGAAAATGTAACAATCAGTTATGTCTTTGGTACTCTCTAGCTGGTCCAGCCCACTACTTGGATAGACAGAAGGAGAAACCAAAGCATGAGGGTGGGAGCTGCCCATGAAGACCCGGAGTGACACACAAGGGAGCTGCAGCATCAGCCTCCTGGCAGCAGGAACAGAGAGCGTGCTAAGCAGGCAGGCTGGGGACCCAGGTGCTGGTGACCCCTGCGCAGGCATCACAAAGCCAGAGTAGCATTGTTTCTCTCCTCTGCCTCCAGAAGGGCTTACTCTAGTCCTCCATGTAGCTTCTGGAACAGGGGAAGCAGGGTTCTGCTATCTACACGTCGCCTTTGTGCAAATTAGAGGAAAGCTCCCTCTTCCAGCTGCACAGCTCCCCACCTCCCCACCTCCCGGTGCTGGAACACATGGCTTTGCCAATGGAGCCCAAATTCAGCCTCCTTACCTCCCTCTACTGGACACCTTTGTGCAGTGCACAGACTATCCAACAGCACCTGTGCCTCTGCATGGAGTTGTCTCAAGGTGGGGCTTCAGACAGATGCCCTTTCCACTTTTCGACCAGGAGATTTATTGGCAGATGTGCCTCTCCCTGAGAAGAATCTCCCTCAGGATGGCAGCCAGCAAACACCCCAAATGCAGTAGTCTTCTAAAGCCGTGGTTCTCAACCCTGGCTGAATCCCTAGAGGAGCTTTTACAGCTCCCAATGACAATAAACCCTCCAGACTAGTTAAATCAGAGCCACTGATGGTGGGACATGGGAATTCACTGTCAGAGCTCCCTAATATGTAGCCAAGGTTAGGAACTACTGTTTTGAAGGCATCCTGGCTCCGGGCCAGTTGATGCTGATTGGCAGCCATCCCACCAACAGGTGTGCATTTCAATAGATGCCTTCTGGGGAGTTCTGTCCATTCAGCGCTCTCCACATATCCTTCAGCTCCTGTCCCTGAACAGCCCTTAGAAAATACTGAATGATTCAAGGCAGGAAACCAGGTGAAGGCAGACCCAGGACCACTGCTGTTAAGGGGCAGCACCGTTTAGGCAGTCACAGGGCAGTGGAGAGGGAGGCATCTCTCTGTCGCCACTGCTAAGCTAGACCTGTGTCTCCCACCCCTTGGTCTTGGTGTCCCACTTATAATTGAGAAGAGTAGGGCTGGTTCTTCAAATAAAAGCTTATAGGATGTCACATGTTCAACAGATCCCTTTGCCCTGCCCTTGTCCCCACTCCATCCTCCCACAAGCCACCCAAGAGGAAGTGGGAGGCTCCCAGGGCCCTGCGGATCAGGACTGGTAAACTTCAGGATGGAGGGGCTCCAATTCCTGCCTCTATGGACCCTTCATCTCAGGAAGTACTGAGAGCACAGTCTGAGGGTGGAGAGGAGAAAAGAGCTACTTTGCCCACCTGCCCCATTCCCCCAGCCTTCTCAGATGCAGAATCCAGATCAGCTCCTGCCCTTTTCCCAGCCTGACTTCTGGGTGTGAGCCCAGAGCCTGTGGTTTTGTCCACTTCCAGCTCTGATCCCCAGAAAAGCAGGCGAGTGAACACAGTGACTTAATATCATCAGGGAAAACAGCTGCACAGGAAAAGCGCCTGGGGGTGGTTTCTTAACCAAAACAAGCGTGAGTGGACCCAGACTAAGTCTCAGGGCATTTCCTTGCCTCTGACTTGGATAAAGTGGTCCAGGCTGCATTACTCACAAATGGCTTCCTGATTGCTCAAGACATTGTCACAGGCCACAGGATTTGCCCTGTGACCCTGGTGTCGACATGAGATTTTCTAGCTTGATATTCTCCCTACTCCTCCTGGGTGGTCCGTGTCCCAACCAGGGCTTGTACCTGGCCTTAAAGGAAAAGGAGGTCAGTTCTGTCATTCAGTGGTGTTTCTTGGATCTGCCCATCAAGCCAGAATTTCCTGTGAGGCTTCTGGCCTGAGTCAGCCTGGGGCTCAGGGAGGGCATACAAGAGGGGCAGTCCAGGGACACAGATAAGGACCCAGGGGAAGTGCTTAGCGGCTCATTCTGCTGGTGGAATCAGGAGAATTTCATTGGGGAATTGCCCAAAGAAGAACAAGGCAATGTGAGGAAGGGCATTCCGGAAAGAGGGAGCTACACGTGCAAAGACACGGAGGCACAGAAGAGCAGGGGCTGCACATGCAAGAACAGGAATACACAGGAGCAGGGCATGTGCAAAGACAATGGGGCACACAGGAGCAGGCGCTGTATGTGCATATGGTTGTATAGCACATCAGCAAGAGATAGGTCAGAGAGGAGGCCATGGATGCTACCATGAAAGAACCTGGAATGTTATGCCAAGGTACTCATTCATCCCTCTGAGGAGCAACTGAAGACCAGAACAAGTGACTTGATGCTGAGTAAGACAGCTTTGTCTCCAGGGACTCCACATTCTCCCACCAGCTCGGCCATGCGGCTCACCACATCCTGATGAGTCTTCCTCCTTACTCTGCAGTCCTCCCCTCTCCACAGGGCACACTCTTCCCTAAGGAGGATTGCCACAGTGATCTCCTGGTGGGCCCTCTCCCTCTCCAGCTGCTAAAGTTGATTACACACCAATAGGACCCTTGGGGATCTGTGGACATGGGGCACTCGAGGGAGTGGGGAGGATCAGATGGAGGGCATGGCTATCTGAGCAGGGGAGGGCATTGTTCAAATCCCTCTTTGCCAGCTACTGAAAGGGTCACACAATCCTCAGGCCCAAATGGCCAGACCCACGCTCAGATGCCTAAGAAGATACACGGAGTGATTATCAGGGGCACAGAGGCAGGTCACTGTTCAGCAAGTTCATTGGGGGCTCAAGCCAGGAGCTGTTACCATGCAGTGATGGGAATAGGGTGGAGAGGCTGGCATCACAGAGCAGCAGGAGCCGTAGACACAGCCCTGGGCTCCAGTGCCCGCCCTGCCGCTCCGTACTGTATGACTTTGGGCAGGTGATTCAACCTTGCTGTGCCTTGTTTTCCAGATTTGAAATGCTATATATATAACACCTGCCTCAGGAGTTTGAGAGTTAAATGAGATATTGAATGTAAAGCACCAGCCTCAGTGCCTGACACATAGTAGGTGCCTAATAAATGATAGCTATTGTTATGATTGCATTCCTTGGGTAATTTTTAGCATCTTGAGGCTGGATTCCCCTCCTCACAAAGCCCCCGTATGCACCCTTTAAAATTATGCCAGTATCAAACAGAAACATAGCAATTAGCAGAGATTCACTATTCAATTCAGATATTCCTATGTGAAGAGCCCTGAGTTAAGTGCTTCGTGGCCTCTTATTACTGTCACCTTACTAAGGAGGCATAAATAGTATCCCTAACAGGCATTTTCCTGCTCGGAGTCTCCTGAGGAGTTTACATTGCCAGGCTGCTTGCTCCTTCCCAGACACACCCAACTTTCAACACTTAAAACAGTGAGCTCATAAACGGGTCCCCGTGGGCTGGGCCCTGCGTGGGGGTCTCGGCTACTCTCTCACCAAAGCGCTCTCCCACCCGGGCTCGGCAGGGAGTGCGGCTCCTAGGCGGCGACAGAAAGGCGCATTTCCTCCAGCCTCAGCAGAGAAGGGCCGGAACCCCAGTACCCTCTCCCGGGCCAGGACCGCGCCGGGCGTCTCCCGCTGGCCCCGCCCCTCTCGGCCCCGCCCCGCCCCCGCGCTCAGCTTGGACAGCCACGCGTGCGCCCAGGCCAGGCAGAGGAACTGCCCCGCCCTGGTCCAGTGATTGATCAGCAGTGATTACTGAGGCTTTAATGGTCCGCTTGGATGGGAATTAATTCTGGGATGGATAAATAATGCATCGAGGTTTATGTAGTCCAAGGCGAGCCGTCCGTCCGGAGCCGGGAGAGGTAGCCGAGGGAGCCTGACGGGTGACGCCAGCGGCCACGGGGCCCCGAGCGAGCAGGGCATGAGGGGCGACTGGGCGCGCGGACGAGCAAAAGCAAGTGGATGACAGCATGATCGGCCCCGCGGGGCTGGCCGGACGGCTGCAAGAACATGCTGAGCCCAAAGATCAGGCAGGCCAGGAGGGGTAAGTCCAACTTTCTGGGGTTTTCTGGGCACCGCACATGCCTCTTGGCAAATGTCCGCGGACACTTGGCCAGCTGTCACGCCGTGTGTCACATGGGGCGGGTGTTCTGGGACCATTGCCGCTGAACAGTGAGCATCCTCCTAAGGAAGTGCCCTTCCTCCTGAAACTCCTGGGCTGCGTGGGGACCCGACCTGAAGTTGCAAAAGGGCGGTGGCCGGCTTAGTGTCCAGTGGGTATGCACACTTCGCCCCACATTCCACATTTTGCAGAGGCCCTCGGTCGCTCCAGGTGACCTGGTGGCAACTTTAAGGAAACTTTGCTTCTTTACTGAGAAGGAAATGCCCAAGATTTGCCCTGTGGCCAACACAGAAGCACCACTTACCAGGGAAGGCAATGCCCTGGCTTCTAGAGACAGCTGGGTGCAAGCGAGGGTCTTCATCCCTGCTGTTCTGCAGGCAGCATTTCCTCAAGCAGGCCAGGAGCAGGCAGGCTTTCCTGCCAGGAGAACACCCAGAGAGCTGCAGGGCCTGGGGCAGGACAGGTGGACGGGGGAGCAGACTCAGACCAGCAAGAGATGGGAGTCAGGAGAGTCCAGGACTGGGCTAGTCAGCTTGTGTCCAGCCAGCGACCCAGCGCAGTGACCTGAAGACTTGGCCACTGTATGGGGCTAGAGACAGCATCTCCATGGACAACAACTGCTTGGCCATGGAAAGTGTCATTTTGAATGAGAACATCTGTCTTTTACAAAAAAATAGAATGTGTCTTTTCAGGTGGCCAGTATCTGGGAGACCTGAGCTCCTTTTGTAAACAATAAAGTGGAGGATGGGTCTTTGGAGGTGGATGGAGCATTTGCCTGGGAGCTTGGAAACAGTTTGTGTCTCACCAGGTGTTTGCAGCTGGGAGCCTCCAGCCTTCTGTGGATTCACAGGGAACACACCCATCTTATTAGCACCTTGCAAGCACTCGAATGATTTTCCTGGATGGGACCGGCCTTCCAGTGTGTTCCACAGCCGTCAGAACCCCTCTGTGGGGTGCTTTTGGATGGGCTGAAACCTGTGTACCCCAGTGGGCAAAGGAGGACCTTGCATGGCTCTGCTGAGGAGGGGGCAAGTCTGGTGATGACCCAAGGGATAGGACAGGCCAGAAGCCTCTGTGAGAGCTTAGTTCCACCCTCCCACTCCTGTGTAATGAGCTGGCCACTGGCTACATGTGGCTACTAAGCACTTGGCATGTCACTAGACCAAACTGAGAGAAAGATATACCAAATTTTGATGATTTAGTACAAAAAAATGTACAATATCTCATTAATAATTATTTTACTGAAATGACAACATTTTGGATATATTGGGTTAAATAAAATCCATTATTAAAATTAATTTTACCTGTTTTACATTATTTTACTATAGCTACTAGAACATTTACAAGTACATATGTGACTCATATTGTATTTTTTATATTTCTATTGGACAGTGCTGGTAAGAGACCAGTGCTTCAGCAAAGGGGCTTACAGGCAGCCTGTCTTTGAAATCCAAGGTTTCTCATAAATGTTTGTTTTAAGTCAATAGTTCTCAACCAGGAGCAATTTGCACCCCCTAGGGAACATTTGGCATTGTTTGGAGTATTTTTGGTTATTTCAACTGAGGGGTGCTACTGGCATCTAGTGCATATAGGCCAGCCATATGGCCCTCTTCCAGTTCTCAGTGTTCTATGAAACTTCCACCATGGGGCTTTTGCACATCCTTCTTTCCCCTGGAATGCCTCCTACATTCACATTTGCACACATGCAAGCATGTATGTGTGTGCACAAATGCATGCAAACATACACACACACACCACCCTTAATTCCTATTCACTCTCTAGTTATAGTATAGTTCAAGTGTTGCCAGCCAAGGAAGTCTTCCCACACACCCCAGTCTAGGCTGGATCCTCTGCGCCAGCTCTCCTTTTCTTTATGGTATTTACCATAGGTTGCAGCTGTATACTCCTGAGTGTGACTGTTTGGTGAATAACTGTCACTTGCATGCTCCATGAGCTCCGTGAGAGCAGGAACCATTTCTGTTTGGGGGCATCATTATGCCCCCAATGCCAGGTACCAGGTGGACACTCAACCTGTGTTTTTTGAATGGATGAATAGCTGGATAGAGGAGAAAGCATTTGCCTGGGTGGCTGGAGCACTGTCTCTACCCTAGCTGGCCTGGTACTTAGGAAATTTGACCTCGCCTTTCACTGACTCATATGTTGCAAATATTTTCCTAATTTGTTGCTTGCCCTTTATTTTTATATTAGAGTGGGGTTTTTTTCTAGATTTACATGTTTTTAACTTGTATACATTTTCCTTTCAGAATTTCTGTCTTTGTTTGCAGTGTTTCAAAATAAAATTGATGTTGCTATTAAGGAGGCTCCTTCTTTTAAAGAAAATCATCAGACTGATGGGCAAAGTTACAGGAGCTCTCACCATCTCCCGTAGCAGGAGTGTCAATGTCTTAGGAGTCTTGATGAATGTTCAGAGCCTGGTCAATACTTTGGGGGTGGGGAGAGAAAGCTCTATTAGTGTGATGAAGTAACTTCAATGGCCTTATTCATGTGATTGTCCCACAAGAAAGTAAACTAACATTTATGGTGTACCCATGCTCCAGGCACTTTTGTTGTACCTCATTTAATTCTCATAACTACACTCTAATGTGATATCATTGTTACCATTTTGATAGATGTAGAAGAATCATGGTTGCCCAGCCAATAAATGTGGGAAATAAATTTGTCTGTCCAATGCTAAGGCCTCTGCCTTCTCCCTAACCCAACACTATCTGAAGACCACTGCACCTGGCCCTGTACATCTCCATGACAGCTATAGGTTCTTTCAGTGATAAAATGCAATGATATTTTTAAGAAGGTGCATCTAAACACATGGAGATTATATTTAGACAACTGATAGAATGTTTAAGGTTGGATTATTGATACCTAGCAGAAAACTAAGCAAATAAAAAAGCAAGGCAATGATGAACTCCAGGGAAAACAAAAGTGATTCATGAAAGAAAAATTATTATCATATACGACATACCTCAAGTGGGACTAGCAATTAAATGGTGCTAATAATGGAAATTCTGTTGTTAATCTAACCAAAATGATAATATAACTATATTGGGAGGGTGGAGTGGGTGCTTACGGATGGTGGGGAAAAGGGAGTAAAAGAAACAAAATCTTCATCTTTTATAGTAAGAAGTTAATAAATAACACTTAAAAGGAAAAAATCAAGAAGTGGCAATAAATAAATACTATCTGAAAACATAGAAGTGATACCAAAAGAACCAATGACAAAGGTTGAAAGTGGCTGCCTCTGTGAGGTGGGGAATGGAAGTAAAGGGATAGGACACTGCTGGGTTTTGCCCCAAGACTGTAGGACTACTTGAAAAGTGGTTAGGGAATGACAGCCCAGAGGTCAACTGACCTCATACCTGCTCAGACTGGGGGATCCTTCAGATCCCTGGAAGATTCTGCCCTTTAGGGACACTCATAGGGTTAGCAGTCCTCCTCAGATTGCTTAGTTATGAATGTTGTGGCTTCCAGGATATGCCCTTGGCCATGCCATGATGCCCCTGCCCAGGCTTGTCAGGTACCATGAAGGCTCCCTATGAGAGTCCTCACCACCTTCATGGCCCTGAGAGTGAAGCAGTTAAGCAACAGTCACCTAATTAGGTGACACAGCATCTGACTTTGCCTAATTCAGAGAGAGGATGGAGGTCTAGCAGAGTGGTCAGTAAGGTATGCTGAGGAAGGGGCATATTAGAACCGCTCATGGAGGGGTGCATCCAGGTTGTGGGCTAGAGCTTAGCCAGGGACAGGAGGCCTCAGAGGAGCCTGCTCTGGAGAAGAAGGGCCAAAGGGAACTCACCCAGCAGTCTCTACTTCCAGGCCAGGCCCTGGCACCGCTGTTTGTAGCTGACACGTTCTGTGACAGCAGAGGTGCCCAAGCCTGGACATCCTCTGCCACTAGCCAGGTGTTCCACCCCATGGAGAGGACCAAGCTGTCTCTTGTCAGTCCCTTCTAAAAATTTGCTCAGAAGTGAAATGAAGTTACAGAGGCCCTCAGATCAGCAAAGGGTCCAGGACAAATCCAGGGGAACCTGATTAGAGGAAATAAAAGTTTGCAGTTTGGGGATCTTTGAACAAGAGTGGCCTCAAATCACATTGCAGCCTGATTTTTTTTTTTTTTTTTTGAAAACCCTTCTAGGATTTTCATTGTTTATGCCTAAAAATTTTAAGATTTTCTTATTGAGGCATAATTTACAGAGTAAAATGCACAAATCTTAAGTGTTCTCTCAGTGACCAGCCTGAAGATCAAGATATAAAGCAGTTTCCTTAAGCCTAGGAGGTTTTCTCCTGTGTCTTCCCAGTCACCCCGACCCTTCTCCCAACCAGAGCGACACCTTTCTGATTTCTAGCACCCTACAGTGATCTTACCTATTCTTCAATTTTATATAAATGCAATCAAGGATATGACTTTCCACTATTCATACATTAAAGGCCACAAACTGTCCTTTCACTTTCCTCTTTAAGGAAGGAAGGAAAGTGAGAGAATCTCTATTGAGTGTTTAGAATGTGCCGGATGCAAGCTGGACCTTGTGTTACATGTAAATGTCCTATTTTAATCTTTACACCAACTCTGTGAGACAAGGGAGAAAATAGAGGCAGAGTAATATAAGTAAGATGCTCAAAACTGCACCACTAATAAGAGCAGAAGCAGCTTAAACACAAGACTCAGGTCTGAGAAGCCTCCCTCCCAAATCTAGTGCTGCACAGAGACAGATGGAGGCTGATGTGTCAGTGAGCAGCTCATGCCCCCAGCGATGCCAGCAATACAAAGCTGTCAAATCCTGTCCAACCCTCACAAGCACCTGTCTCCATGGCAGGCACACACAATGCTATCACTAGGTGCGGGGGCCAAAATGGAAGTGGAGACAGGCCACCCACTCTGTCCTGGCCTGTCCCAGATTTGTTCCCCTGAAAGTCAGCCTGGCCCAGCAGCAGGCTAGTGGGAAAGGGGAGGGGAATTGGGATTTTATGGGACACAGAGCAGTGGGCATCCTGTGGAGTTAGCCCTCGCCAGGGGTGCCAGGTGTTAGCCATGGTTGCAAAGGTGTGTGGTGAGCTCAGATGGGCTTGGTCCCTGCCACCTAGTGATGTTGAGGAATCCCAGATTTGGCTGCTGTTTTACTTCAACTCCCATATTTCTGGGAAAAAAAGATTGGCTATTCCAAATGCTGCAGCCTCAGATAGCTTGCCCTCCCTGATTTAACTCTTCATGTGCTTACCAAGTGCTTAAAATCGCAACAACCACACTAATGCCTGTTGAGCTCATGGGACACTCTGTCAAGCAAGCACAGCACATGAAATGACTTTATTTGTGTCCTCCAATGTCCCCACCTGGCAGGCCCTGGGTTAACTCTGGGCATACCTGGATAGAGGTGCCCTAGGGTCAATTTTGTTTGCAACATAGAAGACCAGGTCAACATTTCTAGGTCCATGGTAGCTGGCTATGACCTATCTCTCTGAAAGCATGCTTCCTAGTTTGTCCCTCACTTTAGAATGTCACATCCTGTGTGGCTTGGAGCCCTGTTGGAACTTCCTGTTTGAAGTCCTGTTGCACCTGTCATGTGCAGGCACATGCATTATCTCCCTTCATCCTCAAAAGATTCCCATTGAGAAAAAGACCACTGTTGCCCCATTTTTCAGATAAGGATTTTCAGATAAGGAAATTGAGTCCCAGAAAGGATAAAGAACTTGCCAGCCAGGAAGGGTACCCAACCAGGAAGGCGCACTGCTGGGATCCAGAACCCAAAGGCTTCTGAACATATAGTGCATGCCTTCATATTTGCATGCCAGGCTCAGATCCAGGCAGCAAGAGAGAAGAGCCATCCCAGGTTGTGAAAGCCTCTGTGCTAAGGCCCAGTGGTGGCAACCTGGGGCAAGCAGTGTGCCCCTATGGTGGCTGCAATGCAGGAAGGCAGGGGGAGGACAAGGTGATGTAAGGGAATGAGCCTGTCCCACGTCCAGGTAGGGTTTTAGACAATGGAGTGGTGTGCCTGGCCGGAGCCTTAGGCAGGCCTTATGCAGGCTGCAGTGGGGGCAGCAGTGCATAGGGAGTGGCCCTGAGGGCAAGGAGAGAGGGTAAATGCTAGTGAAAGCAATGGTGTTTCCCAACTGCCACCTGCAGAGAAGGAGAGGGAGACACAGGGGCCTTTGTTGAAGCAGATCTATGGAGAGCTGGGTTCCTCTGCTTCCAGACACTCTTCCCCCAGTGCCAGCTGTGTGCTGGGCAGCAGCTGGCACCTCCCCACCCTGCAGAGTTTGTAAGTACCAGAGTGTTTCGACACCACAAGCTGAGAACAAACACTCCCAGCCACCACCCTCCAACCAGCCCTTAGGCCACCAGTCCATCTGCTGCTGCCTGAGGTTCATGCCAGGAGATGGAGGTAGCTGTTTGTATCCAGAAGAGGGGAACTGTGAACTCAAGCCTCTTCCCCCACCAACCCTCATGTTCTCCTTCTTCCCAGACAGCTCCGACCAACTGATGGGAAAACAGAATTTCTCTTCCCATGGAAGATGTTAGACATCCATAAGTGCCCCCACCTGACCAGTGCTCTTAGACACTCAGAACACACAACACTGCTCGGTGCTGGGCTGGAGGAGCTCCAAGCTGGCCTTGTAGCCCCAGACAGCTGGAGAACTAGCCATGACCTTACTGTTTGAAGATAGGGATAAGTCATTTATTTGCAAGACAGGCCTGAACTGAGTTAGGCGTGGGCCAAGAGGCCACCTTGGACTCCACTGTCCAAGGCAGCAAGGCAGTCAGGACCCTGCCCTGATTCTGCTGAAATCCTCACCAGCCCCCGTGATTACTTAACCAAGGGTAGAGAATGTATTGATCTAAGCTAATGGCTCATAGGCAGGCAGAAAATGAAATTTATAATCGACATGCAATTATATTGATTTTACCGATCCCAGGCTCTTGGTGAATGGCCTGCTTATCTGAATAGAGCAGAAACAGCAGGCACCTGGGGTCCTGGGCCATCAGCCCCTGAACAAAGTCCAGAAGAGAGGAGAGAGCCTTCCAAGGGGCACAGCCCACGGGAGCAAGAAGCAGGGCCAACATTGTTCACTCAGCACTTCACTGCTCTCAAAGAAAATTGCCCATTCATTCCATCCTCACCACTGTCTAGGAAGCAGCAGGATCCGTATCTGGCCCCCATTTATAGATAGAAACCTGAGGCTCTAAGAGGGTAAAGGGCCTCAGGACTCGGAATCCTGTGCATCTTCCATGACCTCCCACTGCCTCTCCATACCCACTGTTAAGCTACAGTTTCGCTTTTCCATTTTCCTGCTTGCTGCTTCTCTGATTATGGGCTGAGAATCAGTAATCTCATGCCCTTTAATTTTTCATGTGTGCAAACAGGCCGTGGGTAGGAGAATCCTGTTGGCAGATTTCTCCCAACCCAAGCGGATCATCTACAGAGGCACAAAGTCTCTTGGATTTGATGAGTTCTCATCCTCTTCAGACTTGAGGATTCCTGTCTCACATTCACAGACATGAGATACATGTTTATGAAGAAGAGGTGCATGTCCAGCCAGAGGTGTCAGCAAGGTCCCGGGGGCAGCATAAGGGATGGAAGTCAATCATTCGGCATTGAGAGCCTACCAGAAGGGTCTTCATACCTTAGGAAGTAACTGCACTGACACTGATGTTTCAAAAGTGAGTCAGGATTCACCAGCAGAGTCATGAGTCCAGGGAAAGGGAAAGGCAGACATACGGGGGTGGAGGTGTGGCACAGTGGTCCGTGCGGGACCTGTCAGCTTGGAGAGACCCAGGTGTGTGGTGTGAGAGGGAGGAAGCTGGGCACCGGCTCACAGAGGCCCTCCACATCACAGCCACATCAGACCCATGTCTCTGATGGCTAAGGCTGTAGCGAAAACTGTCTACACCCTAAAAAGGGGGCACGGTCTCTTCCAAGGAGCCACAGCAAGAGAGACCCCAGAATGGGTTGAAGGCAGCAGTTGGAAGAGGTCCAACAGGCTGCTCTTTCTCAGAGGGTGGGTTTTCATTAGTCTGGCAGAGGCTTGGGATATGGTCTCTCCTAAGGCAGGAGCGTGGGTCCTATGAGAGTCAGGGTGGAAAGCCTGGGAGTGGAGCCAGACTTCCTGGTCTGGACTCACCCTCTCACTCTCAGCATCTTCCTGTTCCCCTGCTGGGCACACTCCACCCCTCAGTGAGGCTCACCGCATTCATTTGTCCCTCCTCACCTCACCCAGGCTCCCTGCCCCCTCCAGCCAGCCCCACCCCAAGCCCAACTGCCTCGCTGCTGCTGCCTTCACACTCCCCTCTCCCTTTATATGTGACAGCAAGATCTGGTGCTGGGGCATCCGTCCCCCGTGAGCTCTGCCAGGGCAGGTGTGTGTCTTGTATCTCCATATGCAGTGGCTCTCACAGGTGGGCATACAGGAGGCCCCATAATCTCAAGAATGGATAAATGAACACCAGATCCACTTGAAGCTAGGGCTGCATCCTGCATGGAAGTAAAGAGCAAACACTTCGGGTGTCTCCTGGCTTCCCACCACCCTTGCTGAAGACCAGCCTCAGCTGAGCCAGGAGGCAGACCCAGGAAGCACTGATTAAAATAACTTTCAAGAATGCAATCTTTTATATTGATTTTTAAATCACTGAGGTATTCACTATGAAAAAAACTCCAAACTCTCTAATCTACCTAATCACTATTTAAAAATTAATATTTTCATTCCTGGGGGCAGGAATGGATAGGCTGTGCACTTTACTGGTTTTAGTTCTTCACGCCGAGGTGAGGCTCATTAGGAGGGCCTGGCTCATTCTCTAGACCTCTTAGATGGAGACCTAGGAACAAACAGGTGGCCAATTAGAGCTAGGCAGAATGCAAGTCACAAATTAAGCTGGGTGTAGTGGCTCATGCCTGTAATTCCAGCACTTTGGGAAGCCGAGGCAGGAGGATTGCTGAAGGCCAGGAGTTCGAGAGCAACCTGGGCAACATAGCAAGACCCCATCTCTACTAAAAAAAAAAAAATTAGCCAGGCATGGTCATACACACCTGTAATCTCACCTACTCAGAAGGCTGAGGTAGGAGAATCATCTGAACCTAGGAGTTTGAGCCAGCAGTGAGCTATGATCGTGCCACTTCACTTCAGCCTGGGTGACACAGGAAGACCCTATCTCAAAAATAAATAAATAAATAAAATTATACATACATATATATATATATAAACAAGTTTTTAAAAGTAGGGGCACTCAAGAACCATTAGGTAATAAATCATCTGATGCTCATGCAGAATTCCCAGGACAGTGTGGGACCCTGAAGGAGGTCCCCTTTGGCCTTGGCGGCAAATCGCATTAACTTTATGAAACCATCTCTTCCCACCCCTCCAGAGTGCCTCTTCCAATACCTCATCTCTCTCTCCTCAATCAGTCTGTTGGCCTCAATACTTACCCTTTAAATCAATTCAGCTCTGAGATCCATCTTGCTCTTTTCCCAGCCCGGCTTTAAAAATCTCATTGACTTTTATAAATCAATTGCGTTTTAGCTCTCCTGTCCTGCAGCCACTTCTCCATGCTCTAGGGGCTGCACTCACAGAGCTGCAGATAGGAAACATCCCTGGCTTGCTGCAGGGCGCCTCACCCCAGGGAGCATCTCCAGAGCTGAGAGCCCAGCAGCTGCCCAAAGGCACACAAAGGCTGCCACAGTTTATTCAAAAGGCCCTGAAAACAATCGAATATGTTCAGTGGGGATCTCCAAACCAAAGCAGACCCTGAGATAGTGATTCACATGCAGTAATCCATTAATGAGACCCTCAGGGGACACAGTTGGGGGGTGGGGGAGGGGATCCGAAAGCAGGACAGGAGCAAGGTCCTGTTACCCTTTCAGGTGTAACAGGAAAGGGAGGTCTCAGCCCAAGCCCCCAACTGAAGTGTGAAGTACACTCCTGTACCTAGCTAGAAATAAGGTTGATTAGGGATTTTCAAGCTCCTAGGTTGGGAGTGGGGGCGTTGGATGATATAAACTCCTAGGCACTCCCAGCCCTCCCAGTACATGGACAAAACAGGCCCCAGTAGCCCAAGGCCAGTCTTCCAAAACCTGCCAGCAATCCTGAGAAACCACCACCCACCCCTGGGAAGACTGTTGGAAGGACAGCACAGTTGGGGGTGGGGAGGGGAATAGACACAGGAAAAGGGATCCAAGAGAATTTGGGCAGAGCTCCGTCATGATCCATGTGATCTCAGAGAGCAATGTCTGAGCTTTGGCAGCTGCCAGGTGCTCTGTCAGTGCAGGGCTGGGCCCATGAGTGATCCACACACCCTCACTGAGCCCCTGGTTGGCAAGAGAGAGACAGGATGGAGGAGGCAGGCTGGAGTCCCAGGCTCACCCAAGCAGCTCACCTGCAGGGAGGGAACAGCGTGCTCACTCACAGTTCCCTGACGGTGGTCCCATGGAAGGACCACAGATGGGCTTGGTCCAGGCTTCCACCAGCATCCTGGCCTGTTTGTTGTGAGCTGATCAGTGTTAGTCTCTCCCACTAACTCGGGAGCTCCATGCAGGCAGAGGCTCTGTCCTTCTTGCTTGTTGTGGTCCAGAGCCTAGTGTGATGCTTGTCTCAGATAAATACTCATAAGCATGTATCAAATAATGATCCTTTAATTGCTATTTTAGATGTCCTGTAAGGGGATCCAGCTCCACTCCAAAAGAGCTCTTTCATTTAAAACTTTTAATTGTAATTTATATAATCAAAAAATTCATTCCCTTCATGAAATGTACAATATAACAGCTCTGGGCTTCCCTTTAGGAACATTATCACCGTTCTAGGCGGGATGTGTTCCTTCCAGACCTAACTGTGTACGATCACCAGCACCCACTGAGAATACATTGCAATGTCTTTTGTTTAGGATTTTTGTTTTTCTTTCCTTTTTATTTAAAGTGGTTCCTCCATATCCACAGTATCATGCTTGTAGTTTCAGTTACCCAGGGACACCCACAGTCCAGAAATAAACAATTCAAAAGTTTTAAATTGTATGCTGTTATGAGTAGCACGGTGGACTCTCCCGCTGTCCCATTCTGTCTTGCCCAGCACATGAATCCTCCCTTTGTCCAGCGTCTCCACACTGTCTAAGCTACCTGCCTGTTGTCACTTAGTAGCCATCTCAGCTATCAGATGCACTGTTGCTGTATCACAGTGCTTGTCGTCCAGTAACCCACACTTAATAACGGTTCCAGAGCACAAGAGTGTGGTGCCAATTTATTAATTAAATTTTGTCATAGATATGTATGTACAGGAAAAACTGTATACAGGGTTCAGTACTACCTGCAGTTCCAGGCATCCCCAGGGGATCTGGAACATCCACTGGGGGTCTAAGAACATATCCCCCCTTGGATAAGGGGAGACTACTGTAGTTTCATATTTTGCATATTGTTCTGCAACTAACTTTCTTCCATTTCTATAATATAATCGAAGTAAATGTTGAGGTAAAGCAGGAAGGAGAAATGGAGCGGTGGGGGATAGTTTCTAAAGAGTGGTAAGAGAGGCGTCGTTGAAAAAGTGATGTTTCAGTAAAGAGTGAAGGGGCTGAGAGGAACCCTAGGGCATCCAGGAGGGCCCAGTGAGCAGAGGGCATATGGCAGGTGTAGAGCCAGATGCTGGGCACATGTCTGCAGGAACAGCAGGGGACAGTGAGGCCAGGACAGGATAGGACAGAGGAGGCCGAGAGGCCATGTGGCCGGTCCCCAGGACCCTCATAGGCCATAGTGTCGGATCTGAGCGAGCTCAGAAGCCTGCAGGGTTTTCATAGGGAGAAACATGATCTAAGTCCCACACTTAAGAACTCTTGCTGCCTGCCCTGTTTTGAAGAGGCTGCAGCAGTAACTCAGGTGAGAAACAAAGCAGATGGGAGCAAGGAAGGTCTGAGGATGGGGTATTCACTGGCTGAGATTATTTCTCTTATGCTCTGAGAAATAAGTGAAACTATTCAGGTCACCCACCTGGCCCTAGCTCTGGCCGTCACAGGCTCTTGTGCAAGTCCATCCCTTCCATTGCCCACCCACCCCAGCCCCACCCTGCCCATGCGCTGAGTTTCTTCTTTCTCTCATCTCACCCCAAGAGGAAGCCATACCCCCATGTCCACCTCCAGCGTTACCAGGATGGCCAGGCCAGAGTCATGCAGCAAGTGCAAAGTCTACCATCCTCAGTGACTGGGAAGGCGTGCAGCCCACTTCCTCCCTCACAGGCCAGATGGCGGGGCTCAGCGTGACCTGCACAGTCTGGACCAGGCCACCCAAGGGTTTATGGGCACCCTGGCACAGATGCAGGTCAGGGCAGCAGCAATATAGAGGCATGGGATAGGGACATTGTCAGAATGAGCACAAGGAGGGTTATGGTGAACAAGTAGGCTCTCTAATCCCAGCAGGTAGGGCCACAGCTGGTGGGGCACTTTGGAGCAGAGGAAGGCCTCATTCCTGCTACAGAGCACCTCCTTGCCCCCTGCCACAGCCGAGGAGAGTGTCTTGCCATCTCATGCTAACCTCCAACCACCTGAGCTCAGGCTCCATGTCCTGTCACCTCCCAGGAAGCTCCCTCTTGACTCATCACCCCACCCGACCCTCACCCACAGCCTCCACCTCTGCCAGTCCAAATGCACTTAAACCGGCTCAGGTCCCTCCCATTCTAGCAAGGGGCACCCTGCCCCTCCATGCCACCCTCCCCTCCAGCACACTCCCCGCTTCTCTCCTGCTTGCAGGGAACATTCCTGAAAGAGTTCTCCGGGCTCCTTTGCTGTACTCCCCCTCCTGTCATCCCTACCCTCTCTCTGTAAAGTGGCCCTTGTGTACCCTCACCTCTCCACCCAAGACACTGCAACCTTAACTCTCTTCCCTTGGTGTGGTTTCCCTGCTTTTGAAAATTTTGTTTATAATTGACACATAATATTGTACATGCCTGTGGGGTGCAGTGTGGAGGGAGCTACACAGAGGAAAATCCTGTGCTGCGGAAGGGTGGCGATTGCCAGGCTGGGGCTAGATTTTCCTCTGTGCGTAGTAAATACCATAACTACTTCTGTGAAGAGTAAGACTTTTTAGAACTCTGCGTAGGAAGATCTGTGTGTAGCTCCCTTAGTAGCTGCCTATCTATTTTGGAGAATCTTGTGGAAGGCAGGAGCTAAGAGTCAGGAAGTAGCCCAGGCAAGGGATGGTTATATACAAACGGGTTCAGTAAAGGGGAGATGAAAAGAAGGCAGAATGCACAGAGAAAATCTTCAGATTTGGAAACTAAGGGACTCTAGGGCTTGATGGGGAGGGATTTGTCTGAACATGTCCAAGCTGTTAAGTCTGGTTGGTCGTGGAGCCCTGGATGAGAATGGGGAGGAGGAGTGGGCTGGGGAGAGACATGTTGAATTTGGACATAGGCCCAGATAACCATGAGACATTTCTCTGGAGTGTCCTGCAGATGGTTTGACACATGAATCTGAAGCTCCTGAGTAAGATCCGGGCAGAAATAACGCCCTGGGATTCATAACGAAATAGAGACAGCTGGGACAACCCTGGGCAACAGCAGGATTTGGGAGGATGGAGGAAGTTGAGGCCAGAAGCAGGCTGGGGAGGTGGAAAGAAACTTGGGCAAAACCACTGGTATTTGGGCTCCGCAGAGAGGGAGGAAGGAAGAGCTTCCAGAAGCAGAGAGTGATTAACAGTGTCTGAGCCACCACAGGGCACTGGAGGATGAGACCCTGCGATCCAATTCAGGTTGGATTTGGTCAGAGCAATATCAGGAGAGGCCAAAATCTCCAAATGCAAGGAGTTGGTGGGGACTGCCGGGTGAGGAAGGAGAGGCAGGTGTGTGGGCCACCCTCTCAAGATGTGCCTGTCAGCAAGAGGAGGTGACAGCGGCCCCTCGGTACATGCACTCATGTGAGCCAAGAGATTGCAAGTGCCAGGCTAGTTTCTTCTTCCCAAGCCTGAGCCCCACCTCCCCTGAGGTCATCCCACACTCTAGTATCCTTCGAGGTCCGGCCTGGGGGCTTCCTCTGCAGGGGTGGAGGGACTTCAGCAGAGGTCTACAGCAGAAGGGTGGGCACCTCAGGGTCAGCATCCATAGCCTTTTCCTGCCCCACAGGCCTGTGCTCTTTCATCCCTATGTGGTGGTTGTGATTTACTTCCCCTGCCAGACTGGGGGACCCCACGGGGAACACCATCAAGTCAATTGGGCTCTGTACCTGGAGGAGTTCCATAGATTTGGAATAAATGGATGAGTGAATGGATGGTCCTTCGTGTGCTTGGAAGAGCCACCTTTGGGGAGGTTGGAGAGCGAAGGGCACCCTCCTCCTTCCTGGGTCCTGAGCTTGCCTGGGGCCTGCTCCTGGGGCCCCTCCAGAAACTTGGATCCGTTCTGGAGACTTAGAATCCCAGAGCTGTTTGACCTGAGGCCTGGTTTAAATATTAACAGGACCAAATAAATTGATTAAAGGAAGTGCTGATGACAGGAACAGTGGTTATTAATAAATCATAGCAATGATTATTTTCCTTTCAAGAAGCTCCATCAGCCTAATATGATTGATCAGCTGGGGAAAATCCCAGGCTGGTTTGGCAACTTCAGTAGCATCTGCAGTAAGTGCCTCCCTGTCAGAGGGGCTGGAGCCAGCCTTTCCTCTCCTCCAGGGTGGGGCAAGTGGGACCCTCGAGGATGCCTGCATCTGCTGAAATAGAGACCACCCAGAGCTTACTGCCTACCGGCTCCCTTGCCCCAGTGAACATGGCCCCCTGTAGCTACTCCCTCCTTACCTGAAGCTCTCAGGAGGTCTGATGCCTGGGCCTTGGGCATCAGGGCACAGAATGTGCCCACCTTCTTTGTCTTGCCACATTGACTACAGGCCAGTCCTGCAGTCAGCCACATATTGATAGCACAAGGTCCTGCTCTTGGCCAGGCTCAGCATCCATGGTCCTATGCACAGGGAGCTCACCCTTCTTGGGGCAGGCATGGCTGGACAGAGAGCACCTCACAGACATTGTCCACCACCGGGACAGAGGGTGCAGCAGCGCTCAGAGGAGTTGAACTGTGCTGATAAGTCACTGAGTTTTTTTTTGAGCTCCTAACGTGCACCAGCCCTGCACAGGATGCTATGGGGGATGCGGAAGGAAGAGCAGGTGCATTTAATGAGCCAGCTTCAGGCCCTGTCATAATAGAAGACAAGAGACAGAATCAGGGATGTAGCTCTAGAACATTCCATGACTTCAGTCCCTCTTGAAGACCCCAAAGAGTGCTCTGCAAACATCTGTGGAAGGACAAAAGGTTCTCCATAGCCCTTGAAGATTCTGTGATAAGAGATAAAGGAAAATTCAAGAATAGACAGTGGAGGCCTGAGCCAACCCACCTGCTCCAGAGACTCCTCACCGCCAGGGGAAACAACATCTGTCGAGTCTCATGGTAGGAATCTCACGTAATTAAACAACAAAAGCCCAGGCACTGGTGACCTAATTTGGCCAGCAATTCTCAACTCATTAAAGGAATTTTAGAGATGAGCAAGTTGAGACCCAGATAAGAAAACTCAGTAACCAGAGGGGCACACCTGTCCCTGTCCTCCTCAGTCCCCTGGCCAGGCTCCACTCGAGCCCAGCAGTCCTGATAATCCTTGTCAGCTCCACCTCACAGGGCCTGATGCAGCCCCCACCCTGGAAAGGGACTGGCGAATGCTGCTGAATCCAGCCCTGCTCAGCCCTTCACTGGCTTGAGATGGAGAAGGGGAGGGGGCAGCCCTGGAGCAGAAAGGGTTCTTCTGATGCTGTTCTGGTACTTCTGACACAACCCCACCTGTCTCATCAGAGGCTCAGCTCACCCTCATCTGGGCAGGGTGGTTTCTTCCAAGTCTTTGTCCTCCACACAGGGCTGCTGAGGTCGCAGAGCAGCCAGGGCTGTGCAGCACAGATGCGGGATAGGGTGCTACAAGTGTCTGGAAATACAGGTGTCTGGAAATTCCAGGCTGTAGGAAGACTTGCAGGAAAGGACTGGGGCTCCTGTGGAGAGGAAAAGGGGGCCCGGTAGCTCTGGGCCTCCAGGACTCCGGGTTTTTATGCCACTGAGTTTGACCTGGTGCTCCTCCTGCTGTGGGCAATCAGCTAAATAGGCAAAGGGAGTGAGCAAATGTCTCATACAATTAGTAAAAGCCGATGCAAAGATGTTCCAGCTGATTAATCAGAACAGCTAAGATAATAACTATGTGTCATTTTATACCTACTAAATTATGGAGTAGGAATGCTCAAATTATACTATTTCATGTTGGTGGTGATGGGGAAAGTGGCACACTGGCATAATTGTGTGGTGGAATATAGCCACATGCCATCTCTAGAAGGCAGTGTGTAGTGGCATTTAAAGGGCCAGGGGCCAGAGAGCGGTCCATTCTCTGCTCTGTGACCTCGCTGCTGGGAGCCCAGCTTTAGGACACAAATTCTGCATGGAGACATCCACTGCACCATCTCCATTATCCTAATCCTCATCACCATAGTAACCCGTTGCTAGGCACCCGTACATCTAAGCACTCTGCAGTTATGGTGTCTCCCCTTTGCCAGCTTGTCCTGCTAGGTGAGATGTTGTCATCTCATATGGGCCCAGTTTTCTGACTGGAAAACTGAGGCACAGAGGGTTCACAGAGCTGGCAGTGATGCAAACCAAGCCTTAGTCCAAAGCCTGTATTTCTTCAGTTGGGTTCCAACATCTTTTTAATTAAATACCTCACATTGAGGAGAATGCCAATACCCATCAATGTGAAAATCTAAAGGCAATGTATGGTGTGTCCATTTGCAGGGATAGTAACCAGTCATAGAAATAAAGGAGGGAAGCACACTCTAAATCCACATGAACAAGCGTGGGGATCAACCCCACAGAGGGGAGGGAACAAAATGCCGATCATTCTGAAACACAGATAAGGTGAAGCTCAAGCCCAGGTTCAGGGCACCGTTGGGCTTCAGAGGGGGCTGTTTTCCTTGAAAGGCCTGGGCCATGTGATCCACATTCAGCTCCCTGAATTGCCTTCCCTTTAGTCTCTGGAAAAAAAACACTGTCCTGAGGAATCACCAATCCAGCTTCAGTGGGCAGGAGCAAGCATGCAAACAACCCACTTCCTCTCTGGGCCAAAACACAGCCAAGGCAAGGCTAGAGCATTCAACCCTAACCTCTCCAGCAGCAGAGGGATGGCAACAGGGAATCAAGGCAGAGTGGGTGAGGACGTAGAGGGTCTGACACCAGGCTGGCTAGTGGTACCCATAGATCTATCACAGCTACTTGGGTGCCAGAGAGAAGAGATGAGGCCTCCCGTGAATGCCGCTGTTGTCCATGAGCCAACCCCTTCCAGAGCAGGGGCCCGTGTAAAAGTGATGGATTCAGTATTATACCCCAGGCTGTATGACACTTGAGGTGAAGGTGTGAACACCAGTGTTGGGGTGATTGGACTCAACACCAGGCCGTGGGGGCTACGAAGTCCGGCAGAGTCAAAGGAATGAGAAAAGACAAGTTGAGAGAGAAAGTGGGACCAGGGGGCCAACGCTAGTATGGAGGCTGTGAAGGCCCGGAACTCTGGGAGCCCACACTATTTATTGCTGATCAAACAAAGAAACAGGTGGTAAGGAGGTGGGGGTTGAAAGGAAGCAGTATATCAAGTGAATGAGCTACAACTGTGATGGTTTAGCATTTTCTTTGAAACATATGGCTACTTGAGATAATGGGAGTGCTAGAAGCAAGGAGCCAGCAAGTCTAGACATATTGCAAAGGCCACAAGGGGTTTTAGACCCTGGACCCTGGACATGTTGCAAGCCCTGCCTCAGCTTCTCTCCCAACACTCAGCTTTTCTCCCAACACACCAGGCTATAATGTATCCTCAGACACTGCCTGAGTGCTATGTAATATTTAATGTAATGTTAAGATACAAAAAATATCTAACAATAAGGATGACCCTAAGTATCCAGTGATATTTGACCACCATGACTTATGTCTATTCCCTGCCCCCCACAGTGATGAGGACATGCATGTAGAACTAGGTAAGACATCATCACCTCCAGTCCCCACCCTTCAGTTCAGAGTGGCAGAAAAGCAATCACACAGATAATCACAAGCCATGGGCCACCTGTCCTGGTAGGGGAGGGAGTGACTATTTGTAGGAGATTCAGAAGGAAGGCTCCATGGAGGATGTGTCCTTTGAGTTGGCTCTTGAAGGATATGTAGAAGCTCACCATGTGGCTAATGCCAGGGTATGGATGGGAGAGGGATGGGAAAAAAGTCCAGGCTAGTGGGAACATGTGGGCAGAAGTAGGCCAGGCTTAGAGAACTGCAGTCACTAGTGTAGTGGGAAGAGCTTACACACACACATACACAGAATCACAGATACAGTGCAAGAACTGTAGGTCACAGGCACTGTGCTTTCCAATCACAAGTTAGGATCCATGGTCTAAGAATTACAGGTGTGATTACATTTGAAGTCAGAATTATTTCTCCAGAGTTCAAGATGGCCCCTCCTACTGATCACTGTGGCAATGGCCTTGATACTGGCCAGAGAGAGGAGAGGAGCTTCCCTGGGGACAGGGGAGAGTGAAGGAGGGGGACAGAAGGGGAAGGGGTAGGGGCAGAGGGGACAAGAATTCAGTCGTCCCTGTGAAGGGCAGCACCAACCTTGGCAGGGTGTGGCTCAGCACCATCAACCAGAAGGACCTGCAGGGCTCACGGGTGCTCAGAAGCTCTGGGGTAGGAGTGCTGGCCCCTCTGCCCTCCCAGTCAGCCACCAACAAGCCACAGCAAACAGCTGAAGCAGAGGTCCCACTTTGGGATGGTCCCAGAGAACAAATACAAAGGCTTTGGGGGGTCTGATGCCTCCACAGGAGAGGGACTAAGCAGAAGCCAGATCTGGGTGGGGCCAGCTCCCTCTGGACCTGAGCAACAAGAATCCTGCTAGACTGTGAGCTCCAGGAGGATACAGATGTTTATCTGTTTTTCATTTCACTACTTTGTCCCCTGGAAAACTGGAACGGTTCTGTGCACATAGTAAGAAATCAGTAAACAATGGCTGAATGAATTAATTAATCATTGAACAAATGAACGAGTGGATGGATGAATCCATGGATTCATGGATGGATGCATGGATGGATACATGGATGCATGGATGAACAAACCTAGAGGAATGAAGAACCCAGGATCCCAGGGACAGAGCAGAAACTAACCAGGTGGGCAGGCTGTACCCCTACCCCAGGGGGATCACTGCGGGCTGCTGCACAGATGCTCCAACCCATGCCCCTTCAATGCCAAGGGGAAGTAGGCCCAGCTGCTCACATCCTGCTGGCCTGGGCTCCCATGCTTCAGTCACGAGCAGCTAGGACACTGGGATGGGGGCAGGACTGATAGCAGGCACGCTGCCTTCATGCTCACTGTGTGTGTCCTTGGCTTTCAGCCCGCTCCAAGAGCCTGGTGATGGGGGAGCAGAGCCGGAGCCCCGGGCGGACGCCATGCCCTCACAGGCTGGGCCCCGTGCTGAAGGCGGGCTGGCTGAAGAAGCAGAGGAGCATCATGAAGAACTGGCAGCAGCGCTGGTTTGTGCTGCGTGGGGATCAGCTTTTCTACTACAAGGACAAAGATGAGATCAAGCCCCAGGTGAGAAGTGCATGTGCGGTCTGCCATGGGCATCACAGCAGGGCTCCACAAGAGGGAAGACCATGCCCAGGAGAAGGGAGGAAGACACAGAGTCACTGACTCCATCACAGTGATGTTTTGCCAGGATTTCCAAAGTAATTTTCATTCTTATCCCCCATGTTCCTGGTATCACAGGCTGTTTTACTGGAACATGTCCACAACTTCTGCAATGAAAATGTTTCCTTAAAATGTTGATAGAGAACGTCCCTGCCCAACTTAAGAAAACAACTCTTCCATGTCTTTTTGGCCCCTTCATGCTTCCAAGAAAGATGTACATGCACACATTTCATTACTTCTATCTTGCAGGAAAATGGATCACCAGACACATCTAGCCTCAAACTGGAACCTGGCTCACTCTGAAGCCCTTGTGCCTATCCCACACAGGGTTTCTGTGTCTAGAACTGTGAGACCTACATTTTAAGCAGGTGCTTTAAATGTCTGCCTTTCTATCCAAATTGCACTAAGTTTACTCCCTCAGAGCAGCTAGTAGCCCCACCCACCACAGTGTAGCCTCGTCACACAGCAGCCCATGCAAACGTCGTAATAAGATACTCTGTGTGCTGCCATCCAAGACACTTGAGCCAGAAGCACTTGGGCAATCCAGTCCCTGTGATGGGTTTCAGAGAGAGAAAGGGGATCTCTTGGGCAGAAAATGGGAATGAACCTTAAAGGACTTGTCCCAAAAGCTGCTCCTAGTCACAGGTCCAAGTCAGAGTTGGCAGATCCCCTTGTTTGGGGTCACAGGTCACAGAATCTTGCTGGGAAGGGGCCTGGTTCACATCCCAGCCATCCCCACAGTGTGGGGGCAGAGAGGGGACTCTGGGATGGGCAAGGAGTGAAGGGGGAGCTGGGCATGAGAAAATGTCCCTTTCTCTCCTCTTTCAGTTCTTCTGAGCATGTCAAGGATGAAGTGTCAACCCTGTGAGCCTACCTTTGACACTTCTCAAACACTTGGATCCTCCTTTTAAACAAAATATGGGGGCATGGGGGTGAAAGGGGAACAGGCCTCATCTTACTTAGAGCCTTCAGTGCAACAGGAACTGGCTGCTCATGAATAACTTTCTGCCTTCATTCTGTTCATTCCAATAGCTACCTCTATGGAAAGTAATTCTGGTTCCCACTTGTGGTAGAGATATCAGTTTTCCTTTCTAAAATACTGTGTATTGACATTAAAACCAAAAAGTGTTTCACAGCAACGTGAATGCGCTTAATGGCACTTACCTATATACTTAAAAGTGGTTCAAATAGTAGACTTTGTGTTACACATACATTACCACAATAAAAATAAATTAATTAGAAGACTGCTTCAGGAAAACTTTTACACAAATAATAGCACAGATGAAACATGAGTATGACAAAAATCATGAAGGTGGATTCAGAAAACCCCTATGTTGTCCAGCCTTCTTGACTGTATGAGAAAGGAGAACTCTGAGCAGTTAAGTGAGCCGGATAGGAACTCTGGAATCAGCTACATCTGAACGAGACCTAGCATGCCAGCTGTGCAGTGTGAACAAAAGTTTTCTGAAATGGAACATGGAGGAAAGAGACTTTATTCCAGTGAACAGTTTGCAAACTGGGGACACGCAGCTTCCCTGTAAAAGGTGAAGGTGTGTTCCAGAAAACATAAGGGAGGGTTTTATAGCAAACATGCCAGCCCAGGTTCCCAATCAGGTCTGTTTATGCAAATGAAGGATTCAGACTCATTTAGTTCTGAGGATTGATACCCCCGAGCACTGGAAGGTGAGTGCTGATTGGTTGGTTCAGGTGAACTCTGATTGGCTGGTTCAGGTGAGCTCTGAAAGTCCCAAAGTTAAACAGGAGTCTGGTCTTTAGGGGAAGGCAGAGTACATGTGTGATCCCTAGTCATCCAATGTCCACTTGGCCCTATTTTAAATTTAGGCCCAGTTAGCCCCTGGGGACTCATCTTGAAGGACTGGCTGTTTCAGGTTCACATTTGTTTACAATGGCTTGGAGGGAGTCCATTTTTTTTTTTTTTTTAACTTTAGATTGTATCAATTGTAAAATGGAGACAATATTACCTCCATCACAGGGATGAGCTGGGGTTCAATTGTATAACATACACATAACTGGGTACAAATCCTAACACACTGGATACTCAAATCTGAGCCCACAAGCCCACCCAGCCCTGCCCTCACCTGGCCCCCAACTGCCCCCCAGGCTCACCCGTAGGCTGGGCATGCTTCTGGTTCCCCACAGTCATTTCCTTCTGGCCTCCCAGTTTTGTAGACCAGCCTTGGCCCTTCAACAGTGTCTTGGCTTTCCTGGCTGACCTGTTGGTGACCTGTCACTCTGATTACTGTGAACAGAGTTGCCAGAGTTGCCCCCAGCCTTTCAGAGCCCTGCCTGGAGCCTTACTGTCACCCTCCTCCTGGCCAGGCCCACAGCACTGCCTCCTGGGAGCAGGATTTGTGATGCTGGGAGAGCCTGGGTTCTCATGACCCTGAGGCCACCCAGGCCACACATGGACAGAGCCTCCTCTGCCACAGGCGTCCCCACGTATTCCTTATAGTGAGCCTTGAGGTGGCCCTGGGAGCCCTCACCCATCAACTAGCTCCATAAGGAACCTCTCTCTCCTGAAATTTCTGAGCCAGACACTCCTCTCCCTCCCCTGCCACGTTTTCCAGACCTCCGCATCCTCTGGTGGAAGCAACTAATAAAACGGAGGCATGGACATCCACAGTCAACAGCCTGCACACAAGAGCAGCCCTCAAGCCCAATCCAAACTGGACCAGGGCATTTATTGTCAGGGAGCAAGCTGGATCATGAGAGGGGTCAGTGTCTCCCAGCAGGTGCCAGCATTTGCCCTCAGAGCTCTTGCGATCTTTCTGGGTCTGGCTGGCACTCGCTCCCAATGCCTCTTGGGACGTTAAAACTTCTCCCCATTTCCCCCAACAAAGCCTGGCTTCTATGGCACCCCACTGCCCAGGTTCCCAATCTCAAGGCAAATGTCGGTCAATTTTGATTCATTCAGCTTATCAGTATGATCTCAAACTTGCACAGCTGCCGGCAAAATAGCCTCACAAATTTCTGTTTAATTGCATGAACTGCATGTAATAGACTAATTCTCAATATCTGGTTCCTGGAAAAATATGCTCTGCTCACTGTTCTCAGTGACAGGGGGCCCAGGCGGTCAGCACGCCCCTGTAGGACGGGCTGCACCAGCAGATGTAACTGTCGGGAAGAGGGATATCCAGCCACACTTGATGCTGCGCAGAGCTCACAACACAGGAGGAGAATCACTCCCAGCCCACATTCCTTGTTCTCTCTCCAAAGCCCTATCTCTTCCCCTCTCCCCATCTTGCTGGCAGGAGGGTCAGCAGAGGACAGAGAGCATACAGACAAGACAGTTCAAGACGGAGAAAGAGGAAGCAGCTTGTGTAAGCTCAGATGGAAAGATCAGGCAAAGGCATGTCACAGCAGAGCCTGAAAGTGCGCCCTTGTTCCTCCAGCTTTTCCCAGCACCTGTCCCTGAGGGTTTCCAGCAGACAGATCCCACAGTTTCACAAGTAAAGGCTTCCAGGTTTTTTAAACCTTAGTGATTTTAGCTTGTGCTTGGAATGTTGAGTCATGAAAACTCCTGCCACATTCTTTGTTGATCAGCCTGGTCTATTTCCACTGTTGGGAACTCACTTTAAGTCTAGTTATCTTGGTCCTTTATTTGTTGTGGGTTTCTTGGCTTTGTATAGAAATGGAACAGAATAGACATGGAAAGTATAACTCCCAAAACCTAAGACCAAAAAAAAAGTAAAAAATTAAATGTGATCAATTGAGCAAATGGGACAAAATGGGGGAAAAAAAAAAAAAAAAGAAAGAAAGACAAGTAAAAAATAAATAAGAGAGCAAAAGAAGGTACAAACATTTTGTTTCTCATAATAAATGTGAATAGGTTAGATTCATCTATCCCTTAAAATAGGAAGTGTGAACTGGGTCTAATAAAGAGAGAGGAATAAACAAAAAGATTAAAAAGCAAAAGAACAAAAAAAAAAGGTAAGAAAGTAAATGTGAGCAAAAAGAAAGCACATTTAGTAACATCAAATAAAGTAGAATTCAAGATGCTAAGAAAAAAGGGGAACAGAGAGATATAGTTCCCAATATAGATAACCTACTGAGAAAAGAGAGCAGCTGTGAACTTTACTGCTCCTAATGACACAGCTTTGAGGAAGACATAAACAAAGAACACTCATTGTTTTCACTTAAAAAAAAAAACTTTTTCAAAAAAATGAAATCAGAGATCCATTCACTGTCAATAATGCTAAAGCAAAAAAGACAAGTTAATAACAAAATGATATTGAGGAGAGTGTGCAGGCATGAGAGAGCAAGGATCACACACACACACACACACACACACATACACACACATACATACTGCGTAATACCTCTGCAGTTAATGAGAAAACCAAAACTCAAATTCAAACTTCCAGTTAAGGGTGACATTTAAAAGTCACATTTGGCTTCTCTGCATCACAAGACTTCAAGATACAGCACTAAAGGGATGTTTTTAAAGGCACGAGCACAACTAGATGGAAAGAACATGAGGGGAGACAGCGTTCTGGATGCAGGAAAACAGATGAGAGAGAGGCTGCTGATCTATTCAGCTGATCCAAGACAGCTAAATCCCAAGCCAGCACAAAGGAGAGCACGGAAGCTGTCTGGTTTGCAAAACAAAACTCCTCAAAGACTTGGGGCTTGGTAGGACTAGACATCTCTGGAAATGAGGGCAAAAAAGGAGCTTAGGACAGGAGCACTGGGTGAAGGTTAACTTAGAAAAAAGCAGTTAGGGCCGGGCGCAGTGGCTCATGCCTCTAATCCCAGCACTTTGGGAGGCCAAGGCAGGCAGATCACTTGAGGTCAGGAGTTCGAGACCAGCTTGACCAATATGGTGAAACCCCGTTTCTACTAAAAACACAAAAATTAGCTGGGCATGCTGGCACATGCCTGTAATCATAGCTACTCAGGAGGCTGAGGCAGGAGAATTGCTTGAACCTGGGAGGTGGAGGTTGACACGAGATTGCGCCACTGCACTTTCAGTCTGGGCAATAGAGCAAGACTCCGTCTCCAAAAAGAAATACCAAAAAAAAGCAGTTATATCTCAGATTTTCTGAACAATCCAGTGCCAGGAAGTGACTGCCTGCCCCCACTCAGCTGTAAGGCTGGAGTTGTATTCTCTGAGCACAAGAGGGAGTCCTTCAGACTGGGGACTCTGGCCCTGTTCTTGGTGGAATATCTTAGAGAACAGGAAGGTTGGGTAAACATCAATGTGCAGACCAGTTGCTTAGCCCCCAGTCTCCATCCACATTTGGTTCCCAAGCTCCAGCAGTCAGTAGTAGCCCCCAGGAAGGAAACTGATGAATTTTCTCCAGTAACTTTCTCCAGAGGTTCTCCAGTAAAATGGCTGAGGTGGACCTCCCTGTGTATGCCCTCCCTGTCCTCAGACACCACACAGTCAGCTCCACAGAGAACCATTCCCAAGTGGGAGTGATAGGCCTAGTGCAGCAGACATTCGAGGAAAGACTCTCATTTGAGGAACCGAGACAAAAACAGGAAGAAAACAAAAAGCAAGTTGCAGGCAGCAGATAGTGTGCAGGGGGAGGAAAATTGTTATACAAAACTACTGTAATATCCTCAGAGAGAATCTGTAAATACGGAAGAGTCAGAGGTGGAACCCATCCCCAGAAGTCAGAAATAAGATATTATGAATAAAAAACTCCAAAGAAGGTCTGATGAAAATTTGACACTCCTAGGAAGAAGAGGACAATAAGGGAGACAACCCAACGTCCGAATAGAAGGAGTTTTAGAAAGAGAGAAGAGAGAAATGAAGGGAAAGGAGTCTTTAGAGAAATGCTTGAAATAAATTCCCCAGGATGGGAGTATAAACACTAAATACTAACTGAGATAACCAAAATTACCGTAGAGGTTTGGGAAGGCGTGTGGTCGGGTGGCGGTGGGTGCGGGGGTGATGTGGGTGGAGAAGGGGCAGAAAACAAAGTCTCACCACACATGCTAGGAAATCCATAGACAATGACTAAAATGTAAAATCAAAAAAGAGTAACATAAGCATACTAATTAGAAATAAATATCTTTAAAAAATGATAAGAAACCTCATCTGAGAGCATAGAACATGGTGACAGATTCAGGCAATGGCAGAGGAAGAATTTGCTGCCTCGTGATAAGCCGTGTAGAACTCTTGATTCTTCAAACTATGTGCAAGTATAACTTTCATTGTAAAAAAAAAAAAAAAAAAAAAGTGAAATAAGACGGAAATAATTTATTTTTGAGATTTTGAGAATATGAATAAGACAAATCAGAGCCACGGGGCAGGGATGTAGGGCAGGGGAGTGAGCTGGTGACAGAGTCAGCTTGCATTTTTTTCTGTGTTATTGTAATTTCTCACGTTGAGATTATCTTCATGTAAGTCCGTATTTTAAAGTATTTTAAAAATTTAAACAAGAAAAGAAAAACTAAAACCAAAAAAAGAAAGAAATGCAGCAGGGTCACAGTCCTAGAGGGTTCTTTGGATGACCAGGAGAAGGGGGAGGCCAGATCAAGGGCTTCCTCTTCTAGAAAGGGCCACTGAGCCCCACACTGGCCTCTGAAGAGGCCCTGGCATATTGGAGGTTCTTGGAAGATGTGTTCAGAATGAACCTAGGGATGGGGTGGAAGGTTCATGGATGCTGTGTGTCTGGCAGCCCACACCCAGTGGGGAGCCCATAGTCTCTGAAGCGTACGGCATAGGATGCTCATCCTACAGGTGGGAACACAAAACGCAGATGTGGGACCAGAGGACACTTGTAGAGGGGCTTCACTGCCACACCCAGGATCTAGTTCCTCACTCCATGGGCTACGATAGGGGTCGGTGAAAGTTGTGGGTTGCTAAGACTTGGCCATCAGAGCCCCAAGAGGAGAGTCATCCTGCAGCAGCACAGATAGGGGCTGGCCAGGACCAGACTGGAAGCAGAAAGGCCACTTAGATGGGGCTCGTGTTCTAATATCAGCTGAGGCCAAGAAAATCCTCACCATGCTGGAACAAGGGCTGGGGGCCTTGGAAGAAGCAGGGGAGGGAGCATGGCAGGCGGAGTTTGGAATCCACACTTCCCCCGCCCACCCACCTGCCATGGTTGATGCAACATTATATTCTAGAAGAGGCAATTTAAAAATCACTTTGAGAGTAGGCTAGGTTTCTGTTGTATGCTGGGTTTTTTTTTTCCAGGAGAATAATTGAGGGAAGCTCAGCAATAAGGAGCCATAGGAGATCGATTTAAAGTTTGATGTAATTGAGTAAAAGCTTGGGACTAGGGGAGAGGAAGACAAGATGGATGGCAAAGCACATGCACTTCTAGGAGTGGAACATTAATATTGGACAGTTAGAAACCAGAAATCTTTAAGAAAGAGGAAACCTCAGGGGAAGAAAGAGAGGTCATCCTATCCCATAGCTTGAAGGTCACAGGAATATTTCAGCCTGCAGGAAATCTTCTCATTTCCTAGCCCATTGTTTAGCAAACTTGTATGTCAAAAACAAAAACAAAAAACAAAATGTTGCTTTCATGAACTCTGTGTTAGTCCATTCTCCCATTGCTATAAGGAAATACCTGAGACTGTATGATTTTTTTTTTAAGAGGTTTAATTGGCTGATAGTTCTGCAGGCTGTACAGGAAGCATGATGCTGACCTCTACTCCGCTTCTGAGGAGGCCTCAGGAAACTTACAATCATGGCAGAAGGCGAACAGGGAGTCATGTAACATGGCCAGAGCAGGAGCAAAAGAGAGAACAGGGAAGTGCCACACACACTTTTAAACCACCAGATCTCATGAGAACTCACTCTCTATTTTGAGGACAGCACTGAGAAGATGGTGCTAAACCACTAGAGAAACCGCTCCCATGATCCAATCACCTCCCGCCAGGCCCCACCTTCAACACTGGGGATTACAATTCAACATGAGATTTGGGTGGAGACACAGAGCCAAACTCCTTCCTGAGTCCTTGACCTGGAGCAGATGCCTGGGTTGTCTCTATTTCTCAAATGACAGAACTGAAGGGCTGACATCAGGCCAAGACTAATAGGTACTCGCTCTCAGATAGCACCTGAAGGCTGACACAAGTTCAGTGAGACTGCTAGGACAACCCCCTGCTGTGCCATTAATGTCTGCCCAGAAAACCTCACACCTTTGGCAGGCTCTATCTTCCATGGCCCTCATCTTAGCACCACCTGGGGGTGTGATGAAGATGCCATCAGGTGTCAGAGCTCATCTTGTGCTCACAGCTCACAAGACTGCCCCTGTATCAGATGCCCTTCACTTCTAGACCTCATAACTTCCACCCAGCTCAAGTTGATTTAGCAAACCCTAACTGTGCATCCTTCTTAAGATGTAAATTGTTACTCAACCAGCCAAGAGGATGTCATTACTATTATTATATTACTGCTTTGATATTGCTCTTGTTATTTATAACACTTCCTCAATTTAATGTCGGTTCTCCATTCTAGATCATAAACCTCATTCAGGTAGGGTTTCAATCTGTCTTATTATTTCTCTTTTCCCATCACCTAGCAGTACTTGACACATAATTGGTACCCAGTAATATTAGATGCTTACATGAATAATGGAATGAATGAATGAATGAATGAATGAATGAATGAAGAAAAATAAATGAAATGAATGAGTGCATAGTGTGGCCCAGATTTGTATTAGATCCTCAATGGAAAAATACTTTATTGTTTTTGTAAAGTGCCTGAGGATTGGCAAAGAGCTTATTGACTGCCTTCCCTATTAGATTGTAAGCCCAAGGTCAAGTTTTTGTCTATCTTGTTTATTTCTGTGTCTCAGTATCCAGAACAATGCCTGACACATAGTAGAAGCTCAATAACCACTTGTTCAATAAACATTCACATAACATCTCTACAAGGCCAGGCACAATCAATTTCCATTGTACTGGTGAAGAATGTAGGGCTCAAGAAGGTAGAATGAAAGCTTTTATACTATAATGGAAAAAACCATAATATGGCTGGGCGCGGTGGCTCACACCTGTAATCACAGCACTTTGGGAGGCCGAGGTGGGTGGATCATGAGGTCAGGAGATCGAGACCATCCAGGCTAACACGGTGAAACCCCGTCTCTACTAAAAAATACAAAAAATTGGCCAGGCATGGTGGTGTGCTCCTGTAGTCCCAGCTACTTGGGAGGCTGAGGCAGGAGAATGGCGTGGACCCGGGAGGCGGAGCTTGCAGTGAGCCGAGATCGTGCCACTGCACTCCAGCCTGGGCTACAGAGCCAAACTCTGTCTCTCAAAAAAAAAAAAAAAAAAAAAAAAAAAAAAAAAAAAAAAAAAAAAAAAAAACCATAATATTTGGAACCAGAATACCTGGCTTCAAGTCCCATTTATACCACCTACTAGCTATAGATTTGGGAAGATCATTGAAGCCCTTTTATTCCTGCTTTTGGTGTAGTCCTTTGAGGCTGTGGTTTCACTAAGCATTGGACAAATGGAAGTTGCTGTGGTTGATAGTGTTGTCAATGCTGCCTAAACGCTCAGAGATAAGACTGTTATAATTCTTAGAATGGGTTCTGAAATGAAAGACCTTCAAGAAGCATGCAAAGGCATCTAATATGAAATATAAAAAGGAAGTTGCAGACCTAGAAAACAATGATTGCCTGAGCATGCAGGGCTCCCTGAGACCAGCCTCTCAGAGAGTTCTCACTCCCTTTCTTGATTAGGAGTCCAGACTAGTGGGTGGTAGGTCTGCCATGAATACCTGGTGTCTAAATTTTAGCATGTCATATTACAGGATCTTGCATGATAGAGAAAAATGGCAGATTTCTGGTGAGTAACCAGGATGGTTCTAGCTGGTAACTAGAAAAGATATTTCACTCTCTGAGCCTCAGTTTCCTCCTTGTAAGTTGAGAATAACCACACCTACCTTATAGGACTACGATAAGAGCTAGCTCAACCATTCAGGAAATACCCTAGTGATGGCCTTCTCCCCTGGGTGGAACTTTACCCAGTGAAGGTTTAGCAAATCATTCAACACAATCAAACAGTGAAGTCTAGGGGCAGGCAACATGGCTCCAACCTCGTCTCTGCCTTACTTTATGAGTTTGATCAACAGTTTGAATCTAAATAAAAGCTAACTTTTATATATCTGATGAACCAGGCTTTGTTGTAAGTGTTTTGCATGTATTAACTTGCTTTAATTCTCACAGCAACCCTGCAAGACACATGGTAGAGAATCCCAAAGATTGTTACCACTCATTCCTGCCCCTTCTCCCAACAAGCAGAGTCTATTTCCCTTCCCCTTGAATCTGAGCTGTCTTTGTGACTATTTGACAAACAGAATAAGACAGAAGTGATGCTGTGCCATTTCCAGGTTTGGTCTCTGTTAACTTAAAAATCACACGATTTATGAATTTGGAAAGGAGATCTTATTTTTCATAAAGGGTTGCAACCTGCAGGCTGACCATCTGCAGGCGAGGAAGCATAGCCTCTGGTAGACCCCGAAAGGCAGGCACTTTGAGGGAATAGACGGTAAGGCAGGAATTTATGCTGAACAGATTAGCTAAGCAGGGTTACAGGAGGAGCTATGAATATTCACAAAGAGGGTCCTGATGCATGCCTACTGAACACTCATATTACATGTGACCCATATTCACTCTGGAGCAGAGATTTAACATTTAAATGCATTGCAGGTAGGCCTTATACAGCAATAGGTGAAGCAGGGACATGAAGGCACTCCGTGTGCAGCCTCCTGTTAACTGGTCAGAGCCAGCCCATGGTTGGTGGTCTTTTATCAGGAGAAAATTACTGACATCCATCTCTCATCCAATCAAAGCTACAGTTGCAACTTGTGGACCAGGGGTTGGGGATCAGTTAGTCAAGTTCTAATGGTGAACTACAATTGTTTTAGCACTTGTTTCTTGGGGCCAGTGCCTGTTGAACTGCTAGAGAAAAAGAAAAACCTGTGACACTTAGAACATGGTTTATTCTTTAAGTGTAGGGGTATGTGACTTAACTTTTGGTTGGAATGGCCTTGGGTCTTATTTATAACTTGGTATCTTATTGCCATGAATTCAGTCATATGATCACTACTGTAACATTACTGCTGGTCAGATATTGTGTCTAAACTGAAGAAGGATGTAGCAAGGCATGTTTGACCTCCTATCATGGCCAGGAGCTCAGTTTTTAAGGTTTCTCTAGGTTCCCCTTGGCCAAGAGTGTATTTATTCGGTCAGATGGGGGCCTTAGGATTTAATTCTAGTTCTCATCCCTAAGAAGCCAAGCAAGTTTCTGCTTTGCTCTGAAAAGCTGCCACCATGCTGTAAGAATGCTTGAATGGACCACAGAATGATGAGGAAGCGTGGACAAGAAAAAAACACACGGCTTAGATGAATGAGTGAGGCCTTCCTTCCTGGACTTTCTAACCCAGCTCAGCTGCCGAATGCAACTGTGTCAGTGACTCCGGACCATGCTATATGGAGCAGAAGAACCACCCGCTGATCTCTTTCACGGTATCATGACAAATAATGGATCAATGTTTTGTAGGCAATAAGTTTTGGAGTTTTCTTACACAGCAGCAGATTATTGAAATAATTTAGGAATGAGTACTATCACCACTGTCCCAATAAGGAAACTGAGGCACAAAGAGGTTAGGCAATTTTCTTTTTTTTTTTTTTTTTTTTTGAGACAGAGTTTTGCTCTGTCGCCCAGGCTGGAGTGCAGTGGCTCCCTCGGCTCACTGCAAGCTCCGCCTCCCGGGTTCACACTGTTCTCCTGCCTCAGCCTCCCGAGGAGCTGGGACTACAGGCGCCAGCCAACATGCCTGACTAATTTTTTTTTTTTTTGTATTTTTTGGTAGAGACGGGGTTTCACCGTGTTAGCCAGGATGATCTTGATCTCCTAACCTCATGATCCGCCCGCATCGGCCTCCCAAAGTGCTGGGATTACAGGCGTGAGCCACCACGTCCAGCAGGTGGCTTTGATACATAGAAATTAGAACAAGGAAGGGGAAGCCCCACCGACCGAACTTTTCCATGGTCAGAGCAGGTCACTTCTGGAGAGTGATGGTCCCCTCAAGTCACTATATTTTCAAGAACAGGGCAGCAAGGCTGGAGAGGAGTCCAAACTCCTGTCCATATGAGGAATAACTGAATAAGTCATCTGGAGAAAAGAAATCTTGCCAAGGGGCAGTATATAAAGCTCTGAATCCTCATATGAACAAGACCAGAAGACAAATGGACAGACTCCCCTATTTGTCTTCTACACTCCATTCCACACTTCATTCTGGAGTGGTCTACTGGGTGGTAGCAGGCTCCAGTCCCTGGTTCTGGACACGTAGAGGCCAGACTATCACTAGGCTAAGTGGCTTGGAGAAGAGCTGACCCCTGGGTAGCAAGTTGGCCAGAGATGATCTCCAAGAGCCCTCTCAACTCCAAAATTCAAAGTTTATCCGAGACCTTCTAAGGCAAAGAGGAATGGAGGAACAAGAACTACGTTCAGCCAAACCCTAGCAGTTTTCAGAAGTTCCACCCTAGGTGAGTCAAAAATGAGGCCAAAGAAGCAGGCATGCTCTGGGGGTCTGGCGCGAGCAGGGCAGTTTCCCAGAAGTCCCGCTGTGGGCGCCCCTGGCAGTCCTCAGTGGCCATTTTGTGCACAGCGTTTGGAACCCTGACTTCACTGTTGAGCCAGGTGAAGGTCTCTGGGGAGACACAGTTGGTGGTAAGAGAGCTGACAGATGCAGACCTTGATGCCAGGGGCCCTTGAAGATAGGGTCACTCATGGATCTCATTGCTCTTGGTGAATTTGCCCCTGATCTTCTGAGAAGCCCTGAAGAGTCTGACTTCACTCCCTCCTCCCTACTTCCTACCTCCTCTGTCCACAAAAGAACAAGCAACTAATTACCTCCCAAGCTGCTCCCGTAGATCTTGCCACAGCAAATTTCAGTCTATCTATCTGCTCTCAGAAAAAACAAACCTGGGCATAAAAGACAGGCTCTGATGCATCCCACAGCCCCTGTCTGCCCCAGGATAAGCCAGCGATTATTGAAAAGTGTCTTCCGCAGCACGTTAGAGAGCACCCTGAGTTAATTAGGAACTGAGCTTTCCACTCCCATTAGTGCTGCAGAAGAAAAATTAAACAACAAATATTTCCTTTTTTAAAATGTCCTGGGGGACAATTTGAAATGCTTCTTCTGTGAAGATTTACTCATTGGAGTCATAAAAAGAGAGAGGGGTATCATTTATTTAGGTTCAACAATGAGACTTTGTGGCTTCTTTAAAGGGATGCTGTATTTTTGTAGCTATTTTAGAACCGTAATTCCCCACTATTAAACATATCAAAATGAAAATTCTATTCAAGTCATTTTAAATCAAATATAAATTTATTTACTAAATTGAAATTGGCAGTAGCAGCTGTGTCTTAAACAAATTTCAAACAATATTTAGTTAAAACTATTTTTTCTGCATGTCAAAGAAAAACACAAGATTTAAGTAATCATGCAAAAATACGTTCTAAGGTTTATTTTATACCATCCTGCAGGGTTCTGAGAGCAGGCCCCTGAAATGACAGCATCAGCAATATCTGGGGACTAATGTATGGATAGCGAAATTCTGCCACTGTTCTAGGAAAAGGAAATCAAGTTAGAAGAAGCCTGATGACACCTCAAGACCAAATAAATCACAAGTGACAGTGTCTTGGTTGCCCCCAAATTGTTTTGCGCCCGGAGCTATATTGCCTACAAGACGAATCTTCACCTTCTGAAAATGACTTTTGTGTTTCCTCCAGTGTTGCCGGTAGTAATGAGCTTCTCTCAGGGTCTGCTAATTTAAGTCAGCACAGATATTAGTTTACAGCACTTAAAGGTCTCCCACTTATAATAGAGCAATCCTTTGGCTTTCATTGCAACCCAGTTAATTTACAGTAATAGGTAGAAAACTGATAGTTAAATTATGAGTTTTATCAATTGCAAGGCAGAAAAATGAATCAAGTAACATTGAGGCAGCATGGGAAACATATTTTATTCATTGTTCAGAAGAGCATAACTTATGTTTCATTGTGTTTGGAGGATTCTAGCTCCTTAATGCACTGGTGGAATACTGAGTTCCAGCTGATCAGAATAATGGAGGTGGTTTGGAAGGGCTGCCGAGGACGATGAGTACATTTCACAAATGGACTGTGGCCTTTGCTAAAGACGGGAATGAGGTGTGCCTTCCTCAGCAAAATGCAGCCAGTGCCCCTTGGCAGTAGTTGGCTCAGATCAGCCTGGCACAGCCAGGGCAGGTCAATGCAAAAGTGTCTATACCATGTTACTCAGACTAACCTGTGCTCAACTAAGCAGCATGGCAGCCTCTCTCACAGAGACACCATATACCCCAGAGCATGGCACTAGTTTCAGGGTCTCCCAGAAATAAGACAGAATCAAACCATTTTCAGCCAAAGGAGGGCCCCACCTACTCCAAGGAGGGGCCCTGGCCCCAGCATCAACATGTCCCAATGGTGTATTTTGAGCAGAAAAAATCTTCCTAGAGTGTGCTCTTAGGCTCGGGACGATACTTGGGACAGCACTAGTTCTCCCAGTCTGAGCAGCTGGGTCTGTTCATCGTGGACAGAGAAGGCCAGAAACACTGTGTAACCCTGGAAAACATGGCAGGGACCATGGCATGGAAGAGCAGGCCGGTGGTTCAGTGCAGCCAACCCAGGCAGTGGAGAGGCCCTGTGTCCCCATGGGCTCCTCCTGGTTGGGGCGGGGGCCAGGCAGCACCTACCAAGAGCTCCCAATTCTGGAGGAACAGGAGAGGCTGTTTCACAGCCAGCCGGCAGGCTCTAAAGAGCAGGGGGGAGGGTGAGCATCACAGTGGTGCAGCAGTCAACACCCATATCCACCTGAGTCCCAGATCAGAGAAAATACTAAAAAGTGGATGGTCACTCCCTTCTGGAGAGGCTGAGAGCACGTGCCCTCTGAGGGCTGGTTCTCTGTGAACACACCTGCCTCGACTGCAGTGTCTGATGCAGCCACCAAACGCCATGGGCAGCCAGAGGGATTCAGCTCATCTGAGTTTCCCCCTTAGCCCCTCCATATGGAACACCAGGTATTTCAGGGGGCAAAGAGGCCTACCTTATGGTCCAGCAAGCCAAGGAGGAAACAGGGTCATTTGCACACTCCCGGGATCTCATGCTGCCCAGGGCTTGGGGTCCACAACCCCTCTTGGACAGTGATCTAGATCAGTCTTTTCTGGGTTCCCTCCAATGCCCCAGTCCAAAAGGTCAGGCAGGAAGCAAGTATTACACGGCCATCACAGCTTGAGCCAGAACCTAGACATGCCATGCTCAGTGCTTCTAACCATCAGAGTAAGACAGTTCCCATCGGCCCAAGGCCCCCAGAGTGAAAGTAGATGAGCCTGACCTCTCCTGTCTTTTTCCTTCCCAACATCCAATCCAAGGAGCAAGGAAATCATCATTATTAGTTAAACTGATTTACCAGCATGGAAATATGTTTAATTAGTGCTATGATTTTATAACTTCTTTGTTCGTGTGGCTAGGTGATCAGCTCAGGACAAAATTCTCTAACACTTATTTTCTCAAAATAACATCTAATTAGTAAAATGAACAATGTTAAATGTCCTCGAGATCCCAGCAGCTAAACACAATAAAAGTTTACCTCTTGCTGCAGTAATGTCCCTGGTGGGGCCAGATGTTGGCCTCGTCTGTCTCTGTGGTCACCAAAGTTGACTTAGCGGGAGAGGTAGGAGAGAGGACTGGAGGTCACTGGCAGTTTTTAAAGGACCAGGCCTGGAAGCAGATGCTGTCTCTCCTGCCCAATCCCACTGGCCAGAACCCCATCACATGCCCCCAACCTAAGCACAAAGGACACTCAGAGAGCAGCCTGTGGAGATGTGGTGACACTAACGGTCTGTCCCAAATGTGTTGTAAAATCACGTGCACCTTGGCCTCTCCTCCCTTCTCCCGGGGCAAGCTAAACACTAGAGGATTCAGGAGCTCCCTTGGGTAAGCATTCTGTTCACTGGTCACTTCCACATTAATCCTGCTGCATCCCTGTGGCACTACTCAACACCCAGCCCCGGGCTGCCACTAAGGCCGGGACACTAGTACTAGTGACTCTTCCCAACGTGGCATAGCATCTCATTCCCACGAGCATGGTCTCAGGCATTAGAATGTTCACATGAATGACAGGACTGAGAGAGGCAGAGCCCAAGGCCACTGGGTGAGGACCACTAGTGCAGCCTCAACCGCAGGGTCTTCTGCAGGGCTCAGGAATCCAGTGAGATGAGGCTACCTGAAGGGGAAGACCCCAGGAGTGACTCAGGGCAAGTCAGGGGCATGCTGTTCGGCACGGAGTCTAGTGCAAGGTCCTGGCTTACCATGGAACTAGCCACAGAGCAACCAGGAATTTTCAAAGAGGACCCACTCACCTTGAAAAGGGCACTCCCTGGGGTTTGGAAGAGGCTGTGAACTTTGAGAGCTGAAGGTTCTTGAAGGCTCCACCAGGGTTTCCAGCTTAGGCTGCAAGTCTATCCCAGGTCTCAGGCCCCAGGCCCTGGGCTCATTCATGGCTCCCAGCTGGACTTCCACAGGCTCAGGGCCTGGGCTGTGCAGCCCTGGGAGTAAGGGCTTTAGGGGCTGTGGCCAATTGGAAAGGATCGGGAAGGTACAGGGAGCCGGTGTTCTGACTTCAAAGCCCCTGTTCTCTGCAGAACACGGTGCTGACCTCAACACACTGTCCCTGTGGCACACCGCATGTGGCTGAAGAGGACCACACGGATAGCCTCAGGACACAGTGAAGAAGCAGGGCATTCCCAGGGCCGATCTGCTGACTGCAGACCTGTGGATCATAACAAGAGCATTTGGAGTTCACGCATTCACAGGTGGCAGCGTCACTGTGGAATCTGTTGGAAGAAGCTTCAAGACAAAGTCATCAGCAAGGAAAGAAGCTGGACAAGTGATGTATCTCAACTCCTTAGGGAGGGAACGTTCCTCCACCAAGCACTCATTTGTCTCCAATTTTTACAATCCTTTTTAAATCTGTATTCTGGACAGTCATGGGGCATGGCTACAGGCTTGTGTGATAAGGAAGCAGGGAGGATGCTTCCCTCCTTGGCACCAAACTTCATTCTGATCTGTATTATTTATGTACAACTCAGAGAGGTTCAGTTCCTTGGGTGTCAGGTGGATAAAGGTTTTTAAGATTGATCTGAGGCCCCAGTCAGAGTTAGCAGAGATAAGGAACCCTGAGCGATTGCTTTCTAAAACATGCCTGCAGTTTTCCAAGATGCTGCCTGTGGAGGATTTTATCAGGAGACTCGGTAAGAAGCACTGCAGAAGTTGTTTCTTCAGGCAGTCTCCTAGACAAGGTGAAAAATGAAGGCCTCTCAGAGAGCCAGTGTTTGATCAGGTTGAAAAGAGCTGAATTCAGACTGCAAAGACCTCAAACCATCGCAAACTCCAAAGGTAGGCCAATAGGAGGATTACAGACATCCGCGACCTGCAGGAGGTCCCCGTGGACTGTCATCACACATTAGGAAGCAGGGCCCTGCCTTCACCATGCTGGGACTCCTGAAGTCTGTTTCACACCTTATTTCATGGCACAAGCAATGGTACTATTAGGGGCAGGGAGATTGTTTCTACAAACAGACCAAACAGATGATACTGTGACCAAAATGAGTTTGGAAGTCATAATTATGATAATAATTCATATTTATATAGGCCCTTAGTGCATATACAGCACTATCTCAGATGGCCCAGTGACAAATCTGGGACAAATATTTTCATTTTTACAGATAAAGAAACCAGGCCTCAGCCTGGTGGAACAGGCTGGAACACACCTGTCTGTGTTCTACCTAAACCGCAATGTCATAGTAATTACAAACCTTATAATAATTCTAAGGTTTCTATCTATTCCCACTCCTATAAAATGTTCATGCACAGATCTACTCTTTGGCCCTATAATAATGCATGATCACAGCAACAGCATGTACTCTCACTGGGCACTAAACCTGGGGAAATCCTCAAAACACCTCCACATTGCAGAGGGGGAAATGGAGGTTCACCCAGGTTGTACAGGTGTTGGTGGTGGAGGACCTGTCTGACCCTGACCCCCAGTCATGAGCTCACACAAAACCTCTGCAGCACTGCCCTTTATTAGGGTGCTGCCATCCTGGGTACCTGCTACAGCCCAGCTCCATTCCACACCCTCTGCTCACTTGATCCCGCTTAATTCTCAGAGATCTGTGAGGGAGATGCCACTACACCATTTAACAGAGAGAGAAACTGAGGCTAAACTTGTCCTGAAGTTTACTATCACTAAGCAGTGGTGTCAGGATTGAAACTAAATCTGTCTAATGCTAAAACCTGCGAGGTTTCCATGACGGTCTTACAGGATCTCGGATTTATTATGTAATGGGTGCTTATCTTTTTACGATTTGGGTGAGTTCTGGGTGTGAGACATCTGACTAGAGACATGTGAGTAGAAATCATTGTCACTGTTGCTTTGTTAATCTCATTTATTCCTCTGGACCTAGCTGAGGCTTCCAGACCATCCGGTGTTCTGGCAGCTGTTCCCAAGATGGATCGTTCTTTGCAAAATGAGCTATGGCAGTCTCCTGATGTGGGCAGGGGCTCTCTGCAGGCAGGGATGTGTGCAGACCCTGATCAGAGGACCTGGAAAGTGCTTGCCACTTTATTTCAGTCCGAGGAAACCTGAGGGGACTGTCACCCTAAATCCTTGCGAAGAGAGAGAGAAAATCACTCTTTGTTTCCTGAAAATGATGGATGGGCATTCCGGGCAGCAGAAACACTGTGCAGGCTGGCCTGGCCCCTGACACATGAGGTCGGAGAGTATGATGGTAGTCAGATGGCAGCAGCCGGTGAGTCAGGCATGGGCAGTGCTGCATGAATTAGCTGACCACCTTCCTTTTCAACTTTAACATTATTTAAATTTTATGTTGATGCAAACATCACAGGGCAAAACATGAAAGCTCCTTCACCATTCCCACCACTCCCTCCCAGAGTGTAAGGTCACAGGACATTTTATTTTAAAATTGTTTTAGACATGGTGAAATTGCTTTCAAAAAGTCTTTGTCGAATTCTGTTTCATCAAAAGTGTATGAGAATGCCCATTTCTGCATGCTCTTCCCATTGCATGGTCATTAAGTACTGAGTGTCCTTTATAAATTGAGAATCTTATGACATATTTATTGACCATTTATATTTCTTCTATTAATTCCTTGTTAACACCCTTTACCCATTTTTCTATTGGGTTGTCTTTTATTTTAACAACATATTTTATTTATTTATACTGGATAACCCAATATGTCCAAAAATCAGCATTTCAACAAGTAATCAATATAAAATTATTAATGAAATAGTTTACATCTTTTATATCAAATCTTTGGAATCCACTTATAGCATATCAGATTTACATTCCAAGTTTTTATCAAATATATGTGATCTGTATTTAGATCTTATCAAATTTACATTTGAGGTAGATTCATGTACCCAACTTGTTTCAGATATACTGTAGTATACTACAGTATAAGGTAGAATAATGGCTCTCAAAAAAATATGCCTGTCCCAATCTCTGGAACATGTGAATATGTTATGTTATATGACAAGCATTTATTTAAGGTTGCAGATAGAATTAAGGTTGCTAACCATCTGACCTTAAAGAAATTATCCTGGATTATCCAAGTGGATCTAATATAATCATAAGGGTTCTTCATAGTGAAAAGGGAGGCAGATGAAGAGGTCAGAGTCAGAGTGATTTGAGGATGTGAGGCTGCTGGCTTTGAAGATGGTAGAAGGGTGCAGGAAGCCTTTAAAAGCTGGAAAAGTGAGAAACAGATCCTCCCCTAGAGCTCCAGAAGGAACAGTTGTGCCAGCTATTGACTGTAGCCCAGTAAGGCCCATTGCAGACTTCTGACCTCCAGAACTGTAAGAAAATAAATTTTTGTCATTTTGAGCCACTACCTTTGTAGTAATCTGCTAGGAAACAAATACGTATTTCTAAAAGTTTTTTGATAACTGAATCAAATACCAATTTTTCTTAACGGCTTCACTGAGGTATAATTGACATACAGTGAACTGCACATATTTCATGGGCACAGTTTGGTAAGTCTTAATATAGATGCACATCTGTGACACTATCACCACAATCAAGGCAGCGAACATATCCATCACTGCCAAAAGCTTCCTTGTATCCTGTTAGAATCCCTCCTCCCACTCCCTTTGCCTCTCCTGACCCCCGACCCCTGACCCCTGACCCCACACTGGTCCACTTAGTTCTCATTTTCAACGGTTTTATAGAAATGGAATCACACAGTAAGTACTCTGGCTTGTTGTCTGTCTTCTTTCCCTTGGCATAATTATTTAGAGCAGCATCCATGTTGCAGCATGCATTAAGAGTTCATTCATTCGTATTGCTGAGTAGTATTGCACTGCATGCAGGTACCTCAACTTGCTTATCCGTTTACCTGGTGATGGCCATTTGCGTTATAGCCAATTTTTGGATATTAGAAATAAAACTGCAATGATTTGCATACAAATCTCTGTATGGAAATATGCTTCCATTTCCCTTGGGTAAATATGTAGGAGGGGAATGGCTGGATCATATCCCAGGTGTATACTTAACTCTTTTTTTTTTTTTTTTTTTCTTTTTTTGAGACGGAGTCTCGCTCTGTTGCTCAGGCTGGAATGCAGTGGCTCAATCTTGGCTCACTGCAACCACCAACTCCTAGGTTCCAGAGATTCTCCTGCCTCAGCCTCCTGAGTAGCTGGGACTACAGGTGCATGCCAACATGCCCCACTAATTTTTGTATTTTTTAGTACAGACAGGGTTTCACCATATTGGTCAAGCTGGTCTCGAACTTCTGACCTCATGATCTGCCCACCTCGGCCTCCCAAAGTGCTGGGATTACAGGCGTGAGCCACTGCCCCCGGCCGTATGTTTAACTCTTTAAGAGTCTGCTGAACTATTTTCCAAAGTGATTGTCATTTAACATTACCACCAACAGTGTACAAGAATTCTCGGTCCTCTGCACCCACACCAACGCTTAGTCTGGTCAGTCTTTTTACTTTAATAGATACGTAGTGGTATCTGATTATGGGTTTAATTTGCATTTTCTTAACTACTAATGATGTTGAAGATCATCTCATGAGCTTACTATATCTTCTATAGTAATTATCTGTTTAAATCTTTTGCCTATTTATTTCAATTGGATTGTTCTCTTATTATAGAATTTTGATGGTATTTTATATATTTTGTGTACAAGTCATTTTTCAGATACATGATATTCAAATATTTCTCCCAGTGTGTAATTTGTCTTTTCACTCTCTTAATGTGTTTGAAAAGCAGTTTTTTTAATTTAAATGAGTCATATTTACCAATTAGTTCTTTTTTGAGTCAAGCTTCTGATGTCATATCCAAGAACTCTTTGTCTCATCCAAAGTCATAAAGGTTTTCTCCTAGAAATATTATAGTCTCAGATTTTGCGTTTAGGTATATCATTCATTCAAGTATATTTTTATATATGGTGTGAGGTATGAATTGAGATTCATTTTTTTGCACACAAATGTGCAGTTGCTCCACTGTCATTTGTTGAAACACTATCCTTTCTCCAATGAATTGTATTTACACCTTCGTCAAAATCAATTATCCATATATGGAGATAGATAGATAGATAGATAGATAGATAGATAGATAGACAGATACACAGACAGATAAATAGATATGGAGGTATATATGAGTCTGTTCTGACCTTACTATTCTGTTTTATTAATCAGTCTCTTTTAATGCTAATATCTCATTGTTTTGATTACTGCAGCTTTACAATGTCTTGAAATCAAGTAGTATTAGAACTCTAACTTGATTGATCTATTTCAAAATGAGCATACTTTCCTTTTCTCTTTTCCTTTTTTTTTTTTTTTTTTGAGACGGAATCTCACTCTGTCACCCAGCCTGGAGAGCAGTGGCAAAAATGAGCATACTTTCCAATGCATTTTATGAGGTTAGCATTACCCCTATATAAACCTAGCCAAAGACATTACAAGACAAAGACACTATAGATCAATATTCTTTGTGAACACAGTTGAAAAAATTTTCAACCAAATTTTAGAATATTGAATCCAACAATACATAAAAAAGAAAATACATAATGACCAAGTGGGGTTTATCCCAAAAATCCAAGGTTGATTTAATGTTTGAAAACTATTACTGTAATTCATCATATTAATAAATGAAGAAAGAAAAAAAATCATCTGATGGATTCAGAAAAAGCACCTGACAAAATTCAATACTGATTCCTGATAAAAATTCTCAAAAAACCAGGGATAGAAGGGAGTTTCTTTAAACCTGTGAAAAGCCATCTATGGAAAACTGAAAGCTAATATCATACTTTATGGTAAAAGACTAAAAGCTGTTTCCCTATGATCAGGATAAAGATAATGATATTTGTTCTCACCACTTCCATAAAACACTTTCATGGAGTCCTGCCTGGTATAATAAGGCAAGAAAAAGAAATGAAAGTTGTTCAGATTGGAAAGGAAGAAGTAAAACTGTATCCATACCCAACATAATTGTTTATGTCAAAAATCTGATGAAGCCTGCAAAAAGCTACTAGAACTAAAAAATGAGTTATTATTGTTGGGGAAAATGAAAGCTCTAAATAAATGAAGAGTTATACTGTGTTCATTGGTCAGAAGACTTATTATTGTTAGGATGTCAATTCTCCCCAAATTTATCTATGCAATCCCAATCACAATCCCAGTAGGCATTTTTCTATTAATAGAAATTGACCAACTGATTCTAAAATTCATATACAAATTTAAAGGGCCTAGAATAGTCAGACAATTTTGAAATAAAATAATTAAGTTGGAGTTCTAATAACTACTAGATTTAAGGTCAGATGGTTAGCAACCTTAATTCTATCTGCAACCTTAATTAAATGCTTGTCATGTAATATAACATATTCACATGTTCCAGAGATTAGGACAAACGTATCTTTTGGGGAGCCATTATTCTACCTACTACAATATATCTGAAACAATTTTGGTACAAGAATCTACTTCAAATTTGATAAGATGGAAATATAGATCACATATATTTGATAAAACCTTGGCATGTAAATCTGATATGCTGTAAGTATATTCCAAAGACTTACTATAAAAGATGTAAAATATTTCACTAACAATTTTATATTGATTACTTGTTGAAATGCTGATTTTTTTGACATATTGGGTTATCCAATACAGATAAATATGTTAAATAAAATACATTGTTAAAATAAAAGACAACCCAATAGAAAAGTGGGTAAGGGATGTTAACAAGGAATTAATAGAAGAAATACAAATGGTCGATAAATATATCATAAGATTCCATTTAAAAGGACAGTCAGTACTTAATGACCATGCAATGGGAAGAGCATACAGAAATGGGCATTCTCATACACCTTTGATGGAACATAATTTGATAAAGACTTTTTGAAAGCAATTTTGCAATGTCTAAAACTTGCAAACACTGAGCCCTCCTAGATGCAGACAGAATGGCACATACTTTGTCCATTAGCTACTTACACCAATGGGCTGCATTTGTATGGAGCTAGAGATGCATTAAGTCAGCTGCAGCCTCTCAGGAGGAACTTAGATACATAGGCTGAGCAATGCCCTAAGAGATCAAATTAACATGAGCTCGGACACATGGGGAAGGGGGAAAGGGCCCAACATTTGTGGAAATCTATCATGTGCCTGGAGTTTGCACACTGTTTCTGTAGCCAGGTGCCTGTCTGCAAACTGTGCAGTTCTAGGTGCAAACTGTGTGCCTGGTTCCTTCCCAGATACAAACAGTTAAGCCCTGACCTGGCACTATAGTAGGAAGGCCAGCTGGCAAAGTGCTGACACTCACTTTGTGCTCCTCAAAGAATTCCCAGGACCCTCATAGTTGAGGGCACTGTCTGTGGTGCTAGAAGCAGGTACTGGTTCTTGTAACCTACATGCGTCTAAAGCACAGAATCTTGGCAAAAACCAGGCTCTCAAAGGCCACTGGGGCCAGATATCGAATCATTTAATCCTCACAACAGCCTCATGAAGCAGATACTATTATTGTCCTCATTTTCCAGGTGAGGAAACCAAGGTGCTGAGTGAGTTCATGAAAAAGGCATCATCCTCTGGCCACCTTCCCTTAGAGTCCCTAGACTAGTGGTTCTCAAAGTGTATTCCCCAGAGCTCACAGCATCAGAAAAATGGTTAGAAATGCAAATGGTCCTACTTTCCCCAGACCTATAGGGTCAGAAACTCGAGAGTGGGGTCCAGCACTATTCTGATTGAACACTTACACTATTAGAAATTAAATCAGGCTGGGTGGTGTGACTCACGCCTGTAATCCCAACACTTTGGGAGGCCGAGGCAAGGAGATTGCTTGAGCCCAGAGTTCAAGACCAGCATGGGCAAGATAGGGAGACCCCATTTCTACTGAAAATTAAAAAATAGCAAAAAGTAGCTGGGCATGGTGGCATACACCTATGGTCCCAATTAGAGGTTGAGGTAGGATGATCACTGGAGCCCAGCAGGTCGAGGCTGCAGTGAGCCATGATCGCAACACTGCACTCCAGCCTGGGCTACAGAGCAATACCCAAAAAAGCAAAACAAAACAAACAAAACAACAACAACAAAAATTAAATCACAAAAAACTACCAATAAATGAGTTATAGTAAAAACAAAGGTTAAAAAGTACTCAAAATATATCATTTCCTAACTTAATATACTATGACTTCATGTACTATGTCTTAAGCTCTGGAGGTTACTGACATGCATTGCATACATGTGGTACAAACACTATGGCGCATCTCTTCTCAGTTCCACATGCAATGACGTCATAAAATGAGCCATGGAGGGGGAGGGTATTTATATCGCTGAAGTTAGCAAACACTCCAAATCAGGGTACTTTATAGTTTTCAGAGACCCCATTATTAGACACCACCAAAACACCAGGCTCTCCATGTTTTAACAAGCCCTGGGGTGACTCCAAAGCATGTTCAATGTTGAGATCTACCCTGAGCGTCTCAGCTAATGCTATATTCTGACTCCATTCACGTCTTTTCATCACAGTCTTAGCAAACGTCATACCAGGGCCTGGAGAGCAGACAGCCTCTGCTCCCCAGGCACCCAGCCCCCACCCAGTCCCGGAGCCACATTCTTGACCTGTGGGAGGGAGAGGAATCTGGGCAGCCGAGGGACAGTGCTAGGGCCCCTGCAGTGGTGGGGGGTATGTTGAGATTCCCCTGAGAAGTGAGCAGTGGATCCCACAGTCAGAGCCTGGCTCTCCACTGTGGCTTCTTGTAAACAAAGTCAGTTGCTGGCTGCCATGATAAAGGTAGGGAAGCAAAGAGTAAAGCCTGCGGCTCCAGCATTGGGCACACCTGAGCCGATGTCTCCAGCACACCCTTGTGGGCGGTGGGCACAGGGCTGGTTGCATCACTTCCTGACCTCCGTCTGCTTCTCTGGGAAGACAGGAATGGTAGTACCTACCCCCTGGGGCCTCTACATTAAATCCAATAATTTAGGCAAAGAGCCAGGAATATAGTACAGTCTTCATAAGCAGAAGCTATTACTGCGTTTCCATTTAGCTGTAGTAGAAAGCAATGTCAATGTCAGTGTTGTTACTCTCCTTGTATGGATGACAGATTTTAGGACACAGAAAAAAAACAGCAAAGTATCCAGAATGACACAGGGACTCTGTTACTGAAACAGCAAACGCCCGAGAAGCATCCCATTAGCTAGTGATGGATCTCACCCATGCCCTTTAACGAGCACATTTCTCCATCCTGGGGCTGAGATCCTAATTTATTTCCAGTAGCTCCAAGTTCTCTAGCAAGAAAGTAACCGTTAATTCAGTTACAAAGATTACCAGCTGGTTCTCTGGTTTATTGCTGTAATTCCTCTAAAGCAAGCATCTGCGGGTAAGGACGACGTTCTGCCTTTCCGCATTAACATTGCTTAAATGAGAAGAGGCATTTCCATGTGTCCTTGCGGCACAAGATTCTAGCAGCAGGTGGGAGGCTCCCATCACCCTGTGAAAGCCAGGATTTGCCTGGAAAATACTGGGAGGGTGTGTACTCTGTGAGTTCACATGGGGGTTGGGGCAGGAGGCGACCTGGATGCAGCAGGTGACTTTGCCCCTCACCTGGGTAAATGCAGACACAGGGATACGGTGACCCACTAGGTGTGGAGCCCTGACATACAATAATAGCAGGCATTTATTGAGCAAACACTTACACAGTGAGAACTGTGTACCAGGCACTGCTCTAAGAACTTCCAAGTACTAATTCATTTGATGCTCCAAACATCCCCACAAAGTACTTTATTATTCCTGTTTCACAGATAAGGAAACTGGGGCACAGACAGGTTGAACAATGTTTCTGTAGCTGAGCCAGGATTTGAACCCAGGCAGTTGGTTGCAGCAATGGAATTCAAAATGGGTTTCCCATTGAGAGGACCAAAAATGTGTAGTCAAGCCATACCAAGTCTGAGTTGAGCAAAACCAAGCAGAATGAAATAAAGACCTCAGCAGAGCTCACAGTCACTGACATACAGAAGGAGGATAAAGGAGGCCCTGCCTAACCTGGGGGTTGGGGAAGGGTCAGTCACAGCGGTTGTAACACCTCATTCTCTTGAGTAGGACTTACCACATGGGAATCTGGCATCTCAACCCTCCTGAGACGTGTGACTTAGTGTCCCATTGTGCAGACATGGAAACAGGTTCAGAGACATTGAGCGGGTTGCCTGAGATCACACAGCCTGGAAGTGCAAGGCTGGGACTCAAAGCCAGCCTCCCGATCCCCACACCCCATGCTCTTTTTCTACATCTTTCAGCCCAGCTGCCAGACCTCAGCACTAGAGAGCAGGTGGAGCCGCCCTTTGTCATGCATACACATGCATCCCAGGCACCTGGCACTCTCTGTAGCAGGGTACCGTATGCATGGTAGCTGACTCCTACCTCATAGGTAAATAAATGAAATCTCACCTAGCCAAGAGGTGGCAGGACTGGATGCACACAGATCTGTTGATCCTTTCCCCCATGTTGCCTCAGTAGCCACAGTACCAGGCTTCTCCCTGACCCCCCTCCAGCCTAAAACCCTGCTGGCCCAGAAAGGCCACAGGTGGCACACTGGATCAGGCACTCCCAGTGGTGGCAGCCTCCCTCCCTGCTCCAGAGTTCCCCCTGCCTGTGGGCACAGCTCCTGCAAGCATGTATGCAGACAACAGTGTCCACCTTAATCCACCTGGGACCCTGAGTAGGCCTCATCTCTGCCTGGGAGAGGAGGTGTGTGCCCCTCGCTGAGGCCCAGCCTTCCCAGCCAGGGCCTGGAAGGCCCCAGGTCCTAACCTCTCCTCTCTGGGGACCCTGACGACAGCAGTCCCCTCCCCATCATCTCATGCTTCCTGTGTTTGTGTTTGCCTCCTTTTTAGGGATTTATTTCTCTACAAGGGACACAGGTGACCGAACTTCCTCCTGGCCCCGAGGACCCAGGGAAGCACCTCTTTGAGATCAGTCCAGGTAGGCCTGAGCACCTTCCAGCTCTGCTGCCCTGGTGGGGGTGTCTCCATGCCCCTGGCCTGGGAAGGGCGGACCTTCATGACGCTCCTCCCACAGGAGCCACAGCACAGTCTCCAGGCATGACTCGGAAATGTGGGCCAAATCGACAGGATACTCACATGGGCAAGAAATTAGAAAGTCCCATCAATTATCTGGACAATGAGCTTTTGGGTAATGTGAAATGAGGATTTCTAAATTCACGATAAATGCAAGGAAAGAAACTAGTCAATGGGAACATCTCAGGGTGAAAGTAAACACAATACCTGGAAATAAAGCCAGGGAAAAACACTAGCACAGACTGAGAATATTTAAGTATGGATGATTATAAATTTCAAGGCAGAGAATTGGGATGTGGCAGGAGGAAGGGGAATAATTTTCCTAAAGAACTGTTCTACTGTCACGTTAGCAGTTACAAAACAATATTTTAAACTTCCAAGTCGACAATGTCGTTGCTAACGAACTAAGTAAAAGTGCCTTGCAGAGAAGCCAACGTACATGGCAGGGCTGGCTCTGCTGTCAGCCAGTGTTTTCTTTAGCTTGGGCTCCCCCAGAAGCAGAGCCTGAGACAAGGATCTGGCATGAGGAAGGGAGTCAAAGAAGGGAGGAAAGCCAGCCAGGGCGTGCTAGTGAGTGGACTGCTGCTGCAGGCACCCTGGCTCAGTTCCCGCAGGGGCTTCCGGACACAGTGCAGAACAGGCCTCAGAGGGGCCTCATCCAAGAAGTGAGGCTGGGGCTCTACCCACCCACTCCGACCACCCAGTCCTTGAGAACTGCTTTCTGGGGAGTAACCGACATTTCCGGCCTACCCTCTCGCATGGACCAAACTCTGCAGACAGAGACAGGCTCCAGGAACAGTTGCAGGTGCTTGAGGAAGCAGACCACTGCAGCGTGACGGGAACGGTGAGTGCTGAGGGATCTGAGTAGGGCACCAAGAGTGTCAGCTGAATTTAGACATCCTGAGAAGCGGTGGTTATGAACTGAGAGTGCTAGGGCCTCACTGGGGCCCTGTGAACTAGTAAGTCTATGACTGTTCGCAAAGCAGTAAAGCCAGCCCAGCCATCCCGAGAAATGATCTATTGGCTGTCCACTGAGGTAGCACCCCAGGCTCAGGGCACGAGCAGAGGCTCTTTGGGAACAGGTATGAGCAGATCCTGCCTGGGACAGGGGCATGTCTACCTTTGTCCTATCCATACTAGAGTTCCCAGGGGCACAGGCTGAAGTTGAAGTGCAGAAACACCCTTTCCAACTGTATGCCCCTGTGCAAAATTCAAGTACCTGTGGTTTCACTTGGGTATTCCTTTTCATCTAATGCAAGAATCTTTGTAGTAAAACTGCACATCAGAAGGTGGTAACAAAGGGATCCTGGGGTATGGAGTAGAAAGCAGAGGTTGACTGTGGAACCAGGAGAAAAGGTCTCAGCTGTTAAGATAGAGAAGAAATGCAAGTAGTGAGGTAGGCAGGGCCCTGCCATCTAGGGGAGGGGTGCAGCCCCTGGCCCCAGGGAGAGGGGTAATGAGTCAAGGCCAGAACTAGAAGGTAGAGGTCAACACACTCCAGTCATCAATTCAGAAAGGCACTGAGTGTGTGCCCCATAGACCAGATAAGGGACATCACCTGTGTGCAAGTTCATTATCTGGGTCAGAGCTATTTACAAGAATTTATTTGACTCTTGCCAGTGGTGTTGGGGGTATAGGGGGGCGGTAGGAGAAGACCCTTTGCCATATAAGGTAACATAGTCACAAGGTTCCAGAAATTAGAAGATGGACATCTTTGAGGACGATTATTCCGCCTCCCACAATACTCCCAACATCCCTCTAAGATAGGGAATGTCGTCACACCTATTGCACAAAAACAGACCATGGGGATTAGAAAGAATCCCCAGCGAGACACACAGCTAGTGGCGGAGTTGGGGCTTGAGCCCAGACATTCTGGCTTTTAGCTACACACTTCCCTTGCCCTCTAACACAGGCACCTGGCCATCTGAGGACCCCTACATATTCTAGCATTTTCCCTACCTGGGCTGGGGACGTCTAAGGACTTTGTTACAGGAAGGAAAGTTCCTGAACTCCTTTGTCTCAAGCACAGCAACAGTAGCCTGCCTGCTCATCAGGTTCCTACAGATCCCCAGAGCTGCCCATCTCTGCCCTCCAGCCTTCGTGCAGCTGCTGAGCAGCTCAGGGAGAGCAGGATGGGTGGTGGGCGGTGAGCGGTCTAGTCAGCCTTTGCAGAGTGCGATGCAGCTATCTGCAGAGCAGAGCACAATGCCAGGGCTGCCCGGGGCCCAAGAGTGGTCCCCTCTGCTCCCCTCCCACTGGGGGCTCCAGACTTGGGGTACTTCCTATCAACCTGCTCAGATGGGACCTGGGAGGCTGCACTCGAAGCTCATGCTTGGTTCTGGCTGCAGCTGGCAAAGCTCCCCGTCCTTCGTAGCCCATGAAGGTGTCAGGCCAGAGGGGTAAGGTGAATCTTGTGAGGCCAAACAGCTGGGAGGTAGGGGAGCCTGGACCCTCCCAGGTCAGCCTGACCCCAGAAGGGTGGGCTTCCTGTTACAGCAGTTTCTGACTGAGGCTTCAGCTGTATGCCATGTTGGGGCTAAAAATGAATAAGAAGAAGATTGGATGAACCCACCTTAAACCACAGCAACATGCAGTCACAGGAAGGCCAAGAAACCCATTCACGTCCAACTCAGCAAACTTGTAGTGTGACCTCAGCTTTGAGCCAGCCTTGCGGGGCACTGAGATGAGCAGGGGTCAATTTCTGCCCTTAAGGAGTCTGGGGACATTTTCTTCCTGAGCTCAAGGCACAATAAGGACTTATCCTCACAATGCCGAGCACAGTTACCTGGGGGCAGGAGCAGGAAGTATCACCAAGTGGGCCATGCCAGTGTGCACCAAGCACAGCCCCTGGGGGAAATGTGCAAAGACCAAGAGGAAATTCAGGCTGGGTGGGTGAGGGGCGGCGAGTGCAGCTGGGGGGACAAGGGCTTCTCCTACAGTTCCGAGGTTGCCGGGTGGCAGGCTCTGAGAGCAGTGAACTAACAGGCGCAGGAAGGAGCCTAACAGCCCCGCCTGGGGTCTGGGCCTAGGCCGGGAAATCAGGGCAGGATATGAGGAAGGAGGACAAACCCAGGGTCACTTCCAGGCTATGCGTGTGCTGGCCTGTGGCACCAGTCACACCACAATGGTCCCTCACTCTCCAGCCAGCACCCCCAAGAGGAGGGAAAACTTGGCAACTCTTGGAAATGTGGCAGAATTCCAAGGATGGTCATGCGTAGAATCAGCTATGTAAATTTTCAGCCATAGTTCTATTTGTGCTCTTCAACGGTATAAAAAATGACAATATTTTCAAAGTAGAATTAAAGTGAGGAAACATTATACTGTGAGTGCCATCTAGTGGAGAGATCTGCCAGTTCTGGGCCAGAAAGTGCAGGCCCTGTTGCCCACCCCCAGCCTTTCAGCCAGCACAGCTAGATAGGAGTGGAGCTTGAGACCAGGCCATCTGGCTTCCAAAGCCACACACTAAAATTGCCCTCCAACACAGGCATCTGGCCATCTGGGGCTTCCTACAGATTCTAGCATTTTTCCCCTCTGAGCTGGGAGGTCTTGGAATTTGATACAGCATACACCTCTGGTTCCAAAAGCATCTGAGAACCTGCACATCCAGCCACTGAGCAAGACACAGAGAAAACACTGTCATAAGGGGGCTTTCGTGCCAGTGGGACTTCCGTTGTCTTGTGGCTGTGGCCTGCCACTGCTTCCCCGACATGGTCAGTATATAAAGCGTACTGAGAGGTGGGAGCAATTGCTTTGGGCAGAGGTGAGGGTCTCCTCCCTGAAGCTGTGGGAACATGCAGGAAAACCACTTGTAAAGTTTAAGGGAGGCTGAGAGAAAGGGTGACTGGCATTTGTGTCTTGCTTGGACAGTTGCTTACACACAAGATTTGCTTTTCATGGTTACCAGGCAAGGAAAATCTAATTGAGGACTGATGGCAAATGGGGTTCTGCCAAGCAGAGAGTGGGGCCAGCCACACCTCCTGCCATAAGCTCCAGTTCTCAAGAGGACAGAATGTGAAGCCTCTGTGGGCCCACAGGCCTGGGCACTGATGGAGAAAAGAGGGTGACATGGGCCATCAGACTTTCTGGAATTCTCTTAGTGCAGGGCAGACAGGCAAGATGCCACCTGCAGGAAGTGAGCTGAGATTTGAGGTCAGAACTCAAAACAGATCACCAGTGGCCAGAGGAGCTGGTTGGGAGGGTGCCCCTGCGCCAGTTCACAACACCATTCACCAGGGAGGGAACTGCAACCTTGCCTGGCAAGCAAAGAAATGTCTGCATTTCCCCTCTGCCTCCTTCCCACCCTAGTGCCCAGGGTGCAGTTCAGGGAAGAGTCTAGGAGAAGCAACCCCCATCTACGCCAGCACACCCCAATCCCCGAGGGCCACAGTGCTGGGGGAGCAGCACGAAAGAACTTTGATCCAGATGTGAGGGAACAGAATTAAGGATTGGAGACATCCTTAATGAGACTGTTAGAATAACTAAGAGTGGCACACACTCTGGACCCTGGGAAAATCACCAAGCCAGCAGCTACTCAAAGGGAAGGTGGGAAGTGATAGGCATAGTTATTGGGGAAATAACTTTCATGTTTATTCTCCAGTGAGCTTAGCTTTTTGTATTAGGGTAAGTGAACTGCTGGAATAACCCCCAAATCTCAGGATCTTGACACAAGAATGTATTTGTCTTTCATATAAAGTCAAAAAAGAACACTTGTGATTGGCAGGCAGTTGGTCTCCCAGAATCTTCCTGTTTCATGGTTTCACCATCTGAAACTTGTGACTTGCAAAAGCATCCTAGTTGTTTCCATGCTAGGAGGACCATCATGCCTGGGAGGTGTGTTGGTCCAGGTCTGGAAGTGGCCCCATCATCCCATCACAGCCCATTGGCCAAAATGCAGTCACATGGCTACACCTAGGAGCAAGAGAGTCTGGGAAATGGAGTCCAGCTCTTTCCAGGAGGAAGGCAAGCCTGGTTTGGTGAACAGTCAGTAGTTCTGCCATTCTGCATAATGATCTGTTAACTTGGAGTAAGAAAGACACCTCCCTCCCCTCACAGAATTAACAAGGTCAGGGAGACAGGCAGGAAGGCAGACATTGAATCACAGGATGAGAAGGGCTAGGAGAAGGGTAAAAAGGCAATTGTGTGAGCCCAGAGCAGGGGACGCTAATGCACGCAGGGAGTACATGAGACTTCCAGGATAAAGTGACAACGACCCTGTTCTTTGAGGGTTAAGTGAGGGTCAGCCAGGTGAAGAATCAGGGAGAGCAGCTGGGCAGAAGCAGCAATGGGCAAGCACAGTGGGCACAGGGGCTGTGTGTCTCCTTCACACCTTAGTTTCAAGGTGCTCAGCATATAGGTAACTGAATTTAATGTAAGGATTGGAAGCAACAGGAGGTTAAGCTTTCTGCCAGAATGAAAAATTGTCCTCTGTGGCAGGAGAATGGCATCAGGCAGTGGTTCTCAAGCTTTAGTGAGCCTCCGCCTCATCTGGAGGGCTTGCAAAAAACATTGCTGAGGGGGCTCAGGGTCCAAGGTGGAGAGGCCGCCCCTGGTGTAGAGACAGTGGGGTACTTAGAGTCCTGGAAGGGTGAATGAGATGGGCCTCACAGGGAAGTGAGAGGAGGTTTGAGTTAACTGGGGGCAGGAAAAACTATAACCACGTTTTATTTCTAATAATTATTATTCCAGGAGGAGGAGGACCATAAAATACATAAGATGCTGGTTTGTGCTTTGATCTCCTGGCCCTTTTTTCTCCCTAGGCCACTTGCCTCGGGGGAAGGTGAGGTCCCTGGAGCAGAAAGGAGAAATCCCCTGCTCTCCCACCCCAGATAATTGATGCGGACGGAGTCAGAAGGGAAGCATTTCCCTAGACTGGTCACCCTGCCCCCCAACAATGCCCCAGGAAGGTGACAGGCATGGTGCCACTAGGAAAACTGGCTCCAGGCACCAGGGTCCCACCTCAGACAGACACACCATGGTCAAGAAAGGCAGGGGAGCTACCTAGCTTCCAGCCCCAAGTGACTGCAGGTAAAGACATCAGGTGACCAGGAGGGACCGAGAACAGCCCATCCTCCTTTTCCAGACCCAATGTAAACCTGACCACAGCAAAGAGGACCCCTTCCCTCCATCTCAATAGTAGCTGGGACTAAACTCCCTTCCAGCCTGGGAGCATAGGGCTTGGAGATAGAATTAACATGATTCTTTCTAATAAATATCTTATTTGTTGAGTGCCTGAGGTTGTAGACCAAGGTGTGTATGAGTGCTAGTGGGCTAAACATTCACTGAGTTCCTTCTAAGGAATGAGGCTGAGCACACCACATTTATCCTCGCCACACTCCTGGGACTAACATCTACTAACCCATCTAACAGGCAATGCCCCTGGGACTCTGACAAGCTAAGTAACTTGCTGGGATCTGAGGGCTGGTGAGCGGTGGAACTGCAGCTTGAGCCAGCTCTAACCCCAGAGCCCTGCTCTTCCTCACCATGCTGAGGCTGGCTCCCCCGGGGCAGACATGAAAGACCCAGGCCCCACAAAGGGACTGAGACTCAAGGACCCCCAGGTCCTGCCCACCTGGTACTTCTCTCTTGCCAGGGCAGCTGCCTGGCAAACCCTGCCCCTCCCAGCCCTTTGAAAGCTGTCTACCCCTTGCAGACTTGATCCTGGGGGCCTCTCAGACCTGGGCTTTTTGCTGATGTTGGCATCCAGCCCCAGGCTTTAAATCCACAAGGAAGGGGTGGGGAGTGGAGATACCTGCTTTGGCACTCTGGGCAAAAAGATTTGCTAAGATCCCAGAGAAGACCTGTCCCCAAAAGACGGCCGTGTTTGGTGAGACGAATTAGGTCATCTGTTAAGCTTTGTAACTCGTTGCTAAAATCCATCTTCTGGAATTAGCACAATGCTATTGAAGGGAACCAAGTGGGTTGGTGCTATCAAAGGGAACCAAGTGGGTTGGCTGCAGGCTTGAGACTAGAGCCATGAGTTCTTCTAGTGAGTAACTGTAAATGGGGTGGGGCCGGGGGAGTGGAGATTAAGAGTCCTGGAGGGAGCAGTTTGCAGAAGCCAGCTCTGGCTAACTCTAGCAAAGGGAAAATTCACCAGAAATCAGGGATGGGATGGGAGTGAGACTTGTGGACGGGACAGGCGACTGGGCTATCACGGGGTCAGGAGCTGGGGTGGCAAGCGGGTGGTGCTCTGTGCTGGGAAGGTTGAATCTCGTCTGGCTCTGCAATCCCGGCATGGCTCACTTGCTGAAAGCCCCAAGTCTTGGGTTTTCAGCTCCAAGCAGTCTTCAGAGACCACGGTATCTGTGCTTAGGCTACATGACCACCTCTGACTACACTGGGATGGTGAGGGCCTGTCCACTCTGGCATCTGGACCAACCCTCCCAAGGCTTCACCTAGTGGCGGCAAGGAGACTCCGAAGGAACTTGGGTGCCTTCCAGAGGGGAGAGTAGATGACAAACAGCCAGGCTCTGTCAAATGTTCACTGCTCCAGATGGTCCATGAGTATATTTCTGCAGGACTGAGTGAAACATCATTGGCCTTGCCCTTTCCAAGTGCCAGACAAGGGGCCAGGACGGGGTGCCTTTTCAACAACATTGCACTGAGCCAATGCCCCCCCGACCCCACACTCAGGAGCAATTCCTACTTGTGGGGAAGGACCTAAATGTGCAGTGCTGAGGATTAGCCTGAAGAAGATGTGAATGGCCACCCTGGATCTGAGGAAAAGGAGGAGGAGGAGAGTGCTCTGTTTTCTGGTGCAGAAGGATGCGAAGGGTACCACAGCTGCTCTGAGGCCTGGGTCTAGTCCCCATCCTGGAGGACCTGTCTGCTTTGGGCTGGGAGCCCCATATTTCTCAAGATCAGGGTCAGGAGACTCGGGCGCCAGCTGCATCATTCAGAGGCCTGGCAAACTCCCTGCTCTCCCACAGAGGTCTACACTCCTTCCCTCCCACTGGGCTCCTTGGGACCTCCCCCCAACTCCCCAAACACAGGATGGGCATCCTGCAGGCAATAGGAGGCCTGGATAGGGATGGCTTTGAGGTCTTGGGTTTTCAGCTCCAACCAGTCTTCAGAGACCATGGTAGTAGCAAAGCTAGCATTGTGTCCTGTGGGAATCAGAGTCATGGGGTTGATTGTCCCCAGACGCACCACACACGGATGCAGATGTTGCCTGGGCAAGCTGGTGTCTGCATGTAGAAAGGAAGCTTCCGAGGAAGAGCTGGGGAGGCGAGTCCGGGAGCCATCTTCCTGTTTGTGCCCATTTTCCATGCACTCTCAACAGACACCAAGGACCTCACAGTGTCTAGTCAGTGCTGTTCCAGACCACCCATCTCTCCAAGCCAGAGTCAGGGAGAGCTGGATGGAAGCATAGCCATGCCACTCAGGGACTGAGTGGGTTTTGACAAGTCACAGAGGGCTCTGTGCCTCAGTGGGGTGGGAATATTGCAAGCACCTTGGGTTGTGGTGAGGATTCAGTGAGAACCCAGATCCTGGCTCATGGTAAGTATCTGGTCTAGATAAGCTCCCCTCTCCCTGCATGCTCTCTAATCATTAATCGTTATGATTAATAACAGCAACCCAATCTTATCACAATGCCATGTGATGAGTGCTCTGATAGAGGTGTCCCTGACTGAGAGCCCAGAGCAGCCGGTAGGACTTGTTTTCCCCAGAAAGTGGTTGGGGATAGTTTCACTCAAGCTGAGGCTTGACACAAAAGCAAACATTATCCAGATGGGCAGAGAGGAGAGGGGCCTTCCCAGAGTCAGGGCTGGAGTATGCAAGACACAGAGGCTGGAGAGCTCTTCAGTACAGGAGGCTCAGGGAGCAGATGATGTGGGTAGAAAGTTGAACAGGACCAGGTCACGAAGGGCCTTGGATGCTGGACAAAGAGGCTTGAACTTTAGTCACTGACCATGTTCAACTGACAGGAGGGATGGCTAAAACCCAAACTGGGCCTTTTCAGAGATATTTGCAAGGTACCTGAAGCGAATTTGCACCAAAGCAGCAGCTGCATTGCTATACTTTCATCTTCAGCTTCATGATTTCCCTTGGCCAACAGCACAGTAAGTAACCTCCGAGTTCAAAGTATTCAGCAAACAATGGAAAGGTAGAGCAGCCAGAAATGTACACATGATTTTCATGACAGATATGGTAATGCCATGTTAGCTAGGGGAGCCTCCTTCTCTACTGCCCGGATGGACCTATGTTGCAACACAAATTGGAATAGGATGGAATCTGTGCCCTGTTGCCAGGGTCACCCCTAACGGAATGGAGAGATCAGTAATCATCCCAGTTGGTGTCATACTGAATTGTTTATAACCCAAATCATAACTGATGTCAAGTAAAAGCTCCATGTACCCATTAAAATATGGCATTATAAAGAAGTAAAGTATATTTGAATCCTTAAAAAGAAAACCAAAACTATGTGTTAGAAAGATCACTCAGGGTAGAGTGACTGAGGGGCTTACAAAGGACTGTAATGTCTGATGCTCATCTCCACCAATGTCTATTCTATGCCCACCCCCACTCTGGCAGTGTTGACAGAAAAGACCACACTGCCACAGGAGTAACAGGGACCCCTGTGGGAGGCAGCGCAGAAGCCAGTGCATTTACAAGTGAATGTGCCAAGTTCTCCAGGATCAAGCCAGGGAGTCCTGATCACTAACAACATCTCTGCCTTGGGGCCTGTTTAAGTGGCTTCCAGACTCAACTCAGACCCTAGCTCTCAAGGGCAACCAGGTTAGGTTTCTTCTCTTCTCTGAATCTCAGTTTCCCCGGGTGTAAGATGAGAGGGCTGGCCCAGTGACCTCTGAGGTGTCTGCTTGACCTAGTAGAATGGCACCAGCGGGCATTCTATAGCCAAGTTTGCCCAGAGGGAGCCAGTTCCTGCCTTTCTTATGGCTACACAAGGTCATTGAAGTCGCCCTCAGGCATGGAGCTTGTAGCTGCCTGGCCTTATCCAGCCTGCCCTTGGAGCAGATAGGAGACTGCTGCCTGCTGTTCTGAAGGAAAGCCTGACCTTGAAAGGGAGCCAGTGTGCACAGATTACTCCGCAGAGGAGACTAATACGGTGCGTCTGACATGCCCAGAGCATCCCTGATCACATTAGCCGCCGCCTGAGTGGGGAGGATGCTGATACCGGTCTGTCTCGGCACCTGGTACCAGCCAGCCTGAGTCTTGGCCTGACCTCGCACAGCCCCTGCTGAGGTTGTCTGCAGAGCGCCAGATGATGGGTAATGACAGAAATGAAATTAGATGAGAAGTTTGTGAGTGATCCCCACCCCTGAGGTGGGAGTGGCTCTTACACTTCCTGGCCTTGCAGTGGGGTTTTCCTGTCTTAGCCTCACTTCTCTCAACTTAGCAAAGGACCAGGTGTGGGAAACTCCTGCAGGCTCCCTGGAAAGAGGCCCGTTGAGCAGGATCATTTCTTTGGTCAAAATCGTGTCCTAGAGCAGCGCTCTTCTATAGAAATGTAATGCAAGCCATGTTTGCGGTTGTAAATTTTCTAGTGAGTACACATGTAAAAACATCTACATAAATATATACACCTACTACATACTCACAAAGACTAAAAATTTAAATTTTTTTAAAACTAAAAGGAAAGAAAACTAGTGAAATTATTCTTAATAATGTATTTTATTTAAACTACTGGCTCCAAATACTATCATTTCAATATGTAATCAAAATAAACATTAGTGAAATATTCCACATTCTTTTTTGCTTCCAAGTCTAAATTGGTATTTACACTTAAAGCACATTTCCATGCAGACACTAAATTTTCACTGAAAGTACTTGATCTATATTTATTTATTTTAATTTTTTAAATGGACACGTAATAATTGTACATATTCATGGGGTACATAGTGATGTTTTGATAGATATATTGTACAGTGATCAGATTAGGGTGATTAGCATATCCACCATCTCAAGCATTTACCATTTCTTTGTGTTGGGAGCATTCACTGTCCTCCTTCTAGCTATTTGAAATGATGTAATATATTAATTAACTATAGCCATCTTTGATCGTCATTTAGATTTCATAAAATGTATGATTGAAAAGTAGTAGAGTCACATACCCAAGTTATTCCAAACATACTTAAAGGTTTTTCAGCAATGGAACTGAATGTCAGTTTTTAAACTAATGTAAATTAAATTAAATTGACAATTCCGTTGCTCAGACACACCTGCTTCATTCAAGTGCTCAGGACCCACATGTGTGGTGGCAGCGTATTGGACAGCACGGGCCTAGAGGAGAATACTAGCATAGAACAGGCGCTCTACAGGCAAAAATGAAAGAAGAGAAGGGAGAAAGAGAAAGAAGGAAGGATGAACAAAGAAAGAACAGCAGGGATGGGGAGGGTGTGGGAGCCTCGGTCTTGGAGTAAGACAGAGCCAGATTCACATTTGAGCTCTGCCACTCCCTCATTAAAAGATCCTGGACCAATAACTTAAATCCCATGAGCTTCATTTTCATCATCTGATCATAGAAGGGGAACTGCCTACTTGGCAAGACGGCTGTGACCATCATGTGAAGTACAATACGCAGAATTGCAGACGGTTTCTCCCCTGGCGCCACACAGTCCTTTCTCTTTCTTTTTTTTTTTTTAGACAGAGTCTCGGTCTGTTGCCCAGGCTGGAGTGCAGTGGCACGATCTTGGCTCACTGCAACCTCCACCTCCCTGGTTCAAGCAATTCCCCTGCCTAAGCCTCCCAAGTAGCTGGGATTACAGGTGCACACCACCACATCTGGCTAATTTCTTTGTATTTGTAGTAGAGATGGGTTTTCACCATGTTGGCCAGACTGGTCTCAAACTCCTGACCTCAGGCAATCAGCCCACCGCGGCCTCCCAAAAGTGCTGGGATTACCGGCGTGAGCCACTGCGCCCAGCCTCTCTCTTTTTTTTTTTTCCCCCAGTTCTTCTTTTATCTGTCATAGACAAACACGCTTCCAATGATATTTTAATATTTTAGTTGTGTTGCTTTAAAACAAACAAAAAACTTAATAATTATCACTTTACAGCTGTGCTTCTCAAATTTCCTGGCATGTCAGAATCCCCCAGGCTGCTGGCCCTTCCCTGGCTCCAGAGGCCTGTGGTGGGTCAAAGAATCTACATTTCTAATGAACTCTGGACAATACTGGTGCTGCTGGTCTGAGAGCTACTTACTGACAGGTCAAGAGACAGCAGAAAAAAATGAAAAAACTTTATATTTAATCCCTTTAATGGCACTTTTTTTCCTTTTATAATACAGGGCATTTTAATTTTTGCCTTGAGTCCCCAAAAATTCTCTAACTGGTCCTGAGCAGAGTGGGTGAGCCACCCCAGAGGCGGGGGCCCTGAGGCTGCACTCAGGGTGGTGTGAGTCTGGGATGCAGAGAGATGCCCCTGGACTGTGTTTGATTCTGGGCCCTGTGCTCAGGAGGGCTGTCCCCAAGGCAGTGAAGAGCCTGGAGGCCACCCTGCTTCCCTGCAGCTCTGAGCTCCTCCACTGTGATGGAAGGAGGACTCTGCAGGGCTGAATGGCCACACAAATGGATGGGAAGGGCTGCACATCCCTATGTGGGCCTAGGGATAGCCCCTGCACCAGGTTTTTTAGTTGATATTTAGCTGGTGTGTCCCCTTGGGCACATGGATACTCGAGGAGTGAGAACAGACCCTCACAGACACCCAGGGGCACCCAAGTGGCTCCACACATGCCCACCAGCAGCCAGGTACCTCTCCCACCAGTCACTGGGATCGGGGTGCTCTGCTGAGGGTGTACTGAAAATGGGCACCAATAGGGAGATGACTCCTGGGCTCAGCCTCCCCAGCTCTCCTCTGGAGCCTTCCTTTCTACATGCAGACACCATCCTGGGCAAGGAAGTCCAGCCAGGCAGCTCCTCTTCCCACAGCCTGCTACCCCTAGCCTGCAGTGGACCGGCCACCCCCAAGGGTGTTCAGCCTCCACTCTGCCAGGCACTAGGCACCTGGATTGGGGGTGGGCGACAGACCCATCCCCACAAAGGCACCCACCCTCTGGCACTGGCACTGCCAACCCTAAGCGTACTCCACCCCAAAACTCTCTGGGGTGCCTGCCCCCAACCCAAGGCCTCCTCATGCCTGTGCTCGGGCCTCCACCGGGCATAAGGGGAAGACAACAACAGCCGCTGGGCAGGGCCAGGAGAGACGGGGCAGTGGCTTGGGAACCAGGAGGCTGGAGGGAGCCAAGAAAACCCACTCACAGGAGGCGGAGGCAGCAGGAGACAGGACTGCAGAAGGGCCTCAGCCCTCAGCATACACTCCACTGGCCCATTCGACGTCACTTAAAAAACACGGATTTAAAGATAGAATGTTTAAGAATTTCAAGACAGCAACCACAGAGCATTCAATTCTAAATGCAGGGCCCTTCAAGAGGCAGGGTTGTCACTGAACACACGCCCTAGTTGAAGGCCATGAAACTGGCCCTGACCATGAGCTTCTGAATTTAAATGCAGGACGTGGCCCTCTGTTCCGTCCTGCTGGGCTCCATCCTGCGGGTACAACCTTCGAACATTCCTTGCTGGTCTCTTCCTGCAGATGCACTGGCCCTCAGAGCTCAAGTCCTGAGTTCGGTGGACATCTTATCATGGTCCTCATCTCATTCATAAACTTGACATCCAGAGAGGGAAAGTGGCTTCTCCAAAGGCCGGGCATGCACAGCTCCCACCACATTCTTGTGCCGTGCTCTTCCCTCCAGCACCCGGCCCCTGCCCTACAGCCTTCTGTCCAACCTGCTGATAGCAAGGCTCCAGCACACACTGCACAGGTGGCTCTTCCAGATCCAATACAGCAAAGGAGCCTTTAACCGAACTTCCCCCATGAAGTGCAACAGGGAATGTCACCCTTGGAGGGTGGCCTGCACCTTCATCCTTGCAGATCAAAGCCGGGGTCTCAATTAGGTGATTAAACTGCAGCCACATCTCTTGAATGATGCCAACCGGAAGGCGCCTTTAGTGTCTCACCAATAGGACAGCCCGCCTGGACCAGCCTGGCTTCCTGGGTGCATAACATGGTCTATACTCCAGTGCACTGGCCCAGCCTCTTTTCTTCAGTGTGACACTCTGCCTGCCTGCCTGACCCCACAGGCTGTTCTACACAGGGGGACACTTCCATGACCTTTAGGGGTGCATCCTGCCCTGCAGTGGGCTAGCTGCATGGTTCTAGACTCGGCTAGCTGCATGGTTCTAGACTCGGCTAGCTGCATGGTTCTAGACTCCAGGTTGACTCTCAGCAGGGCCACACTCTTAGCAGGAGGCTCACAGAAGATCAGGCTGGTGCTGGGCACCACGGTTCTGTGACACTGAGACACAGAAGGATGTGCACAGAAATCCCTCAGATGGTGATAGCTCACCGGACAGGAAGGGGTGATGCGCAGGAGGAAGTATGCTTGGTGCCAGCGCAGAACAAAGATGTAGATAAAATTCTTTACGAGTGATCTCAGCTAGACTAAATCCCTAGATAAATTAGGATGTGGGGAGGAATGTGGCAGGGGATTAGTAGGTGGGGGTTGAATGACCCAGGTCACCTCTGAGAAACCAAGCCCAAGTACAGAGAGGCTCCTCCAACCATCAGCTCAGGAACCCTCTAAGACACAGGCTGCTCCTCAGAGTAGGTCCTTCCTATGCAGCTTGTGGTCCATGGGCCAGCTGCATCAGCATCACCTGGGAGCTTGTTGGAAATACAGACCCTAGGGCCTCACCCACGCCACCTCAAACAGAATCTGTTCTTGCAGTATGTGCTGGGTGCTCTGTGTGCATCTTAAAATTGGAGAAGCAGCACTTTCAAGCAAAACAACATCAAGCCTACCCAACTCTGGACTAGGAGCTCCTGAGATGTGATCCCCTCCCTCAAGAACTCCTAGTTCAGGGTGGGGTAGCCTTGATGTTGTTGTGCTCCAAAGTGCTGCTTTTAAGGTGCATGGTTCTTTAAAGGTGCTTGATAAATTAAACCAATGAAGGAGCAATCATCCAAAAGCAGAAAGAATGCTGAAAGTCATGGTTGGGAGAGGCAACAATAACAAGAAATGGGGTCTAGTTCTCAGGCTGAAAGCTGAGCTGCAAACCAGGGCTGACTACCCATGGGCTGATTCTGGCTCATAGACATACTTTGTTTGGCTCATGCAATATTTTTCAATGCACAGGATTTTACCCACTAAAAATATATAGATTTCTATAAGGTAAATTTGGGCCTACTTTCACCATATAAAGAATTGACAGGAGCTGACTGGGCGCGGTGGCTCACGCCTATAATCCCAGGACTTTGGGAGGCCAAGGCGGGCAGATCACCTAGGTCAGGAGTTCGAGACCAGCCTGAACAACATGGAGAAACCCCATCTCTACTAAAAATACAAAATTAGCCAGGCACAGTGGTGCATGCCTGTAATCCCAGCTACTTGAGAGGCTGAGGCAGGAGAATCGCTTGAACCCGGGAGGCAGAGGTTGCAGTGAGCCGAGATTGTGCCATTGCACTCCAACCTAAGCAACAAGAGCAAAAGCTGCTTTTTCAGTTTATCTTACCTACCTGATCTCTATGGGGTTAGAGTCTGTGTGTACTAGTGCACATAATAAACTCAAATGCAAAGATGGCTAGAAAATGATGGTTATTATGTATTGGCTGACTTATTTGACACCCTTTATTATTTGTACTGTGGGGTCATGGTTAAGGGCGAGGTGCTCAGTCATACTGTCTGATTTTCAATCACGGCTCAGCCTCTTCCCAGATCTGAGGCCCAGGGCAAATCACAGAACCCTGTAAACTTCAGGCTCCTCATCTGAAAAATGGCTGTGACAAAAGTAGCTCCATATAGGATGTTAAACGTGTTGCTTGGCACATTGTTAGTTATTGGTAAGGGCTCTAAATTAATTTAAATAAAACATTTTATTATAAGTCAATGTATTTAAAATATTTTACAGCTCTTTACCAATAGCTGATTAGTACAGCATTACAATTGCAGTACCAGAGCAAAACAACACGAAGGAATAAAAGTATTTATTCCCTGCATTGCTAAAACACCAACACTGATTATCAATATTTTCTATGAAAAGGTGTTCAGAATACCTAACATTTTAAAATCCAGCTAAAATATTAGACATTTCAAATAAAAAGTAAATATTAGAAGCATTAAGTGAAAACAAAAATCTATGAAATATAAATGTTAAAAATGTTACCCTTCTCATACTAATTGTTAGCAGATGACATGAATAAAATACTATTCAAAAGTAATGAACTAAACCCTATAGGGTAAAGGAACTACTGATAATATTTGGAATGAAAATCTACTATTTGATGTTATATGAATCATGAGCACATTTTTGTGCCCATTTTTTCCAGCCACTGAAACCTTTTCTTTTACTCTAGGCTGGTCAAGGCAATGGTGAGATGTTCCAAGCTAAATTTCAAACTAATTTCCAGTATTATCCTTTGAGTTTTTCATCTTCAAGTAATTCCATTTCTTCTTCCACACTTTAGAAGATATCTGTTATTTTAAACTCCCTTCTTTTTTTGTTGGCAGGAACTACATTTTTTTATTTGATCATGAGCTTTAGTTTCATTTCAGAGAAAGCGTTCCTGGTTTGTGGTCATCCTCTCCAGTGTTCATGTGGGTAGGTGGAGATGCCAGTGGGTCACCTGGGGCAAATTCCAGGCTAGAAAGTCTCTGAAGCAGAATAAAGATTTCTATCATGATGGAGGCAGCGTAGTTCCCCTCCTCCTGGGTTGTAGAAGAATAGAAAACTGCTTTCTAAACAAGCTTTCCTTTACTGGATCCAAACGCCTACTGTAGTGTATTCCCAGGTGTAAATAGTTCTAATTTTTTAAAAAAAAATATCACAAAAATACTAATAGTTCAGCATTTCTCAAAAGCACATTATTCTGGAATACCAGAATCCCAAAAACTGGAATTACAATTACTGAAAAACACCAGGTCTGGAGAGTCTTTTGCAAGTCAGTTGCCTTTGTGGGTTCCAAGAACATAGTGTTGACTTGAGACTGAGGGGACAGAGTTTGGAAGGCCAAGGCTGGGAAAGAAGGGAAGTTGTTGCCTCGAGTTGAATAGTGTCCTCCAGAATTCATGCCTGCTGGTAACCTCAGAATGTGATCTTATTTGGAAATAGGGTATTTGTGGATGAAATGAACTAAGAGGAGGTAATCCTGAATTAGGGTGGCCCCAAATCCAATGGTTGGTGTCCTTATAAGCAGAGGAGAGGACAGACAGGATGCACAAAGACACAGAAGGAAGAAGGTCATGTGAAGACAGAAGCAGAAGTTGGGGGATGTGTCTACAAGCCAAGGGTTGCTAGGGAACCTGGAAGTCACCAGCAGCTGGAAGAGGCAAGGAAGGATTACTCCCTCGAGCCTTTAGAGCTCCACCGCGATCCTGGACTTCTGGCCCCCAGAACTCTAACCAAAGAAATTTCTGTTGTTTTAAGCCACCCAGTTTGTGGGAATTCGTTATGGCATCTCTATGGAAAACTCGTACCATTGTGGCATTGGGAGTGACACTGTCAGGGCCACTGGCCCTCTGCAGCAGGGCCCATGCTCACTAACCTTGGAATCCAGTCCACACTCTCAGGGGCCAGAAGACCAAGCTCCTGTTCCTGCTGTCCACTCCTGGCAGGTCCCCCATCTTCCTGCACCTTCTCTCTGCCTAGCACCTCCATCCATGCAGCATGCTGCTCCAGCCATGCTGTATCATTTGCTTGGCCCAAGGCACAGCCCCTGGGACTTCCCGTGCTGCTCCCAGAGGCCTATGGTCAGGTGGGAAGAACAGAGCTGCAGGCATCCAAGAGACCCAGAAGAGGACCTGCTGCTTCCCCACCCCCCCATGTGTGCCACCTTGGAAAGTCACCTCATCTCCCTGAGTCTCACTGGATGGTGACAGTAATGACCTTTGCAGGCCCTTGGCAGAGATTTTGGAATACAGCAGTGCCTGGTACACAGCAGATGCTCAGTAAACATGAGAACCTCCCGTCAAGTCAGCACAGGAAAGACTGAGAATTCCAGCATCCTGGAGAACCAGGCCTCCTCTGATGGACTTGGGGGCAGAGCTGGAGCATGTGGGGATAGGAGCAACACATCCCTAGCGAGGCTGGATAGGGATGTGAGCCACCTGTCCTCATCACATGTACACAGCCAGAGGATGAGGAGAGGGCTCTAGGTAGGGGCTCTGGTCCACAATCTTCCATGTCTGGCACAGAGCAGGGCTCCACGAATACTGGTCGCAGGAATAATGCTGGAGAAGCAGAGGACCCTCTGGCTGACGCAACAGAGCAGAGTTGCAAGACCAGTCACCCCGCAAAGGCTGCCCTGAAGGAATGTGAAAATCAGAAGGGTTTCTTTCCTTTCATTTTTTAAAAATTAAGAGAAGCTAACCTTCTTTGTCCTGTGAAGGGTCACTTAAGTGGCCCTCTTAGATATGCAAATGCAAGGCTAGAAAGCAGCTGGCCTCCTGGGATTCCTGTATCAGCGAAATCTTTGCAGCCCTTGGTGATGGGTTTTGTTTTTTATTGAGTGGCCTGGCAAGGATGGTGCCCTTCTTTGGCCTGTAGAAGAGGGGTGATTGGTTGAGAGAGCTGGGGGAGGAAAAGAAATTTGTGGACTAATTTGCACAAAGAGCCCAGGTTTTCTGAAAGGAATGAGACAAATACACCAACACAGTGTTTTCACACTTTTTTTTGATAAGAAATAGACATTACATTGCCCCCTGGGAGCCCAGGGCAACGGAAGCTGAGGCTTCAGCAAACACTGCTATTCCTATATTCTGCATCTTCTGGAATGTTCTGTCCTATGTGAGTCTATCTCTTCCGTAAAAATTCCAGACAAAGCCCACAGAATTGATTTCATGACCCCTCTAATGAATTGGTGTCCGCAGTCTGAAAAATGTTTTTTGAGATTTGGGTTACAGGAGGTCTGTTGGGTGGATTGAGGCCTGGCTGTAGGAAGTGGGGAAACAGAGGCACTGGAGGTTGAGTGAGTCAACCTGGTACTGAGTAACTAGCAGGTGGGGGGACAGTGGTCTTCTGGAGCTATGCAACAGTAGAGCTGGGTCTGACCTGGCCATCTGAGGCCAACTCACCCTGGAAAATAGTGGCGAGGGCACAAGAGCTTGCAAACTTTGTCCTCTAGCATGAAGGTCCCCTACCTGACCCTGCAGAGACTTGGCAGCCCTTTCCTTCCCCTGGGGACAGCTCCACAGGCTCAATCCCCTATTTCTATACAGCTGTCATCTCACTGGCAACACCAAGGCCAGCTTAGAAGATACCAGCTCTGTGCCCAACACCCTGGGGCAGCCCAGTGCCCTCGTCTGGCAGAGACCTCACCACCAGATTGAGCAGAGTGCGGAGGTGTTCTCAGAAGGCAGAACACCCTCAAAGAGTTGCAGTTTCTGCAGCAAAACCCCTAGGAACAAGGGACCTTCCCCACCCCAACATCTATCTACGCTTTGGACGGGACCCAGGCCAGCCTCTGCCGGGCCCCATCCTGCGCCTTTCTCCTTCCACAGCTAGGTGGCAGCAGCAAGCGCCCATGCCCCCCCTTCCTCAGGGCCGAAACTCTGCCAATTCCCTCCCCTCCACCTATGAGCACCCCTGGCCACAGCTTGCTTCACTGAGAAAAGGAAGGGTGTCGGGCACTTGCAATGTGCCATTCTCTTTTTTTCATGTCACAGCCAATACTGACAACCCTCAGCGCCTTCCACCCCTTTCGTTGTCCACATGAAGTGAGAGTCTTTCAAGATGGTAGAAGTTGGAATTCAATTCAGACAGCTTTGGAGTCAGTTTCAGTCAAGGCAGTGTGGTGGCAAAGCACTAGCTTGGGTGCCAAAAGTAAGTCCTGACTGTCCCTTACAGCACCTCACCCCTCTGGATCCGTGTGGCAGCCAAAGCCTCTGCTCCTCTTGCAGCCGCGAAGATTGACTCTACTTCCCATCCTCCCTGCAGTAAGACAGGGTCACATGACTAAACCCTGGTCAAGGAAACATGGGTAGGAGTGGCAAGTGACCTCAGAGGCTTCTGTAGCTGCTGTCAGCACCAGCTCCTAAAATCCCCTGATAAATTCCCTGTCCCCTCTCCCTGCATCTCACAGCAGAGGATTCAGAGGAGGACACTGAGGTTCTAGAAGGAGGCTGGGTCCCTGAGTGACCACATGGAGCAGCCCACTCCCTCCTCCCTTTTCATGCTGACCTGCAGGAGCCAGTGACCTAAGCAAGAAGAGTCTTTAAGGGATTAAGCTGCTGAGATTTGGGAATTGTTAGAGCAGCAAGCATGAATTACCTGATTGATGTGCCTAGTTTCCTTATCTGTAAAAGGAGGTTATCAACATCAGTCTCAGGGTTGTTTTGTCAATGACTTATGATGCAGTGAAAACACAAACCCAGGATCTGACACATTCCAGGTAACTGAGGTCCCTCCTAACAGCACCAGCAGCAGCCGCAGCAGCAACAGTGCAAGGAGCACTAGTTAACTCTGAGTGTGCACAGTACTATGCCCCCAGCTGAGTGGACCAGACACCAGATGGGCCTAGTTCATATACAGGGTCTCATGTTCTATAGCATAGGGATTCTGGGAGCCTTAAAAGGTGTGCAGGACTGACTGCAAATGCTTTGTAAAATGAATTTTTCCTATAACTGCAGACCATTAAGGTGATATCTGTAAATAGAATGCTAAGCTGAGGGGTCACACATAGTAAAAGCGAGAAGTAAGAAAGTAAGGATCACCCTGGAGGCGGACACCTCAGTTCTAATTCTGACTTTTCCACTTACTAGTTGGAACCCACATAAATCACTTAACCACTTCAAGCCTCAGTTTCCCCTTCTGTAAAATGGAGATTGTCATAGGGTTCTTGCACGGATAAATGAGTTAATTTATGCAGAATGTTCAGAACAGTGCTTGGCATACAGTAAGTGGCATGTATGCCACTAAATGACTCTTGCTCAGGCAACTGAGACTGCCTCCCACCCTGAGTGCATGGTAGGGTCTGATGTCATCACAGCCGCTGGGAAGTACCTGTCCCCTTTGGGAGCTGCTGCTGTGTTTGTCCACATGGCAAGGAGAGAGAGCCCTCTTGGCCCCATGGCCTCCTGCTCTTTCCCATGCTGCATTTCTCCTGGGGATGGGGGAGGAAAGAAAGTCAGAAAAAGCAGGTGGGGGCAGGGTGGGGGTGAGGCTTCAGGGAAAGGACAATGGGCTTTGTAAATCCCTCCCTGGGCAGGCTGGCCAAGTTCAATGGCTTCAGGCCACATGAACAGCAAGAAAAATGTGGCCCAGGAATTTCTCCCCAACGATTCCCCTTGTCTTTCTCTGTGGGAATTTGGAGCTGCAGACACATTCCTTCCATGAACAGCGTCCACAGTAGCTGAAGGCCCATTTGCCTGAGCTGGGGAACCTGGCTGGCCGGGCACTTCTAGAGCTCTGCCCCTATTGCCCCCTCCCACCCCCTGTCAAGGAGTGGGCACTGCCAGTGTGCCAGAGAATGCACTCTCGCTGGCAGACCTCACAGCTTGCTCTGTCAGGGACTGACCTCTCCTGGGCACGGCCGGCTCCTCTCCTGAGCCAAACTGCCCAGACAGCTTTCACAGCTGCTTTTCCACAATCTGTCACCCAGAAGTGGAGACTAGACATCTTGGAGAGAATTCCCATCCATTCACTTTTTTTTCTAAGCTAAGTACTTCTCGACTTAAGAGGAAATTACTTCCCAGATGCTCTAAAATTCTTTTAAAATACTGTAAAGTACAGTCCACAGGCCAAACCTGGATTGCCACCTGCTATTGTACACAAAGTTTTATTGGAACACAGCCACACCCATTCATTTACATATTGTCAGTGGTTGATTTCACGCCACAATGGCAGAATTGAGTAGTTGAGTTCTCTGTTGCTACAGAGACTGTATGGTCCTCAAAGCTTAAATATGTTTACTATCTTCCCCTTAGAGAAAGTTTACTGACTTCTGGTTTACTCCTTTGTTATTCCACAAAGGATTTGAAATGGCCTCTATTGAGAAGACTTAGAATAAAACAGTGATTACACAATAGTTCAAAATAATTGAGAGCCTGAGAAAATGCAAATAAAAATAGCAACACAGGCCGGGCGTGGTGGCTCAAGCCTGTAATCCCAGCACTTTGGGAGGCCGAGATGGGTGGATCACGAGGTCAGCAGATCGAGACCATCCTGGCTAACACGGTGAAACCCCATCTCTACTAAAAAATACAAAAAAACTAGCCGGGCAAGGTGGTGGGCACCTGTAGTCCCAGCTACTCAGGAGGCTGAGGCAGGAGAATGAAACCCGGGAGGCGGAGCTTGCAGTGAGCCGAGATCCGGCCACTGCACTCCAGCCTAGGCGACAGAGTGAGACTCCGTCTCAAAAAAAAAAAAAAAGAAAAAGCAACGCAAAACCATGAACCACAACAAAAATATGAAGACTGTTAGGACCCACATATTTGCCAAAGCCAGGCTTTAAATTTTTCTTGAGCTTCCTGGAAGCCAAAGGAAAAAGAGAAATGAGACAAGTCTCATTAAAAGAAAGAAACAAGAATACAAGTCCTTATGGGATCTAGAGCTTTTTCTAGCACAAAGACGTATGGGACTTGCTTCAAACAGAAAAAGAATAATACCCACCTTCCCCATAATCGTATACTTAGTTAAAAACAAAACAAAACAAAACAAACAAAAACACACAAAAAAACAGAGCAATGAGTCTGCAAAATGAATAGCAACTGCAATGCTGTTGATGAGGGTCAGTACAGGGACAGGGGTTCTTGTTAATATGTCTGACCAGAGATTGAGCTAGATATCTAAAGGCAAAGCAGTTGACTTCCATGCACTGTGCTAAAAGTGCATAAAATATTTTGAGAGGTAGGGTGTAAGAAGCCTCATTTCTGCTTATCATTTCTGTAGATCTATTTGTTTCAGAGCAAAAACTGGAGTTAACTAAGGACAGCCCCAACTTGTCACTAACTCACCTTACAGTGCCTGGCACAAAGTAGGCCCTTAAGAAATTGCTTGTGAAAAATGAGGAGGTTGTGTTAAAAGAGAACCTTCCAATTCCAATGTCCGTGGGTCTGTGGTATGTGGACATACAGTGTGTGTGCACACTGAATTTCTGCCAAACTCTTAATACAGATCAGAAATATGATGGGAGAAGGGGATGGGGGCAGGGAGGCAGGCCCAGATGAGACCCTTACCTCCAAGAGGCAGGAGGCAGTGAGTGGTTGTTAAGAAGGTGACCAGTGGCATTCAGACTGCCCAGATTGTAGGACAGGCTCTACCCTCTACCTACCAGCTGTGTGATCTTGAGAGCTCGCATAACCTGAGCGGGTGTCCACATCCTTACCTATAGATTGGATCTGATGACATATCACCCTCATGAGCTATTGTGAAAATTAAACAAAATAATGCCCATGAGTTACTAGTGCCAATCAAAGGTATGTTTTGTGAAAAGTTGTCTACAAAGTGTCTTCATCACGCCCTTCTTCAACAAGCTCCCTCTACCAGAGGCCAGGGCTGGCAGGAGATGGACATTATTCTGAAAAGCTAGGAACAATGACCTGCAGTCTCAATCCAGCACTCCACAGGACTTGTCTTTTTTAACTGGAAGTCTCAACTACAGTTATGTGTGCCTTCATCCCATAGGCCATCTTATTCACCACCGAGTCCTGTTCCTTTTCCCAAAAAAATATTTATCATAGAATTGTTAAGATCACAGGCTAGAAAGCAAGATGGGCTGGGTTCCGATCTGAGCTTAGCCACTAATTAGCTGTGTGACCTTGTGCAAATGACTTCACTTCTCTGTACTTCAGTGCCCTCCTCTTGAAAGTGGAAATAATGATGACACCGAATGCATAGGATTGCTCTGAATTCTAAGTGAATGTGCATATGTCAAGCTCTTAGCCTGGCACATTGTCAGGGCCAGATAGTGCTAGCCATGAGGATTTTGAATCACTTCCTATGTTTCAGCTATCTGTAACTGCATAACAGACTACCCCAAAGTTTAATGACTTAAAACAACACACATTTTCCTTTTTTTAAAAAATGTATTTCAATAGATTGTTGGGGAACATGTGGTGTTTGGTTATATGAATAAGTTCTTTAGTGGTGACTTCTGAGATTTTGGTGCACCCATCACCTGAGCAGTGCACACTGTACCCAGTGTGTAGTCTTTTATCCCTCCCCCTCCTCCCCCGTTTTCCCCCATTCCCCAAAGGCCATTGTATCATTCTTATGCCTTTGTATCCTCATAACTTAGCTCCCAGTTATGAGTGACAACATACGATTTTGCTTTTCCATTGTTGAGTTACTTCACTTAGAATAATGGTCTCCAGTTCCATCTAAATTGCTGCAAATGCCATTATTTCATTCCTTTTTATGGCTAAGAAGTATTCCATGCTCAAGCCTGTAATCCCAGCACTTTGGGAGGCCGAGACGGGTGGATCACGAGGTCAGGAGATCGAGACCATCCTGGCTAACACAGTGAAACCCCGTCTCTACTAAAAAATACAAAAAACTAGCCAGGTGCGGTGGCGAGCGCCTGTAGTCCCAGCTACTCGGGAGGCTGAGGCAGGAGAATGGCGTAAACCCAGGAGGCGGAGCTTGCAGTGAGCTGAGATCCGGCCACTGCACTCCAGCCTGGGCGACAGAGCAAGACTCCGCCTCAAAAAAAAAATAATAATAATAAAAATAAAAAATAAATAAAAAAATAAAAAAATAAATAGAAGTATTCCATGGTATTTATATACTACATTTTCTTTATTCACTCATTGATTTATGGGAATTTGGGCTGGATCTATATTTTTGCAATAGTGAATTGCGCTGCTATAAACATGTGTGTGCAAGCATCTTTTTCATATAATGACTTACTTTCCTCTGGATAGGTAGACAATAGTGGGATTGCTGAATCAAATGGTAGTTCTACTTTTAGTTCTTTAAGGAATCTCCACACTGTTTTCCATAGCGGTTGTATTAGTTTACATTCCCACCAGCAGTGTAGAAGTGTTTGCTTTTCACCACATCCACACCAACATCTATTTTTTTAAAATTTTTTTTTGTTATGGCCATTCTTGCGAGAGTAAGGCGGTATTGCATTGTGGTTTTGATTTGCATTTCCCTGATCATTAGTGATGTTGAACATTTTTCTATTTGCTTGTTGGCCATTTGTATATCTTCTTTTGAGAATTGTCTGTTTGTGTCCTTAGCCCACTTTTTGATGGGATTGTTTGTTTTGTTCTTGTTGATTTGTTTGAGTTCTTTTTAGATTCTGGATGTTAGTCTTTTGTCAGATGTAAAGATCACAAAGATTTTCTCCCACTCTGTGGGTTGTCTTTTTACTCTGCTGATTGTTTCTCTTGCTATACAGAAGCGTTTTAGTTTCATTAATTCCCATCTATTGATCTTTGTTTTTGTTGCATTTGCTTTTGGGTTTTTGGTCACAAAGTCTTTGTCTAAGCCAATGTCTAGAAGGTTTTTCCAATGTTATCTTCTAGAACTTTTACAGTTTCAGGTCTTAGATTTAAGTCTTTGATCCATCTTGAATTGATTTTTTTTTTTTTTTTTTTGAGAGAGTCTTGCTCTGCCTCTCAGCCTGGAGTGCAGTGGTGCGATCTTGGCTCACTGAAACCTCTGCCTCCTGGGTTCGAGCAATTCTTCTGCCTCAGCCTCCCGAGTAGCTGGGAATACAGACAACCACCACCACGCCTGGCTAATTTTTGTATATTTAGTAGAGATGGGGTTTCACCATGTTAGCAAAGCTGGTCTCGAACTTCCGACCTCAGGTAATCTGCCTGCCTTGGCCTCCCAAAGTGCTGGGATTACAGAAGTGAGCCACCAAGCCCAGCCAAGTTGATTTTTATATAAGGTGAGAGCTGAGGATCCAGTTTCATTCTTCTCTGTGTGGCTTACCAATTATCCCAGCACCATTTGTTGAATAGGGTGTTCTTTCCCTACTTTATGTTTTGTTTGTTTTGTTGAAGATCAATTGACTGTAAGTATTTGGCTTTATTTTTGGATTCTCCATTCTGTTCCATTGGTCTATATGCCTATTTTTATACCAGTACCATGCTAAAAACAAAACACATTTTCTTTATTTGCTCACTGTTCTGCAGTGTGGCCATGGCTTGGTGGGGACAGCTTCTCTCTGCTCCACATGGTATCACTTGGAGAATCCACTTCCAGGACAGCCTCATTCCCAGAGCTGGAAGTCAGTGTGGTTGCTGGCTTGGACCTCAGTTCTCCATTTGGCCTCTCCACATTGCTACATTGGGGTTCCTGCAGCACAATAGTCTCAGGACAGTTCCACTGTTTACAAGGGGGTGCTTTCACTAAAGTCAGGGAAAAGCAGAAGCTGCCAAGTTTTCTCAGGACTTAGACCTAAAATTGGTCCAGAGTCACTTCTGCTACCTTCTGTCAATTAAAGCAGCTCATAGGGCAGCCTAGATTCGAGGGAGGGGGTTACATAAGATGCAAAAACTGGAAGATGTGGTTGGCTGGGGCCCCCGAGCTAACACATTGCCCTGCCTGGTCTCCATCTCCTCCAACCTGTGTTTGGCCCACATCTCTCACCTGGCTTATGCCTCTTGCATCTTTGCTTTCTCTCTGCTCCAGTCTCCCCCTTCCAGTCCCTATCTCACTCTAGCCACCAGGCCAGCCAGTCAGAATCACAGGCTGCATCATATCTCCTACCCTAAATGCCATGTTGTGACTCCCCCCATCCGAGTAAAGAGGAAGTTCTTAATGGGATACTACTCCACCCATTGGAGGACTGTGTAGTCCATGTGAATTGCTATAAAGGAATACCTGAGACTGGGTCATTTATAAGGAAAAGAGGTTTATTTTGGCTCACAGTTCTGTAGGCTGTACAAGCATAGCACTAACATCTGCTTGGCTTCTGGGGAGGCCTCAGGAAGTTTACCATCGTGGCAGGAGGCAAAGGGGAGCATACGTGTCCAATGGCAAGAAAGCAACAGAGAGAGAGAGAGAGAGAGAGAGAAAGGAGGAGTTCTCATACCCTTTTAAACAACCAGCTCTCATGTCATCTGCCCCATGACCCAAACACCTCCCACTAGGCCCACCTTCAACACTGGAGGTCATATTTCAACATGAGATTTGGAGGGACACACGTCTACACCATATCAGAGACCATTCCTGTGCCATCCCCTAAGGTACTGGACCCCTCCTCGCAGCCCAGGTCCCACCTCAAAGCATCCTCCTCCTCAGAGTTTTCTTCACCACCCTTGGCAGACTGGCTTTCTGCCCTACAGCTCCCAGGGTAACCTCCTATCCCCCACCCCACACTGGACTGGCTTTGTGTCAGGCATTCAGCTGTGTTCAATCATCATTTGTACATGAGTGAAGGAAAGAATGATCATTATAGGCTCCCTAAGCTATGCTTGTGGCTAAGATGGTACACTCCCATTTATAATCTTCCCCCGAGCTACCCAAGGCTGAGCTCACACCTGAGATAGTGCTGTGAGGGTGCCTTGGATATTCTGGGGAGGAGCAATCCAGACTCCTGCATTGGAACTACAGAGGACATGTCCTGAGTCTCCTAAGAAAATCCTTGAATGGCCTGGGGCATATCTGGGACCAGGGGCTCAGGCTGCACAGGCTTCAGGATCCCAGTAGCAGCACCCCCTAGAAGCAACTCTACATTCTCACCACCCAACTGTGGGTCTCCCAGAAAAATAGAGTAAAATGGCAGGAGGTAGAGCTCTGGGCAGCCTTTATCCCATGGAAACTTTGTCCTCAAAGCTAGCATCCAGCCTCCTCCCAGAGCCCATTGTGCCCACTGGATATCCACCACCTGGCTCTAGCTCTTCTGCCCTGTGCCTGGTGGTGGGCTGGAGGTTGGCCTTCCTGCTGGGAAACATGTCCTAGAGCCTCCCACCTCTGTCCCTTCTTCTGGAGCAAGGCAGCTTGAGCACAGCTAGAGCCTTGCAGCATGTGTGATCTTGATGTTTTGGCTCAATTCTCGTTAGTTTGGGGTCATGATCAATTTGGGTGGCAGAACTATGTTCAGGGAATTTGGTTTTTCAGACAAAGTCTATGCTAAGTGGGTGCTTTGCCAGTTGCAGCCCATGACTTTAGGCCTAACTAGGAAAATACTACCCATTATTCTGTTTATTTAACCATTAAACCATCCATCATCCATCCTTCTATTCACCTATGAAACACATCCATTCAACCATCCCTCCACCCCTCCATCAATCTATTCACCTATCCACACCTCCATCCAACCAACCATCCATCCACCCATCCATCCATCTCTTCACCTATCCACCCCTTCATGCAACCATCCATCTATCCACCCATCCATTCATCTATTCACCTATCCACACCTCCATTCAACCAACCATCCACCCATCCATCCATCTATTCACCTACCTACACCTCCATCCAAATATCAATTTCATCCATCCATCCATCCATCCATCCATCCATCCATCCATCCATCCATCCATCCATTTACCCATCTATCCACCCATCCATCCATCCATGCACCCATCCATTCATCCACCCATCCATCTTGGCTCTGCCACTTACTACCTCATTGGTCTCGGGGAAGTCTCTTCACCTTTCTGAACATTAGTTTCTTCCTTTGTAAATTGAATCTCATGGCATCTGCTTCATGCGGTTGTCCTGTGGTTAACTGAGATAACCTTTGTGAGTTGCCTGGCACATGGTGGGAAACATATAGTGCATGTTCTTTTCCTTCCCCCTTGAGGAAGAACACACAACTAAAAAACCATAAAAAGATAATGTGTAATTAGGAATTAAAGTGTGTGAAACCAAAGGCAATAAAACAAGAAGCCCTTGCCTTCCTATTTGTCTACTGAACTGCCTTGGGAGTTGATATTTAAAGCCACTTTGAAAAGTCAAGTATCCCAAAATATATTTAAACTGTTCAATAGGGACGTTGACCCTTTATAATAGGCTCATTTGAAACGATCCTGCTTTGCTACTTCCTCTTAGAAAGATAAACAAGCGGCCCACAATGGCCGCTGTGATGTTTTCTTTTAAATCTTGCTTTCCAAATGTAGGACTTGGCCGTTGGACAATCACCCGAGGGGCTCGCTCCCCGCAGATGCTCTCCCTGAATGCAGGGAGCTCTAGCTTGGAATTCCTGGGGCCTCATTAAGCCCGCTGTGACTAAGTGATCTTGCCTGGTGCTAAAACTGTTTAAAATGACTTGGCAGCAACCAGAAGTCAGGTCTCTCTGTTTTTTCTCAGTTACTCTCTCTTTGTAACCCCCGCCTACATGTCATGAAGTGGAAACATCTTTCTTTCCGGATCTAATGCAGGACAACCCTTCTCTCTCCCCAAAGCCTCACCCTGGTCTTTCTGAGGAGTTAAAGGAGAGGGAGGGAGGCAGAAATCTGCCCCGCTGTTGTTAATCTCTCCTTTGAATGAAGACTTAACTCCCGGGAAAACCTCTTCCCTGCTCTAAGTCATTCCTTCCTGCCCCCACATTTATTTAACTCTTCTGCTCCGTGCCTTGGGCAGCCTCTGCTTTCCAGCCTGCCCTTACTGAGATTCTCCTCTGAGACCACCTCTGTTCTCCCCAAATGGAATTGTGGTAGGGAGGGAGGGAGAAAATTCCACTCAAGTCAAGGCCATCAGAGCTGGACCACAGCCCTGCTTCAGGGTCAAGAACAGATCCTAGGAACTGGGGGGTGACAAAGAACCTTACATGAAGAAGCCTACTCTGTGCCAAACACTTAAAAACATAATTATTTCAGTCAAAGTAAATTGATTATTTAGTTACACAATAATACAGGATTATGTTTTCCTTTTACAGAATGAGGCCATTATAAAAAAGCCAAAGTCTCTTGACACCCACTTTACTCCATTCTTGTTCCACCCTCTCCCCAAAGGGAACCACTTCTGTTTTCCTGTTTTCCTCCCATATATTTTTCTAGGCCCAAGGGCCTAGAACAGAACATGGCATAGAGTGAACACTATAGTAATATTTTGTGAGTATGGGTATGTGTTTTACATAAGTGCCATGAATCCATACATCTCACACATTCAGCCATAGCACTCTCCTTTTATATCATATACCATCTTATGAAAATTTCAACGTATTTGATAATTCTTTCATTTGTTTGTTTGTTTTGAGACAGAGTCTCACTCTGTCACCCAGGCTTGAGTGTGGTGGCCCAGTCTCGGCTCACTGCAACCGTCACCTCCTGAGTTCAAGTGATTATCGTGCCTCAGCCTCCTGAGTAGTTGCAATTACAGGTGTGCGCTACCATGCACTGCTAATTTTTGTATTTTTAGAAGAGAAGGGATTTCACCCTGTTGCCCAGGCTGGTCTCAAACTCCTGGGCTCAAGTGATCCACCTACTTTGGCCTCCTAAAGTACTGGGATCCTAAGCAGGAGCCACCAGGCCTGGCCAATAATTCTTTTACTGATGAACATTTTGGTGGTTCCAACTGTTTGCAACCGCAAGCAAGGCTGCCTTGAATAACCTTCTATGGACTTTCCTGGGCATGTGGGCACACATTTCCATGTGGTACATATGAAGAAATAAGACAGCTTACTCCCAGGGCATCAGCATTTTTAGTTTTAATAAAGCAGCTTCCATGTTACCTTCCAAGGTGATTGCACCAAACACACTCTCATAAAAAAGTGCCCAAATCCTCGCCAAGACTTGATAATGACGATAGCTCACACTTGCAGAACACTTAGCTACAGGCCACTTGGGTTCTAAGTCCTTGCATATATCAACTCATTTAATTGCCACGACCATCCGGTGAAGCAGTTTCTGTTATCTTCTCTGTTTTATAGGTGGGGAAACTGGGCACAGAAAGAGTTTGAATAACTTAATTCTTAATTTGTGCTAAGTAGCATCTGAACCGCTATCATTTCCCTCACTTTTCAGGTGAGGAAACAGTTTCAGAAGGGAGATGACTTATCCAAAGTCACACAGCTCACAGGTAGCCCGCCAGGTTTGAGGGTAGCCTGGGCAAACACTCCCTCTTCCTACTACTGCACAGTAAAGGTGAGCTGGGAAACTGAGAGCTCAGTGGTCCTGAACACCCCCGACCAAGTCATCCTTGATATGACTGCCCAGAGGATGCTGGCGGGGGAGTCTCCCTTGCACAGCGAGGGCGCCCCTTCTTCCGATTCTGCGCGGGGAGGCCAGGCCGGTGTGGCCCCCAACGCCTGCTTGGCTCCCAGGGAAACGGAGGCAGCCCCGGCTCCGCGGCGCCCCCTGGCGGCTCCTGGGCGAGAGCGCGGCCCGGCACCCCGGGAGAGTAACGGGCCGTGGGGAGGGCGCCGGCGAGGGCAGGGAGCGGCGCGGGGCCGCCCCGGCGCGCGGAGATAAAAGCGGGCAGCGGCGCGGCGGGCGCGATCTGCGCGTTCTCGTATTGATTAGCAGGGTCTGCCCGGAGGCCGGGATGCCCGCGGCGCGGGGCCGCGGTGGAGTGTGAGGGCCCGGGAGCCGCGGGCCGGCGGCCCCGCGCACCCTGCGCCCGGCTGGGCACTGCCCGTGGGCCGGACCTCGGCCGCGCCGCCCAGGGGCGCAGGCGGCAGGCGGGGAGAGGAGCCCAGCGGCGGGGCTGCGGGCGGCTGCCATGGGGCTGTGCTGCTGCAAGGACTGGAGAGGACACCTGCGAGCGCCCAAAGGTAACTCTGGCGCGCACGTGCGCCTCGCTCCCTGTGGCCTCCGCCAGAGGCTGCCAGCCCCGCCTCGGGGACTCGCCACCGGGTGTCCAGGGCCGCCCGCACCTGCCTCAGCTTTGGAAACGGCTTAGGTGCGGCTGCTGCTCCGCTGAGTCTCCTAACTTTGGAAGGGGAGCCTCCTCCTGACTCGGGGCGCGGAGGCGCATCCCGGGGCTCCTCGGTCCCCATCTGGGAGTGGGGGTGGGGTCCGGCCCCTGCGCTGGAGTGGGTAAAGCCGAGGGGAGGGTCCGCCCTTCAGGGCCCGGGGCTGGCCGCGGCGCCGGCTGCAGGTCCGCCAAGTCCACGGCCTGGGCGGAGGAACCCCCGGCGCCCAGATCCGCCTGCAGGTCTCTGCACTGCGAGCCCGGTCCGCGCCCTGCGCCGCCCCTGCGGCTTAACCGCCGGGAGAGGAACCATTCATTCTCGCCCGCCTCTGTCACAAACTTGGACGGTGGGGCCCTGACTCAGAGTTTTCCAAAAGTCGCGGCGGAACCTGCGAGCAGAGCTGCTTGAGGAATGCAGCAGTCTTGGAGAGGGCCCAAAGCCCAGAAACACGCTTAGGACGTTGGCGGCCGCCGGAGGTCCGGCCTCCCGGGGGCTCTGGGGCCCAGCCGACTTAACCCTTGACTGACTGAAATGATCCCTGTTGATCGTTGGGGACATAGTGGTGCATGCCTTTCCTGCAGCGCGCCCTAAACTCACTTGACCCTAACACTCACCTGCCGCGCTTATTAAGCATGCAGATTCCCAGGCCCCACCCTGGCCTGCTGGATAGGCTCTGGGGAAGGCCTTGGGAAACTGTGTGTTTAAGGAGTTCCCCAAGTGACTCCTACGGCCAGGTGAGTCTGGGAAGCCTTGCCTGTAAACCATATAGGGTAAGGCAGGCTCTGCCAGAATGAGCACCAGGTCTTCCTTCCTCCAATAAGTGTATTCTGCATCCAGATACAGAAAAGGTCAGACAGCCTTCGACCTTGTCCGGGTGAGAATGTACAGGCTGGTTTCACAAAGGGTTTGAAGTAGCTTATAACATGTATAATACTTAACTATTTAAAAACCTAAACAGGACCCTACATTTACACAGGAAGTAGACAGGTCAAGGGAAAATGGAGCCCAGTTAATCTGGCCATGAGGTAGGATCTGTGGTTGAGCCTCTTTGCAACCAAAACCAAGTGAAAAATATGAGTGTTGTAGTTGCAAGGTTCTCATTGTCCCAGAGCAACAGTTTTCTCGACTTCTGATTGTAGAAAGAATGAAAAAGAATTTTGCACATGAGGCTTCATTCTTGGAAGCAGGGGCCAAGAGCCCTGTGTGTGGTGTCTTCACTATGACAATAGCTAGGGCTGCAGTAGGATTCAGAGGGCAATGTCTTGCTGCATGCTCCCCGAGGGCAGGTCAGAGCCCAGGATTTCACCCCCGCCAGGGCCTGGACAAGCAGCTTTAGTCTGTCCTGACCCCTCCTCAGTAAACATGGCAAAGGGTGTCCCAAAAGCAAGGGTGGGTTTACAAAGTCTTGGTTAGGGAGGACATAGACTCATTAAGCAGCCCCAGAAGCCAGGGGCACCTCCTCTTTCTTAGGTCTGTCCTCTGGAGCTGTGGACCCCCAAGGCCAGCTGCTGGCTTCACCAATCCAGATAAGGAACAAGCCTGGTCCAGGAGTGTTCCCCAGCTTGGCCCTACCCTCCCACCCACCCGAGAGACGGCTGGCCACAGCAGCCTGGGAGTAGGCACTGAGTCTGAAGTGCCTACAAGGTTCTGCAGCCCATGGAAGTTAGCCAAACTGGCCAAGTGTGTGGGGAGCACTGTGGTGCCAGAGTGGATGACCAGCCACTGCCTGGCAGGGAGGAGAGAACCCATGCAATTGTTGGAGAGTCTGTGGTTCAAGGAAGACAGATGTTTGATCTCTTAGTGTACAAAATCTCCAAGGGTTTAAATGCTGCAGGCTCACTTAACAAATTTGAACCCTTGTGGCCAGGCTGGCTGGGTGGTGGACAGTCTGAACCATTGTTCACAATTAGTTCTGCAATAAACACGGGAGGGGTTATTTGGTCAAATAATCTTAGACATCAGGAATTATGAAAGTTTGGAGGATTTTTCACAGCAAACAGAGCCTTTGCCACACTGGCACAGTTGTGCCCGCTAAGTCAGGTGGATTGTAGGTATGGCCTCCACACCTTTGCCTGAGGAACCTTCTTTTCATAGAACATTTCACGGCACCCATATGTGTGGACACACTTTGAGGAACGCTGCTTTGGACATTAAACTGTTCAGTTGTAATAGCAGTAACACAGTATGTCTGTGTATGTATCCGTGTGTGTTTAGCTCTTGCCACCCACCTAAGGAGCTATCTGACTCTCTAGCCTAGAGATGTGTATGTACATTTAGAGAGTCCATTAATCATTGATATCATTTCAATTAAAGCAACAGCTAAGACAATTGTTCTTATTGATTTCATTCTTGGATGTTTCTGAATCAAACTCTTACAACAGAACATTTTTGCATGTTTGTCCCTGTGTAAAAATCTACTTGATAAAGTAGAAAAGCTCAAATATTCTATAATCTCATGAAGAGAGCAGCAAAAATATATCAAGAGCCAGAGCCACATTAGTAGGTGTCATTATCGTGCGTTTAAAACCCAAATCCTGGGCTTTATCCAGAAGCTCCTTGATCTCCTGCTGGCTGCAAAGCTGCAGGTGGGCACAGTGGGTCTGGGGAGGGATTGTTGCGTGCCTTTTTCGAGGGGAAAGGGTATGATATGCTGTGGCGTTAATCCCACTTAATATCATATGCAAGACAGGTTGTCACACATAGAGAACTCCTGGGTTCCAGGTGCTCCCAAAAAGCTGAAAGGTCAGTGAGCAGGATCTGATTTGTAGAGGATGAGCCTCCCCTAAAAGCAGAGGGCTCATGTACTTGTCTGAACTCTGAGGGTATTGTTTCTGGGGCATGTTTCCAGATGCATCTGTATTTAGAGCTCTGTGATGGGTCTGTCTGGTGGCAAATTTCATTTTCTTCAGCTTTGCATTGTTACCCAAGGTGGAGATTTGGAGCAAGAAGGTGGTACTGGAGCACAACATGGAATCAGCTTTTGTTCCAGGGTGGTGAGGGGCAGGAGCGGACTGGTAGGCCCTTAGATGCTGACATGCGCTCATTCTCTGCCACCGCTTCATCTCCAGCTGCCTCTGGAGCTCTTCGCCCCTCATCCTTCGCGCTGCTCTCAGCAGTAGCAGCTGTCCCTTGCCTTCTGGGGTTTTGCCCATGACGAGGTCCTGTGCTCTTCCCGACATCCTCACCCTCCCTCCCATCAACTCCTGTCAGCCCATAAACCTGTCTGGGTTGGTCATCCAAAAATTCAAAAATGAAACCAACAAGGCCAATTCCTTGTCCCCCTCTATGCTCCATAAGCCCTGCCTATTGTTCCTCCCCTCCATTCCCAGCACCAGGGAACAGCGTGCCCAGCCCTGACTCCCCTTTGTCCTCCTTCCCACTCATCCTGGCCCCGCTGTCAGGCTCTGCCTTGAATGAGGTCATCTGCACTGGACCAGGTGACCAGTCCTGACGCTCTGAGCACCTCTGAGCCTACTCCCCCTTAGGCCCCTCCTGGGCTGCTGAGGGCTGCCTGAGGACTGTGGCTCCCGAATGATGCAGCGGAACAGCAGAACTAGGGCTAAAGGCAGCCCTGCCCTGCCGGCTTTTGGCTGTCAATTTGTTCACCTTCTGAGCTGTCTCCCTCGAGGCCCTGATGACTGTGCTTGCCCCTAAACAAATGTCCCCGAAATTCCCCCTCCATGCTTTGCAGAGCCTGTCTGTGGCCTGCAGATCCAGAGCCCCTCATCAGACTCCAGTGTGGTCCTGCACTCCCACTGCCGCTTCTCCTGCTTTCCTGGCTCTCGACCCTGCCCTCTTCTTCGTTTCTCACAACCAAAGGCTGCTGGCTCCTGTGCTCCTGCCTTCAAGGCCACCGCAGCACCTGTGCATTCCCTCGTCGACTTATCACCTTGATGGCACTGCTTCTGGCTGGCCATCCTGTGTTCACCCTTGCCCCTTCTAGTCCACTGCCCAAGCCGGCATCTATCCACAGCTCTGGTGACACTATGGTCCTCCTCAAACCCCACTTTGGCCCCACACTGGCTGCAGAAAAGGCTCAGCTTCCCAGCCTTGGTGGCACTGTGTTTCCCCTTCCCCCTCCCAGGCTCCCCAGACCACGCAGCCTGGATCTCTCTGGTCTCCACACCACACCACTTCCTCTCAAGATGCCATCAAATGGGCCTGAGGGCAGCTGAGCTTGGGCAGGTGGCCTCTGCCACCTCTGAGCCCCAGACATCAGGTCCAGTTCATTTCATTCCCTTTGGTGCGGTGAGCCTGGGTCTGCCGCTTGTGATCACCTTGTCACCTATGTGGCCTGGCACCACACTGGCACAAAATCTGTACTTGTGAACACTAGCAAGAGCAGAGTATGGGCAGAGACAGGAAGCCATCGAGCTCACCTGCTGGCTCGACCCAGCCTATTGTTGGGTCACCCAACACCCAGCAGATCCTGGTGGCAGTTCACTGTGTTTATCACTGCATTGTAATAGATGAGCTCTGGGCATGGGTTCCTGCAGGCCCTGTGGCCCTTTGCTAGTGAACAAAGTATAGGCTCTGCCAGGCATGGGCTCACTGGGGTGCTCAGTAGCCAGGGTACAGAGGCCAGTGGGCCTGGGCAGGAATGCTGCTGCTGGTCTGGTGCAAGATGAGTGGACAGAGTGCCCTGCTCTGTGCTTGGAGGAAGAGGGCAGGAGGCATGGCTGTCACTGACTGGGTGATAGGACCGGTTTTGCTGTTCCGCTGCAGCATTCAGGGAACCACAGTCCTCAGGCCAGCACAGTGGCTACCTCCTGCTCTCCCATTCTGTCTCTGCTCCTGTCCCCTGGAGCCTGCACATTCTGATGTTCCTTGCTTGCTTGCTCGGCCCTCTGGCTGGCAAACTCATCAGAATCTTCAGTCATTTTCCTGGCTCAGGCCTCTGGCCCCTGGACATCTCCATTGGATGTCTCCTGGGCTACAGATTGGCCAAAGCTAATCGGGCTAAAACTGAACTCTCAATTTCTTCCTCCTCCAATTTGCCATCCCCACGTCCTGCCAGTTCTATTTCCAAAGTGCACTTGAATCTTTCTGCTGTCTCTATGCTGTGCCAGCACCTGCGGCCCCATCTGCTGCAGTGGCCTCTCCCACGTGGACCCTCCCCAACTCCAGTCCCTTCTCCAGTAGCCAGTGTGGCTGTGCAGGTCACCTGCGGGGTCTCACTGCTCCCTACTTATGCATGCTCAGTGGTTCCAGCAGCAGTGACAGTTGATTCTCAGTGCCATTCACTGCCGGCCTTGTGGTCTCCAGCTCCCCACATCCCCATCCTCCTCTCACATGTGGCCTGCTTTTGCTTTCCTCATTTCTCTCTGCCTGAAGTCACCTTGCTCCTTGTTTGTCTGGGCCTAAGTGTCACTATTTCCTGAGAGGCCTTTTCTGACCCCTGTTATTTGCTCACTTGCCATTGTGTATTTTTCCTTTAAAACACTTACCATAATGTGTAAATATACATGTGTCATTACTTTGCACAATCTGTTCCCTCACTAAGTGAGTCAGAAGCTCCCTGAAGGCCAGGGCAGACTCTGTCTTATGCTTGCTGCTGGGAAGGCTGCAGGGGCCAGGCAAAGTGGCAGCCCTCATGTCTGACTTGATTTTGAAGGCACTGGTGGGCTGACATGGACAGATGTGAGGCCTGGAACCACATGCTGGGATGTGGTCGAGCCTTGCCATCCTGCAGGCCATGCTCAGGAGACTGAGCCTCGAGGCTTCTGGCCCCACTCCATTTCTGAGAAGGGCCGCTCTTTGTGACTTCTTCTCCACTCGGTGTCCTGCACAGCAGCCCTGGGGGTTTTTCAGAAAGGGAACCAGCATCCAGCAGAGAAATTTGGTTTCATTTCCTAGCCAGGCCTCCCCTTCACCCCTCTGAGCCTCTGCCCTCCCACCTGTAATGGGGACAGGCATGCAGGCCTCAAGACTGTCAGAAAGCCCAGCAGTCGTCCCAGCTCCCTGCCACTCAGAACCTCAGTTTCTTTAGTTTCTTTATCTGGAAAGAGGGAAACAGGCGTGACTCGATGATCTCTAGGTCCCTAGTGGCTTGAACCTTGATGTTTCCCCAAGGAAACCCAGAACTGCTGTTTGCACCTAGCAACAGGACACGAGAAGTCCTGGCGCCCCCTCCTACCTGCTTGGAGATGAGTCCTGTGGCCTTTCAGCTGGAAGATGGGGGCTCAACAGGGTCAACGCTGCTGGGGTCCAGGGTTAGGGGGATTGGCTCTTATGGCTCCAGAGACGAACCAATCCTGGGGAAGCCCTAAATCCCTGACCTCGGCCCTTAGGGCAGCAAGCCTCCCGGAGAGCTTCAGAGGCCTGAACTCCTGAAGGGAGGAGGAAGAACAGGCTTGGAGGTGTGTTTTCTCATCTTGTTACTCTGTGGTCCTTGTACCTGTAGGGGACCCTCCTTCAGGAATCCTGGAACCAAAATGGGGAATATCTCAATGGAATGAACCCCTAAAATATCTCTGCCTATCGCCCACCCCCAGCCAGCTATGTAGCTAATGCTCATCCTGCCTAAGTTGTCTTTTGCTGGCTCTTCTCCTAAACGTCCTATCACTGGACTCTTTTAAATAGCTGTATTGAGGTGTATTTTGTGTATTATAGAAATTAGTTCAATTGAATTGAATTTGAATTTATACAATTCAGCAGTTTTTAATATAGTCACAGAGTTCTGTAACTATCACCAAAGTCTAATTTTAGAACATTGTCATCACCCCGGAAAGAAACCCCATGCCCATTAGTAGTCACGTCTCATTCCAGAGACAACCCTCTCCATATTCCCTTGTCCCCAGCCCTGCAGCCTAGACAACCATGAAACTATTTTCATATAATAAACATGTTGTATTTTTGTGATTAACTTCTTTCACTTAGCATGATGTTTTCAAGGTTCATATATGTATGGCTACTTCATTCCTTTTTAAGACTAATATTCCATAGTATGAATATACCACATTTTGTTTATCCATTCATCAGTAGATTTGGATTGTATTTTGCTAGTTTTTCTTGAGGATTTTTGTACTGTATTTATAAGAGATATTGGTCTGTAGTCTTGTATCTGTATTTATAAAAGACATCGGTCTGTATTTATAAGACATATTGGTCTGTGGTCTTGGTTTTTGATATCAGAGGACTACTGGCTGCATAGGAGGAATTGAGAACTGTTCCCTCTCTTCTGTTTCTTGAAAGAGTTTGTGAACATTTGGTATTAATTCTTAAAATGTTCAGTAATACAGATTTTAAATTTCTTTTTCAGTTGGTTTTGGTAGTTTGTGCCTTTCTAGGAATTTGTCTCCTTTATCTAAGTCATCTAATTTGTTGGCAAACAGTTATGGGTTTTGTTTATTTATTTATTCATTTCTGAGACAGGGTCTTGCTCTGTCACCCAGGCTGGAGTCCAGTGGTACGATCATGGCTTACTGTAGCTTCGAACCTCTGGGCTCCAGCAATCCTCCTGCCTCAGCCTCCCAAGTAGGTGGGAGTTAAGCACATACCACCACACCTGGCTAATTTTTAATTAAAAAAAGTTTAGAGATGGGATCTCACTGTGTTGCCCAAGCTGGTCTCAAACTTCTAACCTCAAGCAATCCTCCTGTCTTGGCCTCCCAAAGTGCTGGGATTACAGGTGTGAGCCATGGTACCTGGCCACAAACTCTTTTTCATATTATCCCTTACAATCTTTTTTATTCTGTAAGTTTGGTAGTGATGTTCCCTATGTCATTCCTGATCTTAATAATTTTCTTTTTTTCTTGGTCAGTCTAGCTAAAGTTTGTCAAACTTGGTAATTTTTTCAAAGAACCAACTTTTGTTTTTATTGATTTTTAAATTTTTCCTATTTTTCTAGTTTTTTTGTTCTGTTTTTTGAGTTAAGGTCTTGCTCTGTCATGGAGGCTGGAATGCAGTGGCATAGCTAACTGCTAACTGCAGTTAGCAATCATAGCTAACTGCTACATCTAACTCCTGGGCTCAAGCGATCCTCCTGCTTCAGCCTCTTGAATAGTTGGGACTACACGTCCCAACTCACCCTAAGTACCCAAAGATGCTAGCACAGATGCCACTGTAATCAGCTTCTTTGAGTATTTAGAAGGGAGTTGTTCAGTTTCCACATATTTGTGAATTTCTCAAATGTCACTTTTTCATTGATTTCTAATTTCATTCCTTGGTAGTCAGTGAATAGACTTTCAAACTTTGTTTTGGTTAATCCTTAAAAATTTTTAAGGCTTACTTTATGATTCAGTAAATGGTCTATCCTCAAATATGTTCTGTGTGCATTTGAGAAGAATGTGCATGCTGCTGTTATAAGGTGGAGCATTCTACAGTTGTATGTTAGGTCTGCTTGATTCCTTATGTTGTTAAAGTCTTCTGTTTCCTTGTTGATGTTCTGCCTAGTTTTATTTTTGAAAGTAGGATATCGAAGTCTCCAACAATTATTAAAATCTCCTCAGTTCTGTTTATTTTTGTCATGTGAATTATGGGGTTCTGTTTATAGGGTCATATATGTTTATAATTGTATTATCTTCTTTCTGCAACTACTCTTTTGTCATTATAAAATATTCATCCTCTTTGTGTCCAGTAACATTTTTGTTTTAAAGTCAATTTTGTCTGATATTTGTATACCAACTCTAGATCTCTTTTGGGTATTGTTTTTATGGTATATCTTTTCTCGTCATTTTACTTTCAACCTGCTTGTGTTTTTAAATGTAATATGTCTCTTATAAGCAGTAATGGTTTGATTATTTTAAAAATTTATTGGCCAATCTTTGCCTTTTTGTTGGAGTATTTGTTCCATTTATATTTAATGTAAGTACTGATAATACAGATTTATGTTAGCCACTTTGGAATTTGTTTTCTATACATGTTATATCTTTTTTGTTCTGTTTTTCCATTACTGATTTCTTTTTGTGTTAAATAGAAATTTTCCAGCATGCCAATATAATTCCCTTATTGTTTCTTCACAGTATTTTTTTAAGTTATTTTCTTAGTGGTTATTCTGGGGATTACAATGAGCCTCTTAATTTAAAAAAATATAGTTCAGATTAATACTTTATTGGTTTATAGAAACTTTGCTCCAATATAACTTTGTGCTCCCTGCTGCCTGACTCATTTGTGCCATTATTGTCATACTAATTACATCTTTATGAATTATTGGAGTTTTGTAAGTATTGTTTTATGCAGTTGTCTTTTAAATAGAAGAGCTATAAAAATACATTTATTTTGTCTTTTATGTTTAATCATATATGTGCTCTTCATTTCTTAATGAGGATTTCAATGAACATCTAACGTCCCTTTTATTTTTCCTGAAGGGCTTCCTTTAGGATTTCTTGTAGGTCTGATCAGCTAGGACAAAGTAATGAATATTCTTGGTTTTTAGTTCTCTGAGAATGTCTTCTCCATTTATGAATAATGGTTTTGCTGGATGTAGAATTCTTAGTTGACTGGCATTTTTTTCTCTTTCAGTATTTTGAAAATGTTGTTCTATTGCCTTCTGGTTTCCATGGTTTCTGATGAGAAGTCGGCTGTTAGTTTTATTGAGAATCTCTTGTATTTTCTCTTGCTTTTTTCAAGATTCTTTGTCTTTGGACAGTTTGACTATGATATGTCTAGGTGTAAATCTCTTTTTTCCAACAAATTTGGGAAGTTTTAACCATCATTCCTTTACATATTCTTTCTACCCTTTTTTCTCTCCCATCTCCTTCTAGGATTCTCATTTTGTGTATTTTGGTACATTTTATGGTGTCCCATCAATCTCTGAGGTTCTGTTCATTTTTCTTCATTATTTTTTAGTTTCTGCACCTCAGACTGGCTATTTTCAATTAATCTATCTTCAAGTTCACAGATTTTTTTTCTTCTATAAGCTCAAATCTGCTGTTGAAGCCCAAATAGTGATTTATGTATTTCAGTTATTGTACTTTTAAACTCCAGAATTTATATTTGTTTCTTTTATAATTTTTATTTCTTTATTGACATTCTGTAATTGGTGGGACATCATTGTCACACTATGTTTTATTATTTAGATATACTTTCCTTTAGTTCTTTGAACATATTTACAGTAGCTGATTTGAAGACTTTATCTAGTAAGTATAACATCTAGGTCAAGGACAGTTTCTATGGACTGTTATTTTGTGTGGGTATGAGCCATACTTACCTATTTTTCCTGGGTATCTTATAATCTTTTGTTGAAACCTGAACAATGTAAATAATATAATGTAGCAACTCTGCAAATCAGATTTACCCTTCCTCCTCAGGTTGTTGTTGTAGCTATTTTGTTTAGTGAATTTCCTGAATTAAATCTGTGTTCCCTGTTGTATGCAGTTACCCAAGTCTCTTGGTTAGTTTATTGGTCAGCCAATGATTTGTCAGAAATATACTTAAGTGTCTTGAAGCAATAAGTCTTCTACCCTTTGATGAGAGTGTGTTTGCACATGTATGTGTGTGTGTTGGGGCATACTTCCATTGCTTAGGAAGTTTGTGACTCTGCCAAAGTCTTGCCTTCCTGCTTGTGCAGGGACTCAAAATCAGTCAGAGATGGGAGACAGAGGCCCTCTCAGGTCTTTCCTCTACAATGGCATAGCGCTGCACATGCATATGGCTTTCTGGATCTCTAGGATTATATCACAGGTTTTCAAAGCCCCTAGTGGATATCTCCTTCCCAAGATCTGTAAGTTTTGGCCAGCTCTTGTTTGCCCCAATTGGTATCACAGCTTTAGGCAGCTGTAATGTTAAGGAATTGCTGCTGTTTTTGACAAATGCCCTGGAATTAGATCTTTTCCTGCAGAGTGAGCTCTGAGTCAGATCAAATATGACAATGCTCTCTCAGTGTCTGTGGAAGCATGGGGGATTAAAAAAGAGGAGGGGGGAGAAAGAGAGAAAAAGCAATGCTCTGTAAAAGTGGCTTTTTTATGAAGTTGCAAAACAGATCAAATTTTTACAGTGCTCTAGGAATGAGACTCTTTGAGAAATGAATTCATATCAAGGTATATGAGCAAGTTTTCAAGGCTTCTCTAGATGGGGCCTTGTCCCCCTTACCTAATCTTTATCTAAATGCTAAGTGGTGACATGGAGGTGGGTTAAGGTACCTGAGGGCTTGGTCTCAAGGAAGCAGTGTGAAATGTTGGAAGGCCTGGAAGTTTGGAGCTGGGCTGACCCGATTCTGAATTCTGGCTCTGCCACCTACTGTTTGTGCAGCCTTTGGATGCATTGCTTCTCTGAGCCAAAGAGGGATACCTTTGTCTGTAAAATGGGATGCCTCACTAGGTTGTGTTAAGGGAAGAATTAAATTGGCCTCTGTGTGTAAGACTGTTAGCACACAGAAAATGTCCCAAAATGGAAATGATTATTATTTGGCTTGAGGCTTAGGTTAAAACACTAAAAAGTGATGAGACCAGTATTGTTTTGTTGAAATAAAAGCATTTTTAACACGTAAACATTATGTGTCAAGCCTGTTTTAAGCACTTTATATGTAGAGTTCATTTACTCCTCATACTAATCCTCAAGTGGACGTTATTAATTGTCCTGTTTTAGAGATGAGGACATTGAGGTGCAGAGTTTCCTGCCCAAGGCCACCCAGAGCTGGGATTCCCATGGGCTATCTGGCACCAGAGCCTGCACTCTTGTGTCTGTTTCATGTTCATACTACACAACTGAGAAGCCGGTGTGCACTTTGACAAATAACAATGGAGAACACCAAAAGACAGTAAGAAAAGCAGCATACGCCATTTGCCAATGAAACTGGCAAAAAAAGGCCTGGGACATCCCCTAGTCTATCCAATTTGGAAGAAGTTAAAGGTCAGATACAAACTTCCCCTTTGTGGCTTCAGCCTGGCCAGGTTCCTCTCTGAAAATCAGTCATGCATGGAGCCTGCTCACCACTGGAGTTCCTCTTGAGGTAGAGCCTGTCCCTGGAGCAACCTCCTCCCTGCCCCCTACGTCTGCTGAGACTGTTGTTGAGACTGGGGGCTAATTGAGGGAGGTGGTTAGGAACTGCTGTGCTTCAGCCTATCACAGTCAGATCCACCTGGGAACCCACAGTAGCGGCAGAGAGGACTTTTAACTCAGTGCTCACCTTGACAAGCCAGTTCAGTGCTGACCCTGACAGACCAGGGCCATGCAGGAGCAGGCAGCCCCACCTTGGGTTTCGTCCAGTCATTATGACTTGAACAGTCAATGATGTCATTATCAAGTATCTGGTGCATTCATGCCTGGCCCAACATGCACGCACCAATCCTCTGCTGGGGACTTATGCACCACTTTGTTATGATGAGTCCTGGGCCCTATGGAGCCATTGTTGAGGATTTCCAGCAGCACCCAGTATGCATCAACAACTTCTGGAAGCAGAGAGTCCCTGAACCTTGGAGCAAGGAGAGATATTTGAGATTACGTTGTTTCTGCTTCCTCCATTTACCAATAGGGAGAGTCAGATGGAGAGAGGCCTGCATCACCCTCTGGGGCGCATGGCTTGTGTGGAGGAAGCAGCAACTCCTTGAGAGTTGAGGGTGCAGAATGAGGGCCAGTGTGGATGGCCTTGGGGTCAGGCCACCCTGGGCTCAAATCCTGACTATTGCTGTGCCACTGAGTATGTGCCTGAGCTCTCTGGGCCTCCGTCTCATGCTGGCTGGGTGAGCAGCATCTCAGGGCTGCTGTGTGCCATGAGGGCACTGAGAGAAGGACTTGTGCAGGATATGTGTCCACTAGTACCACACACCATCTTCCTGATGAGGACCAGGGCAACCAAGGTCCTTTGTAGACACCAGCACCTTCTAACTTGGTGAAGTCCTGGCTGCCATGCCATGCATGGAGTCACCCACCTGCAAACAGCCACTCTCTATCCTGCTCCAGTCCAGTTTGAGAAACAAGCAAGGTCTATTCCAGTTTAGAGCCCCCAGGGAAGAGTCAAGGAGGGCATCTGCTGTTCAAATCCTGAACCCCTCTTGCTAATGATGGCATCGCGCTTACTTTTAGAAGTAACATACAGCCTCGGAGGGGTTGGAGGAGAGGTCCATGGAGATCACCTGGCTCAGCCTTCTCATTTTCCAGATGATCTTCTTTTTTTTTTTTAGTCCAAAGAGACTAAATGACCTGACTAAGGCCACACAGCATGTCAGCAGGCCAGCTGGGACTCCACCCACAAGCCCTGAGTCTGGGGATCCCTGTGCTCTTGGCTCTGAGCAAGGCCGCCTCACTTCATTTTAGTTTAGTCTGTGTGACTTGAGCACAAGTTCTGCACACAAAACTGTGCAAGGTCACTAATAGCACTTACAAAGCAGTACTATCCCTTCCTTCCTTTGAAATGGTGGAGGTGGAGACAGTACATACAAGAGTTACTCAAGGCAGGGATGAGGGTGTGGGGAGGAAGCCGAACCCTTCCATGCCACCTCTGAGACAGCTGGAGGGCATAGCCACTCCATGGCTGCAGCCTGGTTCAGAATGTGCCAGGGGTGGGGTCAGGCACCCCTTTCTTAAATGATCTTTCCTCTGTTGTCTCAAGACATTTTCCAAGTACCAGACAGGACAAAATGGTTTAGATGTAAGCCTCTCTACTTTGCCACAGGCCCCAGTGTTCTCTGTTGTCCCACCAGGCTGCTGCTGCCTGCCCTGATGTCTATAGATTAACTTGGTCAAGAGGAGTTGCTTCTATGCCTGCTGAGCTTTTCAGCCATAGCACAGAACCATTTTATGCGTGGAGCATGCTCATGCGCTGAATCAGTGGTCTCTCACTCAGGGAGGAAGAGAGGCCAACATTTGCTGAGGGCTCACTGTGCCCTGGGTTCTCAGCTGTCCCCATGAGGGGGTGCAATGCCCTTGGTTTTAAAGAGATGAAAATATCAAGGCTCCAAAACGTAAATAACTTGCCCTAGGCCACCTGGATGTGGCTGGTCAAGCTATGTTTGAACCCACCTCTGACTAACTCCAAAATTCATGTTCTTTTCTCTTCCCTTGGCTGTCTTCCAAGTGTCCAGAATGGACTGTCTGGAAAGCATTCCATTAGTACTTCTTGAATGTGGGACTACAGGTCTTTGAGTTTCTCCTAATAAAGTGATTTCTGATGAAAATCTGAGAACATCCTTCCTTCCTGTGCCCCCTCCTCCATGACTCGTCGGGCGTCTTCAGAGCCTGGAAGTCTCTGGAAATCCGGAGTAGCAGGCACTGAAAGGATGTCACGGCCCCCTCCCTTTATTCAGAGAGCCTCTCCTTGCCAGTAACCTTCTGGGAAGGCACTGACGGTGGGGAGGATGGGGCTGTGTGGGGAGGGCCCTGCAAGTCTGGGGCAAATGAGGCTGTGGAGCCCCGGAAGAGGCCAGGGTCACCCAGCATCCTGCCCTGCCTCTGCTGTGAGGCCCCATTGTCCTGGCTGGAGGTCCCAGGCTGGCCCGCCCTCGACTTGGGCATTCATGAGCCTGACTCTGAGGCCCATTCCAAGTTAGTGCTATTTGTAGAATCTTCTTAAAATACCACAACAGTGTCATTCATGGAGCGTCTGCACAGCCATCGATGGTGGACGTCAGAACAAAGCTCCGCTGTGCCTGGCATCCCGTTCTGGCCTCTGCTGGAGGTGTCCCCTCCACCCCACTGACTGGGGATGTTGGTGTCCTCCCTGTCCTGGGTGCTCCAGAGCGAGGCCCCATGGGGTCCAGCAGAGACTCTGGTCCCCCACGCTGGCCAGGAGCACATCCTGTGCCAGGCTCGCCAGCTGAGTGCAGGATGGCGTGCTGCACTCTGCAAGTGAGACTGCTGCCCTTCTCGTGGCTGTCCCCACACCCCCAGCTCTGACATCAGGCTTCAGCCTAGGGCCTGCTCAGCTACAGTTGGGTGTACTAACACAAGCAAAGAATAACAGGAGGGACCCAGGAGAATAGTGTTTAGCATTCAGTTTCAAAGCCGCGGGCATTCTCTGCCTTCCCCTGTGGGCAGACCTCAGTTCCCCGTTAGATAACAGTGGTATCCTCGCCAACTGCATCTCTCTCCCCTGCCCCAGTGGTACCCACAGGGCATCCTTAGGAATGCTTGCTCCTGGCATGTTGATAGGTGTCACTGTTAGTTAGCAATGCATTTTGTGGTATCTGGGATAAGTGGAGCAGTTTGAGGGCTTTCCCAGCTTCTGGACCTGTCAGAGCCTTTGCTATGTGAATGTACCCTGCCCTGGGCAGTGCCTGCCATACAATTTACCCTCAGGCCCTTCCTCACACAGCTGCCTGGCTGGGCAGCCTGCTCTGGCCTTCCCTGGCCCTGCAGGATGCGGGTGTGGCTAGAGCTCCTGGCAGTGTGCCCATCCGTTCAAAGGGTTTGATGACTTCCCATTTTTTTGTCTTTTCCCATGGATACCTACCCATGAGTTGCATAGGCAGCCAGACATTCGTCCAAAAGGAGGTGACTTTGCTGGTCCTGGCCCGTGCCTGAAGACAAGCGCCTGCAGTGGGCCTCACAGTGGATCTGGGAGTGGCTGATGGGACCCCCTCCCAGGTGGGAAAGGCTTGGCAGCCAGGACCTAGCAGCCCTCCCTGGGCAGCCATGCCAGCTGCACTGAAGTAGGGTTTTGAGTTTTCTAAAAGTATAGCCACTTGTTGTCAGCAGGTCCCCAACATGTCCCCAGTAACAGCTGGTCACGAGGCACACAGGGCCACTCCCTGAGCAGCGGTGAGGCTGCTACACCCAACTGTAGCAGGAAAAGTGACCTTTGATGAGGAAGCTCTGCCTGGGAGTGCAAATATGCCTGGGGTGAGGGCCGGGCCAGAGGTTGAAGTCCCACAGGTGGTTTTGGGATTCTCAAAGCATTACCATGTAAAGAACAAAACCCGCCTCAGTAAGGAGAGTGGCTGCCCCAGCCTTGGAGCCCTGACAGTTGGAGTCTGACCATCCCAGTGGAAGGCAGGGATGGCCCTGAGAAGCAGGGGCCTCCAAGACAGGCAGGTCCACATGACTCAGCAGCTGCAGGGCTTCAGGCAAGGGACTTGGCATTTCTACGTTCAGATTCCCCCCCACCCCCACCCCCCAGCATTTCCGAGCCTCAGTTGCCCAGGGTGTAATTACTGTGTCTTGCTGAGTGGGGGCTGTTACTGGTGGCATCCTATCCTTAAGTGAATTACAAAGTAAATGGGAGGTTTTGTGATTTCTTTTTTTTTTTTTTTTTTTTTGAGATGGAGTCTCGCTCTGTCGCCCAGGCTGGAGTGCAGTGGCGCGATCTCGGCTCACTGCAAGCTCCGCCTCCCGGGTTCACGCCATTCTCCTGCCTCAGCCTCCCGAGTAGCTGGGACTACAGGCGCCCACAACCGCGCCTGGCTAATTTTTTGTATTTTTAGTAGAGACGGGGTTTCACCGTGGTCTCGATCTCCTGACCTTGTGATCCGCCCGCCTCGGCCTCCCAAAGTGCTGGGATTACAGGCGTGAGCCACCGCGCCCGGCCCTGATTTCTGTAGCCTGTGACCACCCCCACTTGAGGTTGTGAGCTCCCCGAGTTCAGGATTGACTGCTTGTCATCCTGGTGTGCTCAGCACATGGATACATGGGTGGATGACTGTCCCATGAGGACGCGTGAAACTGCTCACAGGTGCCCCTTTGTGGGAGAGGACCCCGCATGCAGAGGTCTGGGGCAGGAGGGAGACTGACTTTTCACTTTGTGTGCCTGCACAGTTGTTTTTTTATGTTGATGTTGCTCACCCTTTCACCAAAAGGCTAACCTTTCTGAGTCCTGGCATTTCCTGTTTCTTCTCTTGCTGTCAGCCATCACCTCCTGATGTCAGTGTGGCCGCCTCTATCAGCTCTCCCTATCCTTTTTTAACTGCCTATTCTAATTCACTGCATATCAGGAAGCAGTGAACTGCACTTGCTAGAAATGTATGCAAAGTAAGAGTCAGCAAGCCCCAAGTAAGGCCCTTGGAGGTCAGTCGTTTGGCTCATAGGGGACCTTTACCTGTTTGACCTTTCCCAATCATTGTTTTGCATGTCCTTGGACTCTAGATGGATGAGGTTGACAGATGGGTGATTTCGAGATAAACCAGGTGTTACTGTGATGCTCTGTGTATGGAAGGGACAGGAGTCACCCTGTGTCCGGCAGCTTTTCTGGCTCTGCAAGTTCACATGAAGATGGCTAAGATGATGATGGCCCTTGGGAACAAGGTCATTTTTGAGCGAGTTTTCCAAAATTAGTGCTGAACCCTATCTTGCCGGGGGTCTGGTGGGGGGCGTGGGAGGTCCTGAGAGGCTGGAGGAGTTCCGGTTTTGCTCTCCAGCCCTGTGAGCTTTGCCAAGGGGAACAGCGCTGAACTAAGAGTCTAGCAGACAAAGCATAAAATCCTAGCTCTGGCCTTCTTGCTTGAGCAGTTTCCTTCTGCAGAAAATGGAAAAATAAGACCTTCCTGAAGGTTGGCTACAGGCTTGAATGTGAGAATATCTAGGACCTCATGTCATGTAACTCTAGGGAGCACCATGTTGCCTCCAGAGGGCACCATTGATTTAGACTGCAGTGAGAGTGGCTGCCTTGGTCGGGGGCACATGCACTTAGACTACCATGTGAATGGCTGCCTCCTGGTGTTGTGCTAGGGAATGATGCTGGATGACAGTGAACTTGTGAAACTTCTATCCTAGCACTAGCAAGAGTACTTCTTACATGTCTGGCTGCTTATACCTGGCCTCCAGGAAGGAGGCAGCTTATAAAAATAGTAGTAATGTGCCACATCATGATGTTTAAGTCAATAGACTGCACATGTGACAGTGATCCCGTTAGATTATTGTATTGTATTTTCACAGTACCTTTTCTCTGTGTTTAGATACATGAATACTTCCCAACGTGTTATTATTGCCTGCAGTATTCCACACAGGCTCATGCTGTGCAGGTTTATAGTGTAGGAGCAATGAGCTGTACCGTAGAGCTTGGGTGTGCAGTACCTGCACTGTCTAGGTTTGTGTGAGCACACTCAGTAGGGTTTGCATAATGGCAAAATTGCTTAATAACACATTTCTCAGAATGTACCCCTGTCACTAAGTGGTGCCTGACTATATGTTGTTTTTATAAGAACCTAAAGAACTTGAGTGAAAAAGAGTGGGAAGGACATTAGCTGAGGCCCTGAGGTCCCACCCAGCTGCTGAGGAGGGCCCACTGCTGCCTGATCTTACAGGAGCCCCTCGTGAAGAGGGAAGGAGCATCAGTGAGAGATACATAGTGGCCAAATCAAATTAAGGAGGTTTCTCACATGCCCAGTATAGATTTTGTGGTTCAACAAATGTCTGTGTGACCATCCAGAGAGGGGGAAGAACTGGGGTATAGGGTATTGACGGGTAGAACAGGGGTGTGGAGAGCCACAGGCCCTGGAGGCCTCTGCCATTTGGCAAGCCACTTTCCCCTGGGCTGCAGCTTCTCCAGCCAGCCCTTACAGGCTCCTTACGGGCCTTGGCTACATCTCCAGCATGCCTCCACCAGGCAGCCCTGCTGGCCTACCCCTCTCTCCATCCCAGCCAAGAGAAGCGGTCTGAACACACCTCTGGGGAGGCAAAAATCCTCCCAGGGGATCCCCATCCACCCACCCTAGGTTTCCAGGAAGGAACTGGGAATGGCCAGCCAGGTCCTGCCCCAGCCACAAGGAGGAGTTCTAGAACCACCTCCAGCCTGGCTCTGGGAGGTTTTGTGATGCAGAACTGGGGATGGGGCTCAGTGGCCTACAGCCGGGAGACCAGGGTCAGGCGCACACAGGGCTCCTGCATCTGTGCTTTTGGAGCTGCTGGGCGTGGTCTCATGGTGGGGATGGATTAGGGGAGTGGGATGAGAATGGGGCGATGCCACCAGCATATTTTGTTTGATGCCTTACAGTTACAGACTGATTTTCATTTATTTATTATATTTAGTCTAAAATGTAGTTTCCCAAGGCGGGCAGATCACCTGATGTCAGGAGTTTGAGACCAGCCTGGCCAACATGGTGAAACCTCGTCTCTACTAAAAAATACAAAAATTAGCTGGGCGTGGGGGCAGGCACCTGTAATCCCAGCTACTCAGGAGGCTGAGGCAGGAGAATTGCTTGAATCCAGGAGGCAGAGGTTGCAGTGAGCCGACATTGTGCCACTGCATGCCAGCCTGGGCAATAGAGCAAAACTTTGTCTTTAAAAATAATAGTAATAATGAAATAAAATGTACAGTTTCTGGAGACAGAGGAAGCAGGGTGTGGTGGGACTTGGGGCACCCCCTCTCCCCATCGCTTGCTTGCGGCCCTCTGCCTGTCTAGGCTCCACTCACACCCAGGTGCTTGAACCCCATGCTCTCAAATTTCCTCTCAATTCATCACTACCAGGACTCTTCCCATCCCCTCTCTCAGCTTACCCCCAACTTATGAGCAAGTTCTGGTGAGTCTCAGATCCAGACAGGCACTGAGCTTGGGTGCCTGTTACCACCTGCATCCCAGCCAGTGCGGTCCCAGCCTCTGCTTCCCTCTCCTGGACACCTGCCAGAACCTCCTGTCTAAGCTCCTGACCCCCTCCTGCCCTCCTCAGCCCACGCAGCCCCACAGAAGAGCTCAGGACTTTTCCCACCTCGGGGCCTTTGCAGTTCTCCTGCTCATCTGCCAACCGCCTCCCCTGTTCATCCTTTTGTGCCCAGACCAGATCTGTGTAAGAAAGCCAGCCCCTGCTGTTCCTGAGTTCTTAGCCAGAGAATCCCCCCCCCGCCAAGTGGCCTGTCCTGACCCACCCCGTCTCTGTTCCTATCCATCTGAGCTCTCCCTGCCACCTTGGTTGGCTCCCTGTCCTTTGGCTGGTTCTCTAGGAAAGCGGGGACCTTGTCTCCCTTGTTCACCCACACACCCCCTCCAGCCCATCCCGTATGTCAAGCACAGCGTCCTGCACACACCAGAGTCTTGGGAAGTACCTGTGTTCTCACTGGAAGAATCAGTCTCCCTGCCCTTCAGGTCTCCTGCATGGGTCCAGCCCTCTGGAGAGGGAGGAGCTAAGACTCTGGGGATCACCCTTGGCCAGTGGATGACTGGAGCCAGGGGATCCCTCCTCCCCTTTTTGTCCCAGGACTGGCAGTCCTGACACACATTTCATGAGGCAAGATGGAGTCCCCAGGCCCCCAGGGCAGCAGGCAGCTTACCCAGCTTCCCTGTGGGGCTCTCCCTCCTTCCCATCTGTCCTTCCCCATCCCGCACTTCTCCCTGGGATAGCTTCCTGAACAATAACCTTTTCCTCAGGCTTTGATTTTAGGGAACCCAGGTTAAGACACACTGTGAGTTGGGGGAAAACATTCTCAACAGCAACCCAAAGCAGAGAAAGGCACAGGCCAGCCAGGGTTCATATCTGCTCCCTTATTAGGCCACGTTGCTCAGAGTTACCCATTTAGCCAATGTTGATGTCTCCACTCACAGCAGAGCACTCCAGCAGGAGTTAGGGGAGGTGCAGGCACCACTCATACCCCAAGAGGCCCAGAAGGGGCACTGCAGGTGGGTGCCAGCAGGACTTGGCCTGAGGAGGGGACATCGATGCACATTGCAGTTCCATCACTGACCAGCCTCCTGGGCTTGGGAGGTTTACCCAGTGGCCTGGGCTTCTCCCGGCACCATGAGATGATAGGGAAGGACAGCATGATAATGGTCTGTACTTTCTAGAGTTGCTGGGAGAGGAGCTTCGCAAAGCATGTAGGTGGTGTTAGCAGGGTGGTGGTGCCAGTGACAGCAGCAGCAGCAGCAGCAGGTGTGGGGCCTCGTTAATCTCTGAGACTGACATCGTTTGTACCAGTGTAGAAATAAATACCCCTCCCCTCCACAGAGTCACTGGACAGGTTGACACTGGAAGCTGGCACTGAGTAGGTGCCTCATAAATGTTAGTTCCCTTTTTGTTCCTTAGAATAATGAGTTGACCATCCGTTATTCCCTCCAGGTCACTCAGCATCAGTTACATTTTTTTTCAGTCTAACCACCAGGCCACCCGTTCGTCCTCACAACCCCTCTCTTGAACATTTCGGAACATGGTCTTCATCTGACAGTTAACATATTCCATTTAACATGCTACTATTTTAACTTATTTTCTTCTCCCTCCAAATATTTTGATGTCAGCACCGGCACCACGTTCCTTGGTATTTCCCAGTCTCAGCCATGCGTTCTTACTGCTGAGGCCTGGCCAAGTTCTGGCTTCTCCAAGGTCAGGGGATGAGGGGGCCTCCTCCAGTCAGCCCCAGAGCCAGGCGAGCCCGAGCTGTGGGTGAAGGTAGCTGAGAGGACGCTGTTCTGAATTTATGGCCTCATCCCTGACCCCAGTAGGTCCCCAGGATCCTTCCTAGCATTGGCTGCTTCGAGTTTGTTGATGATATTGGTTGACGCCTGTCTCCACTACCAGGCCACACTCTCGGAGAGGCTGAGACTCTTGCTTTTGTCACTGCCGTGTCCCCAGTATATGGCACAGTGTCTGGCACATGGTAGACCATCAATAAATATTTATGGGAGGAAGAATGGGATATGGAAATTTGGGAGTGGGTGAGGGGGCAACAGTTGGGAAAGGTGAGGGAGAAGTAGGGATATTTGAGTTGGGTCTTGATGAATGAGTAGGAGTTTGCCAGGTGGCCAGGTGGCCAGGTGGGAAAGGCACCAGCATGTGCAAAGACCTGGAGGCATGAAGAATGTGGTGCTTCCTGGCAATAAGCAAGTGGGCAGGGCACCTGAAGTGTCCGGTGAGATGGAGAGAGCTGACTGGGGCTGGAAAGGTGCTCTCTGCTCATCATGCAGGAGCCCAGTGGGAAGCAGCAAACTGAGATGTGTCCTGAAGACAACAGAGTCAGGCCATGATGTAAGATTCTCACTGGAGAAGGGAAAGTTCTGACTGCACTGCAGAGGCCACCCGTTGGCAGGGCCTGGGCATTCCCCAGCTGTTCCCACACTCTTCCACTTCTGCAATTGTCCCTGGGAGAAAAATCACAGTCCTCCTTCTCCCACGGGGTACTGCCCAGGGCAAGGTCACACCCAGATCCCCTAAAAGCCCCAGCATCCCCAGAATCACAAAGGAAGATTCTCAGGGAGAGGCTGGTTTTAAGAAATGAAACTCTGCTATGGTTATAAGCTAGCAAAAGGGGAACTTGGAGCTGAAACCATTTGGAGGACATTTGGGGCATTTTCCTAAATTAAAAGTACTCAAGACACAGGGCTGGCTTAACTTCTCCAGCACCAAACACGAGCTCCTGCCTCTCTCAACAATGAAAATAAGCACAATCTTCACTCAGGACAGTCATCTGTGCCCATGAGAATCCACATGCCAGCACTTCAGAGCCTCTCCTGAGAGGAAGCTGCTCCTCCCCTGCTCCTGAGCCCCTCCCTTCTCTTCTGGGAGCCAGCCTGGGGCCCAGTATCCAGCTCCTCCTTCCAGAAATAAGCATGCAGATCTGTGCACCTCTGAGTATGTATCATCCGTTTATTTTTTCCACATAGTCATGGAGCATCCCGTATCACTTCACACAGTTTCACCACCTTCTTTTCTTTTCTTTCTTTTTTTTTTTGATGCACATAATTTAATCAATACATTATTTATTTGATGAAGAGTTAAGTTGTTCCCAGTTATTTTTACTACCTTTTTATGCACATGTACAAATGTATCTGAAGAGTAAATTTCTAGGAATAGATTGCTGGGTCATTTAAAATTTTGATAGATCTCAAATTATTCTTCCAAAGAGATTGTCAAAATCAAAGTCTACTTCTAGCAACAGCTCAAAGGTCTGCCCACTTTCCTCACCATCCCCATCAGGTGGGTGCCTTCAGCTGCAATCCCTCCCTTGAGATGCGGGTAAATCAGCTGAGAGCACCTCCCAAGGGGAGGCTGCAGGGGCCCTGCACTGGCCTCACCCACACACCTGGAACACGTGGTGTGAGAAGGCTTATTTCACCTGTCACTTTATATTAAATCTCATTTTCATTTGTTTTTTAAAATAGGTAACAAATAGTACAAATATAAGAAGGCAAAAGCCAGTCTCCTTGCATCCCTGCCTTCCAGTCACCCACCTTCGTCCCCAAAAATGCTACTGTTCTCCTTCTCTGTCCAGAGATACTTTGTACACATTCAAACAAATCTGGGTATAAAGTATACCCTCATTTTTTAAGACCTGCAAAACATCCCATTTTATGGATATGTAGCTGGCCCCTCTCCTTCTGCCATTTGTCTTTTCACTTTCTTTTCTTTGCCATGCAACTATTTTTAACTTTTATGTAGTTACATTTTCTTTTGTGGTCTCCTGTTTTGAGTCATACTTAGAAAGGCCTTCTCCAAAATTTTATACAAAATTTCTCCCATGGTTGAGCCTGGCACTTTTATAGTTTCATTTTTCATCTTTAAATCTTTTTTTTTTTTCTTTTGAGATGGAGTCTCACTCTGTCACCCAGGATGGAGTGCAGTGGCGCGGTCTTGGCTCACTGCAACCTGCACCTCCTGAGTTCAAGGAATTCTCCTGCCTCAGCCTCCCGAGTAGCTGTGACTACAGGGGCGGTCTACCACGCCCAGCTAATTTTTGTATTTTTAGTAGAGACAGGGTTTTTTCACCATGTTAGCCAGGCTGGTCTCAAACTCCTGGCCTCAGGTGATCCACCCACATTGGCCTCCCAAAGTGCTGGGATTACAGGTGTGAACCATCGCGCCTGGCCTTAATCTTTAATCTATTGTGTATTTTTATTTGGTTGTAAGGTGTGACATAAGGATTCAACTTGATTTTTCCTCACATGGCTCTCCCATGTGAGGAAATACTATGGGATATACTATCCCATGTATTAGAGAATCCATCCTGTCCTCACCCCTTTGAAAGAGTTCCTTAAACATTCCAAACTCCCATATGTGTGTGAGTCTTTCTCTGGTCATGCCACCCAGTGCGATGCTGTTTTAATTACTGAGTAGCTCTACTCAGTTTTTGTTTTGTTTTGAGACAGAGTCTTGCTTTCTTGCCCAGTTTGGAGTTCAGCTCACAGCTCATTTCAGCTTCCTGCTCTGCTGAGCTCCAGTTACTCTCCTACCTCAGCCTCCTGCATAGCTGGGATTATAGGTGTATGCCACCACACTTGGCTAATTTTTTAATTATTATTTTCTATAGAGGTGGGGTCTTGCTATGTTGCCCAGACTGGTCTGGAACTCCTGGCCTCAAACAATCTTCCAACTTTGGCCTCTCAAAGTATTAGGATTACAGGTGTGAGCCACCATGCCCAGCCTCTGTACTGTCTTTTAATAATTGGTTGGGCTGGTCGGAGTTCACTATGTTTTCTTTCAAAAGTGCACTTGCTATTTTTGCTTATGAACCTTAAGAATCAACTTACCTCATTTAAAAAGAAATACTATTCATATTGTGTTAAATTAATAGACCAAGGTAGAGAGAATTGGCATCTCTGTTATGCTGCTGGCATCCCTATTTTCCTACTTATATACATAGCGTGCATTTCTGTTTCTCCTAATTTACAAATAGGTTGTTCTTTTTATGTATTAATTTTGCACCCAGCTGATTTACTGCATTCTTTTATTGATTATGATGGGTTTTCAGTTCATTGACTTAGAACTTCCACACATATAAACAAGTACCCTGAAAAATAATTTAACAGGAGGAGTAATAACAGCTCACCCTCTTCTCCAGCTTTCATAGCTTTCCATTCTTTCTCTTGTCTGGTTGGTGAACCCTTCCAGGGAGATGCTCTATACCAGGGGTCTTCAGTGGACGTGCCTGTATTTTTCCTGGCTTTGATGGGAATGCTGCCGTTGTCTCTCCACTGAATGCAGTGTTGGCTTTGAGTATATCCAGGTGAAGATCCACCTGTTCTCATTTAATGAAGAATATTTATCAAAATGGATGTTCAGTTTTGTCAAGTGTCTTTTCCAATTTCCCCTTAGACTGCTGGGCTGCAGGCCGCCAGTGTGCACCAAAGGCCAGGGAGGCCTGCCCATGCCTGGCAGCTTGGGGAGGAGGTGGTGCAGCTACGTGGGCGGCCTGTGGCTCTCACGCTGTCTGTACCATCCTGCTTCCAGCTGCAGGAAACAGGCAAGCCCATGTAACCTGCCAAAATCAAAGGAGCTATGTTATTCTTACAGACCAAGAAATCCAGAGGGAGAGGTAGGCGGCCCCATGATAGTGACTCAGGGCCTCAGCAACGTCAACAAGGACATGGCCTCCCCCTGCCCCTTCACCCCCTTGATCTATTGGCTCTGCTCGCTGGCCAGAGTGGCTGCAAGATGACCACCAAGTGACCAACAGGCAGGACACACCCCTTCCATGGAGAGGGGTCTCTTGGTGGAGTCCTTCTTAGACAGGAGGGAGCCTTTCTCAGATGTCCCTCCAAGAAGTTCCCCTTGGGCCTCAGTGGCTGCATCTCTAGTCTTAGGGCAGCCTGTGAAATAGATCTGTTTTTCATTTCTTTACAGATCTTCTTTAATGAGTGATAGGTATGCGCCTCTCTCAATGGCTGCCCGTCGTTCCATCACCTTTGTGTATCCTGGTGTCCCATTCCCCTGCTTTGGTCATGATGTTGCTTCTGGTATTGGATTGGCTTTTGTCATTGCCTGCTTGTTTGGGCATTTTGGGTTCTGAAATGTTGAATATGGACTCTGTGGCTGCTGCCCTTCTTAGGCCAGCTAGAATTGCACTTTTGGCTCTAGCGCATCAAGACGTGCTATTGTGTGCAGAACGGGTACGAGAACTCCACAAAGGATAGGGCAGGGGGCCAGGTCGAGGGAGGCTGCAGCGGGGCCACTGCTTGGGGATGCAGAGGGCTCTAAATCCTTGTGCTGGGACTGGTGGGGGGTGTTGGGGTGGCTTCCTGTACATGTGGGGGACTTCACTTCACTGACTCCTGGCTTGGGCAAGGGGCCAGAAGGGCCATGATGTGGAGCACCTGGAAGCTCTGAGGACCAACAGGTGCCCAGTGCATTTTTGTTCAGGGGCCTTCATTGTTCACCAGAGTATCCCAAGGAGGAGAGGAATTCACCAGGTTTCTAGGTGCCCCGGTGCAGCTATGCAGTGTGGCTGGTGTGGTCCCTGCAGGGGTGGGAGGCTGGGTAATGGGGGACTCTTCTGGGCCCTGTCCTGCTCGGGCCAGCTTTCTCCTTTCACCACAGGATCCCATCTTCCTTCTCAGAAAATAGAGCGTGTGGGCTCGTGATGACAGGCCAAGGTAGATGTTACCTGCAGGGAGCCTTATGAAAGGTGGGGACTGGCCCTAGGCGCTGCATCCTCTTTCTCTGGAGTGCACACACAGCAACTCTAAGGGATAGATAGAGGCGGAGCCCTAGAGGAACCATGGAAACCTGAAGTTTCCGCTGCTCTCAGCCTATCGCCTCCCCTCCTGATATTCTGCCCTTCATCTCTTCAGCCCCACTGGGAGGATCCCGGGATGGCCACCTTCTCTTATCCCGTGACAGACAACAACAGAGTCAGGGCCCAGGGCCCACTGCAGTGCTGCCCTGGGGGATGGAGCACAGTGGGAGGGGTCCGTTTATTGAGCCCCTGGGCCTTGCAGTTGCTGTGAGTGGCAGGAGCTGCACCTGGGACTGAGGTATTGTGGCCAAGGTGGACCTGGAAGGAGGGGCAGGTGGATAGCGAGACCCCAGGTTTCCTTGGCTTTGTTCCTGTGTCCCCAGTAGTGCTCTGCCTCTTCTCTCCAGACCTGTTTTCCTGGAGGGGCTCCTTCCTCCCCGGCTTATTCAGCTTGTACCACAGCACATTACGAGGCCTCAGACAGCCGACCCCTTACACAGCATCTGCTGACCACCAGCACTCCCTCTTCAACATCCTGCTCCCTCCTTCCCCTCTGCCTTCTGTGCCTCCTTTTCTCTCTGCATTTATGGCAATAAAAATACTTTCTGGAAACAGAAGTGAGTCGTCGGCCTCCTCCTATCCCTGGCTGAGTGGTGCTGACAGGGAGGCTGGCAGCAGAAAGCCCAGCTGCCTTGGAGAACCCCACCTACTTTTCACCCATGCCAAGGAGACAAAGCTGTGGCCCGAGGCCTACCCTGAGGAGACAAGGTCAGGATCCTGCTCTCCTTCAGGAGTGGGCTTTGCTTTTGCAGCTGAGCAAGCACGTCTTGCCGTTCTGATAATTTTTCCGTGGGAGGCCCTAGCCCTGTATGTGCAGGTAGCAGATTGTCCAGGTCCCATGATCACCCCCCAAGGGCAGGTGGGAGGTGTCAACCCCCTAGGAGGTCAGCAGCATGCAGTTTCTCCTGACCAGCCATGGGCAGTTGGGAGAGTCAGTGCCCAGGGCCCACTGCAGTGCTGCCCTGGGGGATGGAGCAGTGGGCCCTGGGCCCCCTGCACAGAGCCCCAAGGAATCCAGTGCACCCAGTTCACTCTGAGGACCTGAGAAAGCTGAGTGTGAACAGCTCACAGTCCAGTGGCAGATGGGGCACCTTGGTTCCTGCCCTCCAATCCCCAGGGATGTACTACGCAGCACCTCCACAACCAGGCTTGTGAACTCCTTAGGGCAGGATGCAGCCCCACTCCATTACTGCACTGAACTAGGAGGGGGACTCCATCAAGTAGCAACCGGCACACAGCAGCACAGACTTCCTTATCTAGTGTGACCGGCTGTCTTCCTGCAGATACTCTGGCAGGCACCAGGCGATTGTTCAGCAGGCACCTGGAGACAAGGATTAGGTAAGACCCTAAATAGAGAAGGAGGTCCCAGCAGCTAAGGTGAAGAGAGCAGCCAGAATAGGCAGCCCTGGAGGCAGCAGCTCTGGGCTGAGGATTCTTGCCCTTCCAGTTCTTACCTGTGTGACTATGAGCAACAAAGTCCATCTCTCTGACCTCAGTTTCTTTATCTGTAAAATGAGAATCATGACACCTATCTCACAAGCTATGGAGAGGATAAAATGCCATAGTCTATATGATTGCATGTATGTGGCACACGGCTGGCGCATAGTAGGCTGCTGTTGTTATTTAATGTTCTTACCGTCCCCATCATTATCAGTACAGGAAGAGATGTGAGGATTGTATATCCTCATACCACCAGAGCCCCACTGTCCAGGTCTCTGAAGGCAGCAGACCACAAGGGGGATGGTTGTGCTTCAGGCTGTGTTTTGACAAAATGAGGATTGCATACATCACCTTTGCTGCATCATAGATTACCCCCCAAACCTAGTGGCTTAAAACAGAAACATGCCTGCATCCGGTAGCTTGGGGGCTCTCAAAGCCTCATCCCGGTGTTAGCTGCAACTGTGGCCTCATCTGAAGGCTTGACTGACGGGAGATCCACTTCAAGCTGAATCACACAGCTATTTGTAAGGGACAGTCCCTTGAGGGCTGCTAGACAGACCACCACGGTCCCTTGCTGGCTGTTGCTAGAGACTTCTCTGTTTCTCACCACATGGGCCTCCCGCCTCGGGCAGCTCCCAACAGGGCAGCCTGCCTCATCACAGCCAGCAAACCAGAGAACAAGGGAGAGAATGTGAGACGGAAGCCACTGTCTCTTTGTGACCTAATCTCAGAAGTGACATCCTGTCAATTTTTGCCACATTCTGTTCATTAAAAGCAAGTTACTGGGTCCAGCCCACCTTCACGAGGAGTAATTACACAAGAGTCTGACTACCAGGAGGCAGGTCTACTGGGGGCCATTGCGGAGGCTGCCTACCAAGGGATGAAGCCAGGAACACCCACTCTGCAGCCAGACTGCCTGGGGCATTCAGATCCTCAGCTATTAAGAGTGGGCTGTGAGGGGCCAGTGCTTTAGGACACCAGTTGGCAACTAATTTCCCTTGGGTGACCGGGGGCAGTTGGGAAGATACACCTTACTAGTCATGTGACCTTGGATGAATTATTCAACCTTCTGTAGCCTCTGTGTTCTCGTCTGTCAATTGGGTATCATAATTGTAACACCATATCAGGTGGTTGTGGGACATCGAGATAAAACATGCAAAGCTGTTAGGATGGTGCCCAGCAATATGGTGAACACTCAACCAAGGCTGGATATTTTAATTAAGAGAGATTGCCTGTTACCTCCCAGAGCCCTCCACATCCCCCCCAGTGGCTGCTGCCATTCACTGAACCCCAACCCTTTTCCAGACACTAGACTAGTCCCTGGGACACCAGGAAGAACAGTCATACATTCCTTCATAAGTCATACAATCCTTTCACAGAGACAGGCAGTAAACACGTATGCAGACGAACAAGCTGCTTTCCAATCAGGATAAGTCCTATAGAGAAAGCCATGTAAGACTAATTGGGTGGGAGAGGGCAGCTCCTTGACAAAGGCTGTCACCCAGGGAAGGATTCTGTAATGTACATTTGAGCTGAGGCTGGAAAATAAGAGGGAGTCAGCCATGCAAGGAGGTGGGAGGGCATTTGGAGCACCCGAGAGAATGCAAACTTTACGGTGGGAAAAAGGTGAATTTGAGGGAGACAGGGTGCTGGAGTGGCTGACAGCAGGACATGGGCCAGGGGGAGGGGAGGTGGTCCGAGGGACCTGGAGATTCACAGTCACATCGGAGTTGGGTTTTATTCCAAGAACAGTCGACCCTCTGAAGGGTTTCCAGCAGTTGTGATTTGCCTTTAAGAGGCTGCTTCTTGTTGGAGAGGTGGATAGATGGGTGGATGGATGGATGGATGGATGGATGGATGGATGGATGGATGGATGGATGGATGGATGGACGAATGAGCAGATGGATAGATGGGCGGATGAACAGGTGGACAGATGGATGGATAAATTGGGGAGATGGGCAGATGAACAGGTGGCTTCGGCACAGGCACAGCCCCTTGCTCTGTACTTGCTGAGCAGAGTTTGGTGCCCATTGCCTGCCTCTGCCCTCCAGGGCTGCCTGAGTATGGGCTCCTGACACCACATCCCGGGAGGAGTGAATATTGCTGGAGAAGAGGAGACCAGGCTGAGTGAGGGAGCTGCTTCCTGCTCCCTTTGTCCCAGAGGCAAGGGAGACACCATAAGGGTGGCAGCTGACTTGGCGCACAGAATCCACAACAGCTGTGTTCAAATCCTGGCTGTACCATTTCCCAGCGTGATGGCCCTGGGCCACTGAAAGCTTGCGGAGCGTCAGCTTCTCTGTCTTTGACACAGACCACATGCCTACCTTAGAGGGTACGGGGGCGCTTATCAAGTACCACGTGCAGGTGCTGTGCCCAGCCCCTGGCTTCTTGGTCTCATTTCATCTTCACCACGGTCCCGGGAGGTGGGTTTAGTTATTGGCCTTGTTTTGCTGATGAGAAAATGGAAACAGAAAGATTAAGTAACTAGCTCAAGACCATGTGGCAACTAAGCACTTATATCAGGCTTCTCCCATGCATTCATTAATCTCCACTACCTGATGAGTGGGTCCACCTGGAGAGGAGAACCCTGAGGCATAAAGCTGGTGGCACTGAGCTGGGGTTCCCACATGCCAGATAAATAGGACTCCCCCACCCCCAGGGAGTCAAGAACACAGCAGGACAAGCGCACGGGGCGGCAGGCACAGATGCGGATGCAGAACAACCACACCGACCTCCCACTGGCGGGGATCCCAGCAGGTCCTCCTTGCCCCGCCCCAGACAGTCCCAGCCTTCGGGCACTGGTAAATGCAGAAGTTCCCCAGGAGAGACAAAAGGCCTCAGCCTGGTGCCCACAGGCAGAGCGCACAGGCAGCTGAGTGGCCGCAGTCCCACAGTGGAGGAGTGCCTCGTGCACCTGGTGGTTTTCTGCACCCCAACAGGTGCATCTGGCCACTGTTCCTCCCACTGCAGGCCCCACTGCTCCACACCATGCCCTTCTGGCCCATCAGGCATCTGAAGAGGAGCGGGCGTCTGCCCAGGGGTAAGTGGATAGCTGGAGTCACTGGGAGGCTGTGAGGACCAGGCTAGGAGACTGGGAAGGGCGATTAACCCTTGAAAGGGAAGTGGTGTTTGGTGGCCGCAACCAGGTAAAGAGAACTGAAAGACATGAATGAAGACTGGGAGGACAGCAGGGAGGTTCAGCCTGGTACACTGGGGATCCTGTGCAGGAGCCTCCAGCTGGCTCATTGCCCAGGACTGACACCACACACACAGGCAGGTCTCAGGATGCCTGAGAGTGTGCTTGGCAAAATAATGGCCCACCAAAGGCAACATACACCGCCAGCCCCAGTCCACACTCTCCCTCACTGTAGCCACCAGCCACATGTGGCTGCTAAGCACATGAAATGTGGCTAGTCCAAATTGAGATGTGCTGTTAGTGCTAAATACGTGTTAGTGCCTTAAAGATTTTTAAGACTTTGTACAAATATATGTATAATATCTCAATAATTTTAACTGACATGTTGAAATGAATGCTACTATTGTAGATATATTGGAATAAACAAAATATTAGGTTGGTGCAAAAGTAATTGCTGTTTTTGCCATTGAAAGTAATTTATTTTTGGCTGAGTGCGGTGGCCTGTAATCCCAGCACTTTGGGAGTCGAGGTGCATGGATCACCTGAGGTCAGGAGTTTGAGACCAGCCTGGTCAACATGATGAAACCCCATCTCTACTAAAAATACAAAATTTAGCTGGGTGTGGTGGTGGGTACCCATAATCCCAACTACTCGGGAGGCTGAGACAGGAGAATCACTTGAACCTGGGAAGCGGAGGTTGCAGTGAGCCAAGATTGTGCCACTACACTCCAGTTGGGGCAAAAAGAGTGAAACTCCATCTCGAAAATCAAAGGAAAGTAATTTATTTTTATATATATATTAAAGATAAATACAGCTGTTCCTTTTTAGTTTTTTAGTGTAGCTGCTAAAACATTTGAAGTTGCACATCTAGCTCACATTATATCTCTGTAGGATCACACTGTTCTAGACGGCTGCATCTAGACACTGGGCCTTCACCCCTGACACCCAGCTGCTAGGGCCCTCTGAGGGTTTCTACACTCTAGGCAGCCAGGAGAGTGACAGTGGGCCCTGTGACAAATCATACATTGCTGCTGCCACTTTTAAATGGTGATTTTAAAAATATTTTTCAATAAACCTTGGTAAAGAGGGGTTAAGGCAGATATAAAATGTGATCAATTACATCAGAATGACAACTTTTCACCTGAACATCATGGAATAAGTCCCAGGGTTTACAGCGGCTTACAAAGTGCTTTCACACATATCGGTTACTCTTGTTTCTTTTTCTTATGAAAATGTTTATATGGAAAAGTTGAAAGCCAGTTCTTGTCCTGGGACCCCTGCATTTTGGAGCCTCCCCCCTCCCTGGGTCTCAAAAGGAAATCCTTAAGTTCAGGAGCTCAGAGGGGAGAAGGCCTGGCTGGAATCACAAAGGGCTGGTCACCTGGGGCTGGTGCCCTTGAACAAGCCACGGGCAGAAGGAGTGAGAAAAGTGGGGTCGGGATAGGAGCCAGACTTCCTGGGGTCATAGTTTCCTGGTACATACACACACACAGCTCATAGTTAGAGCTTGGGCTGTTTCTAAACATTTCTGGGCTCAGTTTCCTCTCTTTAAAATGAGAATAGTGATATCGCTTCCCTCAGGATCCCACAAGTGTTCACACTACTCACACTCATCAATCTGTAAGTGTCATGCCCACCTTTCACAAGGTTTTCACGTGTGCCAGTCTCCTTTGTTCTGCCGGTGCCGCCCTCACTAACCTCCCATTCATCTCAGGCTCAGCGCATGTCCTCTCCATGCCAGGCTCTGCTGGCTGTGCTGGAGTTGTCTATAAAACAGACAGAGTCGGGGTGGGCCAACGAGAAACGTTATGAATAAGCATGTCATGTAAACACATAAAATACATACAGAGTGTATTGACTGCAATCAGTGCTATGGAAAAATTCAGGCCAGGAAGGAGCATGGGGTGTGGTGGGTGATGCGTGGTGAGGCTTAAATAGGGTGGTCAGAAGAAGATGTTACCTTCCCCAAGAACGTAACATCTGAGGAAAGACCTGAAGGGGGTCAGTGCTGGAAGGACAGCTTTCTGGGCTACAGCAGGAGCAAGGGAACAGCAGGTGCAAAAACCGTGAAGCAGGAGCATGCCGGGTGTGCTTGAGAACTGGCAAAAGCAAAGGGAAGGGGAGCCAGAGATGATGTCACAGGAGTAGGGGTCAGGGGCCTTCAGGCTCACTGCGAGGCCTTTGCCGAGATGGGCCTGCCGGGGGATGTTGAACAGGGGTTGGGGAGCTGGTTCAGGCCTCTACTAGGTCTCCGTGGCTGCTCAACTGAGAATAGACTGTCAGGGTGAGGGAAGGAGCCTGGAGACTGTGCAGCAGTCTAGATGAGGAGTGATGGTGGCCCAGACCAGGTGAGCAGTGAGAAGTGACCAGATTGCAGCTATGTTCTAAAGGAGAAGCTAATAGAATTTACTGAGAGGAATGGATAGGAGAGGTGAGAGAGAGTGGAGCAAGGATGTGTCTGGTTTCAACTTGAGTAACCAGAAAATGGAGTTGCCCTCACCCAAAAGGGGAGGGTGTAGGCAGATGGGAGGTGGACTTCCCCCAGGTCTGGAGGTCAGGGGAGCAGTGAATCTGGATGTCATCAGCACGAGGACAGCATTTAAAGCCTGAGAACAGATGGGTCCACCAGGGAGACTGGGGTCAGTGTAAAGGTGAGGGAGAGGAAGACTCCAGGGGGCTCCCAACTTCCCACACCTAGTTGTGGCCACCGAAGTGGGAACACAGGAGGAGCTAGTTTGATAGATGAGGCACTTAGAATTTTTGGACATGCCACATTGTGCCTGTGGGAAGTCACAGGACGATAGAATTGTAAGTCATTTAGATTCATAGACAATAGAGATCTGGCTGTTCTGTATCAATGTTTCTTAACCGGGGCATTTGGCCCCCAAGGGGCACTTGGCAATGTGTAGAGACACTGTTGGCTGTCACAGCCTGGGAGGGAGGGAGTGGGCAGAGGCCAGGGATGCTGCTGCCCATCCTGCTATGCACGGGACAGGCCCCCACACCCCACGAAAAATGATCTCACCCAACATGTCAGTAGTGCTGAGGCCGAGAAGTCCCCCTCTATCCTGTATTTAATTTTGATAATAAAAGGGAACACTTAGAGACTGCTTGCTAGCTCCCAGGGGCTAAGCTAAGGGGCTGTCCCATTTCATTCTCCTGATGAGATGGGTGCCTTTGGTTTCATACCCCTACGGGTGCATGACTCTGACAGTTGGGGAAATTAAGTCACTGTGCTCCACATTGAGGGAGCTGAGGTTTGACCCATAGAAGTTGGATCCTAAGCACTGTTTAAGAGAGCCTCAGCGCTGGGCGCAGTGGCTTAGGCCTGTAATCCCAGCACTTTAGGAGGCCTAGGCGGGTGGATCATGAGGTCAGGAGATCCAGACTATCCTGGCTAACACGGTAAAACCCCATCTCTACTAAAAAGACAAAAAATTAGCCGGGTGTGGTGGCGGGCGCCTGTAGTCCCAGTTACTTGGGTAGCTGAGGCAGGAGAATGGTGTGATCCCGGGAGGCGGAGCTTGCAGTGAGCCAGGATCGTGCCACTGCACTCCAGCCTGGGCTACAGTGCAAGACTCTGTCTCAAAAAAAAAAAAAAAAAAAAAAAAAAAGAGAGAGAGAGCTTCAAAAGTCTGCCATGTGTAATGGGATGGGGTGGAAACAGTGGCCACACAGACAGTTAAAGGGAAAAACCAGGAACTGTGATAATAGACCTTCATCTTTCATAATGAATTTATTCCTGAAATATTTGCCAGTGTAATTCTTATTCATTTAAGTAAAGCTAATATTAATGTTTCCTAAGTTACAGAGAAGAAGGTCAGTATAAACCATGGAACACTGTAGAAAGTCCCGAAGTTTGTTGTTGTAATCCCCCATTTCATCTTCCTCACACTCCCCTTCATTGCCATAAGGGAGATTTTATATTGAGAAAACAGAATGAGTTTCTGGGTGAACAAACCTGTTTGAATCCCAGCACCTCCACTTACCAGTTCATGAGCAAAGTGCTTAACTTCTCTGAGACTCGGTTTTTCCACCTGTCAAATGGGGTCATCAATGCTCCTTCCTAGGGCATCTATGAAGACTGCCTGGGACTGTGCCTGTTAAGCGCCTTGCAGGGTGTTTATCATATAAAGTAGGCCCTTAGGCATGGTAATAGGTTTTTCACTTCTGGACAAGATAAAGTACCAGGGACCTATTTACCCTCCCTCCTGAAACAACCAAAAAAAAAAAAAGAAAAAGAAAAGAAAAGGACAAAATATTTGAAACAATGCTTTTAAGATACTGGACGTTAGGGAAGGACTGTGACCCCCAAGAAATGGGAAACAAGGTGATTCCCTACATGTGCCCCAGCTGACCGCCTGGAGAAAGTTTGCAGGCTGTATTCAGGAAGGGGAGACACAGGTGGAGCCCATTGGACTCCATGAGTTGAAGAGACAGAGCTAAAAGTCCAGAGAGATCAAAACATCTAGATCCTGCAGGGTAGCTGCTGAGGAGGAAAGAGCTGCACAGAGAGGAAAATGCCTTGAGAACTGAGCCGTGCACTCATCACCATATGCACGTGAGGAAAACTATCCCAGGTTGAGCAAAGAACTACCAGAAAGGATCAGAGGCAACAGTGCCCACATTAATGCCAGGCAAAACATGGCACCTGTTCCCGCCTGCAAGACCGCAAAACCTAGCGGCTTGTGGGGCGTAGGACAGAATACACAGAAGGGTTTTCCCTCAGTAGTGGGGAATAATTAGCTCTGTACTGAGCACTCTGGATCCACCTAACAAATCTTAGAGGCAAAATCTGTAAGGATCAAACTCTTTCCAAGAATCTAAGTTCATACCAGAAAAAGACTGAAGAATATTTACGGAAATACAGAAACATTCATCACCCACCCATTTAAAAATCACAGTATCTGGCAACTAATTAGAAATATCAGGAATGCAAAGAGGCAGGAAAATGTAGCCCATAATGAGGAGAAAAATAAAAAGCAATCAATTGAGACAAACCCAGAAATGACACAGATTTTAGAATTAGCAAAGACATTAAAACAGTTTTTCTATGCTCATGGATAGGAAGAATCAATATCGTAAAAATGGCCATACTGCCCAAGGTAATTTATAGATTCAATGGCATCCCCATTAAGCCACCAATGACTTTCTTCACAGAATTGGAAAAAACTACTTTAAAGTTCATAGGGAACCAAAAAAGAGCCTGCATTGCCAAGTCAATCATAAGTCAAAAGAACGAAGCTGGAGGCATCACACTACCTGACTTCAAACTATAGTACAAGGCTACAGTAACCAAAACAGGATGGTACTGGTACCAAAACAGAGATATAGACCAATGGAACAGAACAGAGCCCTCAGAAATAATACCACACATCTACAACCATCTGATCTTTGACAAACCTGACAAAAACAAGAAATGGGGAAAGGATTCCCTATTTAATAAATGGTGCTGGGAAAACTGGCTAGCCTTATGTAGAAAGCTGAAACTGGATCCCTTCCTTACACCTTATACAAAAATTAATTCAAGATGGATTAGAGACTTAAATTTCAGACCTAAAACCATAAAAACCCTAGAAGAAAACCTAGGCAATGCCATTCAGGACATAGGCATGGGCAAGAACTTCATGTCTAAAACACCAAAAGCAATGGCAACAAAGCCAAAATTGACAAATGGGATCTAATTAAACTAAAGAGCTTCTGCACAGCAAAAGAAACTGCTATCAGAGTGAACAGGCAACCTACAGAATGGGAGAACATTTTTGCAATCTACTCATCTGACAAAGGGCTAATATCCAGAACCTACAAAGAATTCAAACAAATTTACAAGAAAAAAACAACCCCATCAAAAAGTGGGTGAAGGATATGAACAGACACTTCTGAAAAGAAGACATTTATGCAGCCAACAGACACATGAAAAAATGCTCATCATCACTCACCATCAGAGAAATGCAAATCAAAACCACAATGAGATACCATTTCACACCAGTTAGAATGGCGATCATTAAAAGGTCAGGAAACAACAGGTGCTGGAGAGGATGTGGAGAAATAGGAACACTTTTACACTGTTGGTGGGACTGTAAACTAGTTCAACCATTGTGGAAGACAGTGTGGCGATTCCTCAAGGATCTAGAACTAGAAATACCATTTGACCCAGCCATCCCATTACTGGGTATATACCCAAAGGATTATAAATCATGCTGGTATAAAGACACATGCACATGTATGTTTATTGCGACACTATTCACAATAGCAAAGAGTTGGAACTAACCCAAATGTCCATCAGTGACAGACTGGATTAAGAAAATGTGGCACATATACACCATGGAATACTATGAAGCCATAAAAAAGGATGAGTTCATGTCCTTTGTAGGGACATGGATGCAGCTGGAAACCATTATTCTCAGCAAACTATCACAAGAACAGAAAACCAAACACTGAATGTTCTTACTCATAGGTGGAAATTGAACAATGAGAACACTTGGACACAGGAAGGGGAATATCACACACTGGGGCCTGTTGTGGCGTAGGGGGACGGGGAGGGATAGCATTAGGAGATGTACCTAATGTAAATGACGAGTTAATGAGTGCAGCACACCAACATGGCACATGTATACATATGTAACAAACCTGCATGTTGTGCACATGTACCCTAGAACTTAAAATATAATAAAAAATTTAAAAAAGAAATACAAAAAAATAAATAAAAATCACAGTGTCTGGCAACTAATTAGAAATATCAGGAATGCAAAGGAGCAGGAAAATGTAGCCTATAATGAGGAGAAAAATAAAAAGCAATCAATTGAGACAAACCCAGAAATGACACAGATTTTAGAATTAGCAAAGACATTAAAACAGTTTTTCTAACTATTCTATGTGATCAAAAGGTAGACACATGAAACTTTTTTTTTTTTTTTAAAAAAGACCTAAATTAAACTTCTAGAGATCAAACCTATTATGTATGAAATGAAAACTAATGTTGGGTGGGGTTAATGGCAGATTAAACACACTAACATGAAAAGATTTGTGAAGACATAGCAATAGCAACTAGCTGTATTAGTTTTCTATTGCTGTTGTGACACATTGTTTACTATTTATTTGTTTATTGAGACAGGATCTTGCTCTGTGGCCCAGGCTGGAGTGCAGTGCATAATTATAGCTCATTGCAGATTGGAGCTCCTGGGCTCAGACTCCTTAGTAGCTGGAAGCGCAGGCTTGATCATGCCATGCCTGGCTAATTTTTTTAAATTATTTTTCATAGAGTTGGGGTCTTGCCATGTTGCCCAGGCTGGTCTTGAACTGGGGCTCAAGCAATCCTCCCACCTCAGCCTCCCAAAGTGCTGGGATTACTGGCATGAGCCCCTGTGCCTGGTGCCTGGCCTGTGACATGTTACCACAAACTTAGTGGCTTAAACAATGCAAATTTACCTTATGGTTCTGTAGGTCAGAAGTCTGACACAGGTTTCACTGGGCTTAAATCAAGGTGTCAGTAGGCCTGAATTCCTTTATGGAGGTTCTGAGGGTGAATCCATTTTTCCTGAGCTTTCCAGTTTCTAGAGGTTGCCTGCATTCATCAGCTCCTGGCTTCCTTCCTCCACCTTCAAGACCAAAAGTGACGGATCAGGTTCTTCTCACATTTTATCACTTCTGCTGTAGTCACATCTCTCTCTTACACTCGTCTTCTGTCTTCCCCTCCACTTTTCAATACCCTTATGATTGCCTTGGGCTCACTTGGATAATCTAAGATAATTTTCCTAGTTTAAAGCCAGCTGATTAGCAACTTTAATTCCATCTGCAACCTTAATCCTTTGCTGTGTAACCTAACCTAATCACAGGTTCCAGGGACAGGGATGTGGATGTCTTTGGGGGGCTGTTATTCTGCTACCACACTATACAAAAATAAAACACACAGAGAAAAAAATAATTTAACAAAAACAGAGCATCAGTGAGCTGTGGGATAACCTCAAGTTGTGTGATATCCATGTAACTGGAATCTTAAGCAGGGACAGGGGATGGAAACACGTATTTGAAGTACCAATGGCCAAAATATTCCAAATGTTATGAAAACTATAAGTTCACAAATCTAAGAAGTTCAGTGAGTTCCAAGTATAGGAAACCTGAATAAAATTGCACGGAGGCACATCATAATCAAATTACTCATAACTAGTGAAACAGTAAAAAGACACAAAACATCAAAAAATGAGGATGATGGCAAAATTCTCATGAGAAACAATGCAAGTAGAGCAACATCTTAAAAGTTGTGAAAGAAAAACATTTCCAACCTTGAAGACTTTATCCAGTGAGAATATCTTTCAAAAATGAAGATGAATTAATGATTTCCACACTCAACAGCTGAAAGAATTCATCACCCAATAGCTGCGTATTCGAAGAAATGTTAGAGGAAGACCTCCAGGCAGCAGTAAAATAATACCATATGGGAATCTGAATCTGCACAACAAAATGAAAAGCACTGTGGTAACTACATGGATAAATATATGTTTTTCTCTTATAATTTAAATATTTTCAAAAGATGTTAAGTTTTAAAGTAAAACTAACATGGGAGGCCAAGGTGGGTGGATCATCTGAGGTCAGGAGTTCGAGACCAGCCTGGTCAATGTGGTGAAACCCCGTCTCTACTAAAAGTACAAAAATTAGCCTGGCGTGGTGGTGCATGCCTGTAATCCCAGCTACTCAAGAAGCTGAAACAGGAGAATCGCTTGAACCCAAGAGGCGGAGGAGGTTGCAGTGAGCCGAGATCGCACCACTCCACTCCAGCCTGGGTGACAGAGCAAGACCCTGTCTCAAAATAATAATAATAATAATAACAATAACAATATATTATGGGATGTATAACAAAGTATACCAGTAAAAGGTAAGACAACCATGGCAAAAAAGGTCAGGAAAGAAGACATGGAAGTATAATCTTGTAACATCTTTATATTATACATGAAGGGGTATAATATCACTTAATGTAGACTGTAATAAGTTAAAGATGTATACCATAAACCCTAAAGCAATTCCTATATCATGAAGAGAAAGAGAGTGAGATTTTTACTAATAAGCCAACAAAGGAGATAGAATGAAATCATTAAAAACAAAAAACAAAAACTCCATCCAAAAGAAGACAAGAGAAAAAGGACAGATAGAAAACAGAAGCCAGACTTAAATCTAAGCTTCTCAATAATCACATTATAAATAAAGCTTATCAGATTGGATAAAAAGCAGGACCCAACTATATGCCTGATAAAAAATGCACTTAAAATGTAAAGACACAAATAAGTTAAAAGGATGGAAAAAGATAACATCATACTGACATTAATCAAAAGAAAACTGGATGGCTATATTATATCAAGGATTTCAGACCAGAGTAAAAAATATGACTAGGGATAAATAAGGTCATTTCATAATGATAAAGAGGTCAGTTCATCAAGAGGATGTAACATCCTAAATATTTATGCTCCTAATAACAGCTTCAAACTACCTGAAGCAAAAACTGATAGAAATACAAGGAGAAAATAGACAAATCTAAAATTATAATTGGAGATTTGAATAGCCTTCTCTCAATAATTGATAGAAGAAGTAGACAGAAAAATCAGTATGGATATTGAAGATTTGAACAAAACTTTCAGCTAGACCAAATTGACATTTATAGAACACTCCACCCAACCACAGCAGAATAATTTTTCTCAGTTCACACAGAACACTTAGCAAGATATACCATATTCTGGTACAATCCCCCCAAATTTGGAAACTAACACAATTCTAAATAACTCACAAATTAAAGAAGAAATCCAAAGGGAAACTAGAAGGTATTTTGAACTGAATTAAAATGAAAACACAACATATCAAAATCTGGGGGCTGCCTCTAACGTAGTAGTTCAGGGGACAATTATAGCACTGAACTCTGTAAGAAACTAGAAAAAGACCAAATTAAACCCAAGGTAAGCAGAAGAAAAAAAAATAAAGATCACAGTGGAAATCAATGAACTATGACCCAAGTCGGCAACCTGCAACCTGGCTGTTTGTTTTTGTAAATGAAGTTTACACAGCTACAGTCATGACCTTTCGTTCACATATTGTCTTTGGCTGCATTTGCACTATAGTGGCAGAGTAAAATAGTTGTGACAGAGACTGTATGGCCTAAAAACCTAAAATGTTTGCCATCTACTCCTTTAAAAACAAGTTTGCTAACCACAAAAACAACAAAGGCAATGAAGCAAAAGGCTGATTTTTTGAGATCAATAAAATTGGTAAGCTTCCAGCAAAGCTGATTGAAGGAGAAAAGGAAAAAGACAGAAATTACCAATGGTAATATCACTACAGCTTCTTCAGATAGTAAAAGGATAATAAAGGAACATTATGGACAACTTTATGCCAATTCATTCAATAACTTAGATGAAACTGACAAATTCTTTGAAAGACACAAACTAGTAAAGTTTACTCAAGAAGAAATAGATGTATATATTAAAGAAATTGTATTTGTTATTACAAACCTTTCCACAAAGTAAGCTCCAGGCCTAGAGGGCTGCAGTGGTGAATTATATCAAATATTTAAGGAAGAAATAATAGCAATTATCTACAAACTTCTAGGTTTGAAAATGAGGGAATATTTAATAGCTTATTCTGTGAGGCCACCAAAACCAGACCAAGACATTGTAAGTAAAGGAAACTGCAGGTCAATATCCCTCATGAAAATACATAAAATACTTCTAACAAAATTTTAGCAAATCAAAGCAACAATATATAAAAGGGATAATACATCATTACCAAGCGGGATTTCTCCCAGGAATGCAAGATTGGTTTAGCATTTGGAAATTTATTAGCGTAATTCATCAATTAACACACTAAAAAGTTATATTGTCATTACAATAGATGCAGAAAAGACATTTGACAAAATCTAACATCCATTCCCAATAAAAACGTGGCTCAGCAGCCAACCAATTTTCAACACAGGCACCAACAACATACACTGGGGAAAGGACACCCTCTTCAATAAGTGGTGCTGGAAAACTGGATATCCATATGCAGAAGGCTGAGACTAGACCCCATCTTTCATCATGTACAGAAATCAACTACAAATGTGTTAAAGGCTTACACATAAAACATGAAAGTATGAAACTACTGGAAGAAAACATAGAGGGAAAGACTCCAGGATGTTGGTCTAGTCAAAGACTTTATGACTAAGGCTCCTAAAGCACAGGCAACAAAAACAAAAATAGCTAAATGGGACTATATTAAACTAAAAAGCTTCTGCACAGCAAAGGAAACAATCGACAGAGTGAAGAGACAACCCGTTGAATGGGAGAAAAATATTTGCAAACTGTTCATCTGACAAGAAACGAATATCCAGAATATACAAGGAACTCAACTGGCAAAACAACCCATTAAAAAGTAGGCGAAGGATACTATAGACATTTCACAAAAGAAGACATACAAATGGTGAAGAGGTATATGAAAAAATGCAGAGAAATGCAAGACAAAACCACAATGAGATATCATCTTACCCCAGTTTGAATGCCTATTATAAAAACACAAAAAATAATAGACACTGGAGAGGATACTGAAAAAAGAAAACTCTTATACATTGTTGGTGGGAATGTGAATTAACACAGTCATTATGGAAAACAGTATGGAGATTTCTCAAAAAACCTAAAAGTAAAACCACCGTGTGATCCAGCAATTCTACTACTGGTATTTATCCAAAGGAAAGGAAATCAGTATATCAAAGGAATTAACCCATTTATGCTGGAGGTTGCAAATTTTTTTGGGAAAAATCAGACCTTGGCAGTGACCTTGAGCAGTAGGATATGCATAACTCCCACAAGCTTAGCATTCCAATAATGGAACACTAGGCATAAATAGGTTAATGTACCCCAATGTTCATTGCAGCACTATGCACAATAGCAAAGATATGGAATCAACCTACGTGTCCATCAGTGGATGAATGGATAAAGAAACTGTAGTATATATACACAATGTTATACTATTCGGCCATAGAAAAGGAATGAAATAATGTCATTTGCAGCAATGGATGGAACCAGCATATTAAGTGAAATAAGCTAGGCACAGAAAAACAAATATTGCATGTTCTCACTTATATGTAGGAGCTGAAAAGAAGTTTGTCTCATGGAGGCAGAGAGTAGAATGATGTTTACTAGAGCCTGAGAAGGGTCAAGTGGAGAGGGGGGATGAAGAGAGGTTGGTTAATGGGTACAAACATGGAGTTAAATAGAATAAATTCTAATGTTCCATAGCAGGGTAGAGTGACAATAGTTAACAACAATGTATTACATATTTCAAAATAACTAGAAGAGAGGACTTGAAATGTTCCCAACACATAGGAGTAATAAACACTTGAAGTGATGGACACCCCAGATTCCTAGAGTTGATTATTACACACTCTATGCATGTAAGAAAATATTACATGTATTCCATAAATATGTACAAATATTATGTACCAATAAAAACAAACCTCTCAGCAAATTAGAAATAGAACTTTTCAACCTGATTAAGGACATCTTCAAAAAGCCGACACAGATAGACTTAACAGTGAAAAGCCAAATGCTTTGGCCATAAGATACAGGAACAAGCAAGAATGTCTGCTCTCACCACTTCTATTCAATATGATATTTGAGGCTCTGGTCAGTGTCATTAGAAGAAGAAAGAAATGATTCCCAGTTGGAAAGGAAGAAGTAAAACTGTCTCTATTTGCAGATAGCACGATTGCACATGGAGGTTCATTGGTGTCCGTAGAGAAAGGATAGACTTTTCACCAAGTGGGGCTGGAACGTGCATATGCAGAAGAATGAACTTCAATTACACCTTCTGCCATATACAAAAAGTGACTCATAGACCTACATGTAAATCCTAAAGCTGTGAAACTTTTGAAAGAAAACCTAGAAGAAAACTTTTATGGCCTTAGGTGAAGTAAAGATTTCTTAGATACAATACCAGAAGCACACTCAATAAAAGAAAAAAATGATTAATTGGACTTTGCAAAATTAAAAACTTCTGCTCTTGAAAATACACTGTTAATGGAATGAAAAAAGAGACAGACATGGACTGGGAGAAATATTTGCAAAGCAAATATCTGGTAAAGACCTTATATCCAGAATATGTCAAGAACTCTCAGCACCAATAATGGAAAATAAATAACCTATTTTTAAAATGGGCAAAAGATTTGAACAGATATTTCACCGAAGACGACACACAGCAACTGAATACATAAAAGATGTCTAACATCATCAGTCATTTGGGAAATGCAAATTCAAACACCTGCACACCTACTCGGATGGCTAAAAGTAAAAAGACCGAGCATACCAAGTGTTGGTGTGGATGTGGGGGTCCCAGAACTGTCATACACAGCTGGCGGGAAAGTAAAATGGAGCAGTCCCTTTGTAAAACAGTGTGTGGCCATTTCCTTAACAGTTATGCATATATAAAAATATACACAAATACTTAAAAAGTTGGGCTGAGAGCGCCTTGGGGCAGGACCCAGGACAGGGCACAGCTGGGCATGAGGGTATCTGCCAGCCTCTGGGCAGGGCAGATCCAAGTTTTGTGAGGCCTGACGCTTGTATGACTTGGATGGCCCTCTGCAGGGAAAATAATTTTCAAATGAGTCAAGATTAGGTACAGAAGTGAATATTTAGGACAAACCAAGTGACCACAAATTCCTGGAGCTGTGGATCTCCAGGTTTCTTTTCTTTTTCTTTCTTTTTTTTTTCCAAGTCATCTTGAGATATTTTTCTAGAAATGCTCACATAGAAAAGCTTCCTGGTGGCATCTGGCTTCCCCTCCCCATCTCGCACACTCAGCCATTCCAGCCTTCGTAGCGCAAATGCTGTGCGGCACTGCTGTCCCCAAGGCAGAGCTGCTTCCAAGTGGCAACCTCGGTAGGTGGCAGTGCCCACACTCTTGTGAGTGACCACAGCAGCCAACCGAGCAGCCTCTGGGGTTGGGCTCCGCTGTCTCAGCCTCCAGCTCCCTTCCTACCCACCTCCACAGCTGTGCTGTCCAGCGGCTGTCTGAGCCCTGGCGAGCAGGGCTTGCCTGCGTAGTGAAGGGCTCCAGAGGGCATCGCAGAGCCCTGGCTGCTCCTCACCCTCCTGAGCATTGGGCCCCACGGCCTTTCCCCCTGCCTCCCCACAGGCCCACTGTGGTGCCCTCAGCCAGGACGCAGCCCCGCCCTCTGCCTCAGCCCTCAGAGCAGCCTACTTGGTTTCCCCAGTTCTTGGCGGAGAGATGGCGGGAGGGAACGTGGGATGGCTGAGAGCCCAGAGCCGGGACTTGAATCTCTGGCTGTGCCACTCATTTGCTGTGTGCATTCAACAGGTTACTTAATTCCTCTGTGCTTCAGTTTTCTCATCTGTAAAATGTGGTTGGAAATAGTACCTTCCTCACGGAGTCACTGTGGAGGTTAAAGAACCCCGGGAGGGCATGTATGTGGCAGCTGTGCTTGCCAGAAGGGTCACAGGCACTTACTAGCTGCTCAGTAAGCGCTGGTCCTATCTGCTCTCCATCCCTGGGTCACGGGCTCCAGCAAAGCATGGCTTGGGCCCACCCACCCCCTGGGAACACAGGTCTGTGGATCTCACACCCTACCAGCAGATAGTCCTGGGATGTCGCGGGTAGGGTGTATAAAGACAAACTCGTTCTTGAAAACCCTAAAATTACCTGTAAAGTTCAGTATAAATAGTTTTTTTATATTTCCCAAAGATCAATTCACTTACACATGAAAACTTGAAAACCAGAGGGGAAAGTCAGTTCCCAAGCAACTGTCTTGAGTTTTCCCATCCTTCTGCCTTTAGGTACCGATCCACTGTCTAGCCGTGAGATGGGTGTGGTGGAGTAATCTGGGGCGCTGTGCTGCATCCTGGTTTAACATCCAGCCTCTGTGACCTTCATATATACAGAGACTCTTGTCTTCATGGTGGGGAAGGGAGGCCCTAATCTCCGAGCCAAAGTTAAAAGCACATAGTGACGTTCAGCTGTGTTCTTAGAGTGGGCAAAATTGATTTGAAACAGAGCATAAAGTGAGGCCACCCTGGGGCACTGAAAGTCTCTGAGCTGGCCTAACATCTGCATGCTTTTTTTTTTTCTAATAGTGTCCTGGGGTGCTTTAAATTATTTCTATTTTGGCATGGGAAAATAACAAAGTGAGACTAAGGGAAAAAAGAGAAAATGGGAAAGGGCTCCAAATAAAGAGGTGTGAGGTGTGAAAGGGATGGACTATGAGATAAAAGCAAAGCTCAGCTGTTGCTGGAAGGACTTTGAGAGTATCCCACAGGGAGTAACGCTGACTAGTGCTGGGGATGGAGAGTGGGCTGCGGGCAGGGACCCGGCATTGCACAGGGACCCTGCATAAGCCTGTGTCTCCCTGTCTTCCAGGTGGTGCCGGGGAGCGGGAGAAGGTGCCGGCCAACCCCGAGGCGCTCCTGCTCATGGCCAGCTCCCAGCGTGACATGGAGGACTGGGTGCAGGCCATCCGCCGGGTCATCTGGGCCCCGCTGGGCGGAGGTACTGCCCATAGATCGCATGCCCACCCTCTAGAACCCTTGCCTCCAGGTAATCATGCCCCCTGCCTGTCCTGAGCCCCCAAAGACCCCGCTCACTGGGGACTTGCTGGCTGCATCCTGTGCTTCTCACAGCAAGCTGGCCCTTCCACTGCCAGCCCTCGGGAGTCACCCAACGACTGCCATGTACTCACTTCCTCCTTTATTGAAAACTGTGTATTAGACGTCTAAATGTACTGGATTCTATTCCAGTGGTGAGGAATTCATGAGGATAGGCCACACCTCCACCCTACCTCATCTCCATTCTCTGCAGGAGGGATGGTGGACAAGGACATGTGTCTCGTGGTGTCCAGGGGTGAGACATGCCACAAAGCCAGTGAAGCTCAGTGAGAGGACGGCGGGGGTGTGGCTAGGTGGAGTGGCCCAGCAGACTTAATACAGCGACGGGGAGCCAGGGGCATGCTGGGGGAGAGCATTCCGGCAGAGACATGGACATGTGCAAGCGCCCCAAGGTAGGGACGAGCTATGGGAACACGAGCCATGCCAGGAAGGCTGGGGCTCCGAGGTAGTGAAGACCAGGAGAGAGGGAGGGCCTGAGGTGAGAGTGGTCACCAGGGCCTTGGAGTCCTGGTGGGGATTTTTTATTTTGTTCTATATACAGTGGGATACCAGGAGGGCTCAGAACAGGAGACACACGGGACCTGGATTTATGAAAAGGGCCCCCTGGCCACCACATGAGGAGTGGACCATAGAGGGACAGGAGTGGACACAGCAGGCCAGGAGAGTCCATGGGATGGGCATGCAGCTGATGGTGCAAAGTGGCCAGCTGCAGGTGTATCCTGAAGGTGGAGCTGCCAGGTTTTGCCTATGGTCTGGACATGGGGTATGAGAGAAATGAAAGGTGACTCCCAGCCATGCAGTCGCTATCTCTAGGTTGGTGTCCATATGAAGTGGTTATGTAAAGACGTTTCATAATGGGATCACCATGGCATTGGGGCCAGAGCCACCAACTCCCTGCTGAATGTGGACACTGGGAGTCTGAAAGCTGGCCGGACTCTGACCACACAAGCTATGGACGTCCTCTTTCTCCCTGTGGTGTTTGATCAGCACACAGTCTGGGCAAGGACTCACTTTTTGGGGCCCTGGGCCAATCTCCAGATTTCACAAGCCCCGGCTGAGCCCCTTCCTTTGCTCCTCTGTTTGCCCACTATCCTCTCCCACCCCTGGCTATGGTCTGCCTGACCACCTTTCATTGAATCATAAATCCCTTACAAGGAAGAGTCAATATAATATTGAGAGGTAAAAGTTGTTCTCTCAGGCTTCATGAATGATATCACACTGTCAGCCTTGGTCCCCTTGATCCCTGAAGGTTGCAGCACATTTGACTTATGGCCCCAGATTAATGGCCTGGAAAGGCCTAAGCCCACCCAGGGATTTCTGCAGTGTCATAATGGCTTCCTTTGGTTCCAGGTTGCTGAAAGTGAACCAGTGGAACAGAATAGAGCCCAGAAGCAGAATCTTATATAGTTGGACTTTGATGTATGACAGGTGACACTTTTGAGCACCAGGGAAAGAACATTATCATTATCTTGGGGTAGAGAAAGATTTTTTAAATGAGTTACAAAAAACAAAAACAAACAAACAAAAAACACTAATCTATTATGAAATTGTTGATAAATTGTATTTTATAAAATGAAGAGCGTCTGTTTGTAAAAAGTAGATTAAGAAAATGAAAAGATGAACTATAGATTGGGTGAAGGTGTTTGCAACACATATGGTCATCAAATTACTCACTCCCCACACTCCTACAAATGAATGAGGCAAAAACAGACAAGGCAGCAGAAGCATGGGCAAGAGATTTGGACAGGCATTTCCTAAAAGAAGAAATCCTCATGACCAGTGAACACAGGCTCCTGCGCACAACCTCTTCAGTAATCAGGAAATGCAAATTAAATCGCAATGGGATACTTGTGTGCACCCACCAGAATGACTAAATGACTAAATGAAAAAGACGGTTTCAAGTGGTGAGGAGGATAGAAAGCTATAGAAACTTGCACATATTGCTAGGGAAATCAGCAGTGTCTGCTGAAGTTGATGCTGTGCACACCTGTGTCCCAGCAATTCCATATGAAGCATGTCCCACATAGAAATGTGTGCACAGGGAGGCCAGGAGACTTGGATACATGGGATGTGCATGGCAGCCTTACTGATGATAGCCTGACACTAACCCAAGTGCCCAGCAACAATACAATGGATGAATAACTATGACTCAGTCTTACAGTGGGAAACTCCACAACAATGAGAATGACTCTATTACAGTGCCACCTAAAAACATGCATGAATCTTAAAAACAATGTGGAACTAAACCCAAACAAACAAAAAACATAACATGTTGTATTATCTACCTATATAAAGCTGAAACACAGGGCACAAGTAAACTATGTTATTTATAGATAGATAGGTAACAGAATATAAAGAAAAGCAAAGAAATGAATGCCATGAAAGTTAGGATAGTAGGGAGGAGGGAAGAGGTTAAGATGGGATGGGAGAGGGGCATAGATATCTGAAATGTTCTCTAGCATGACTTGGGTAGTTACACAGGTGTTCCTTTTACAATGACATGTTTATCTGCACATTTATGCTTTAAGAGCTTTTCTAGATGTGTGCATATAAAAAATAAATGAAACAAAGGGAGAAACTTGGGGTCAAAGAGTGAGATGACTTGCCCAAGATGACACAGCCAGCTAGGGGGCAGAACTGAGAAGTGGAAGTGGATGTTCTGATCTCGTAGACTGTGCTTGGTCCTGGCCCAAATAGCCCATCCAAGAGCTGCACCAAGACCTGCACCCAGCAGGCCTGGCTCCCCAGCCACACGTCCATCTCCCTCTCTGCTTGCTCAGATTTGGGGACCTTTGGCAGAATCCCACATAGACCCTAGACTGACCCCTTCCCCAGGCCTGGCATTTATCTGCCTTCCCAAGCTGTGTGCTGAAAAACTCACAACCATTAAAATAGGAACTGCCATCAAAGGCGCTTATCTCCTTTTTCCCCGGGAGTACAGAGGAAATGCAGAAATCTCAGGAGTTAGCGATGCTAGGCGTGTCTGGGCATGCACGGTGCTGGCAGGTGGGCTCAGTCGGCCCCTGAAGGTTTTCTGGCAGAGCTGTTATTAGCCTGCATCCTCTGGGAAGGAGGCTTAGAGGATCCGTCCTTCTTTGGCTGTTTTGTGACAGAGCCCCTGAGCCCTTCCTGGGGTGCTTATTCTGGCACAGGCAGGCCACCTCTGACAGACAAGAGTGGGCAGCGTGCCCACTGCCGATGGCACAGCCCAGCCATCCCCTTGAGAACTGGGAGCAGGCCACTGGTCAGGGGAGCCTCACTGCTGGTGGCCTGCCCAGCCTACCAAGCTGTGGCCCCAGCTGGAGTGCCTCTCATTTGGGCATTCATTTGGTCATTCAGCCAATCTGCCATGGACTCGCAAATGTTCTAGGGGCTGAGGAGACAGCAGTGAGCTGGAGGGACAGGCACTGGCCTCATGGTGCTCACGTGCTAGTAGAGGAGGTAGGTGACCAGCTGAGCAGACATGTGGCAGGTTAGATGGTGGTGGGCACAGTGGGGACAGAAGAGGCAGGGAGGGGAACACAAGAGATAGGGTTAGGGTTTGGTGACTTTTGAGTAGAAGGAAAGAAAGGGTGGATGACAGCACAGGCAGAGGTGGGGGATCCATCCCAGAAGAACAGCAAGGAGGCCAGTGTGGCCAGAGCAGAGTGGGCAAAGGGGTGGAGAGAGACCAAAGAATGAATGACCTTGTCATCATGGTAGGGCTGTTAGCACCTCATCGCGTGGAACAGAGAAGTGGCAGAGCCTGGCCCATCTTCTACCAGGATCCTTCTGACTGTCATGTTGAGAAGAGACCAAAGCCAGTTAGGAGCTCCTTATACCAACAGTGCAGGTGAGAGGTGAGGGTGGCCTGGCCCAGTGGCGGTGGCGATAAGAAGTCATTGAATTATTGATTTATTTTGAAGGTAAAGCCAGTGGTATTCCCCTGCTAAGATGGATGAAAGGTATATGAGAATGAAGGAGAGAAGTTAAGGGTAATTCTGGGATGTTTTGATCTAAGCAATGGGAAGCTAACGGGTTAGCTATTAACTGAGATAGAAAGACTACAGGAACTGCAGCTATTTGAAAGGAAGATATGGGCCTAGTTTGAGATACCTATAAGATGCTCAAGTTCAGATGTCAAGTAGGCAGGTAAATATTTCAGCCTAGAAATCAGGAGAGAGGACTGGGCTAGAGAGAGAATTTAGGGGGCCATCAGCACATAGATGGGGTTTGAAGTCATGAGGCTGGATGAGACAGCACAGAGCGGGTGGAGGGACAATAGAGGAGGTGAGAAAGAGAGCAAGCCCCGAGAGGGAGGAGAGTCAGAAGCCACCGGGGTCCCTGAGCCAAGTGAAGGAACAAGGGCAGTGATCAGCTGCAGCAAGTGCTGCTGATAAATCAGCCAGAGGGTGAAAGCTGAGCAGTTGTTGGTGACTTGAGCAAAGGGGCTTTTGTGGAGTGCCTGATAATAGTGGGAATGAGAAAGGATGATAGGAGGGGAATTGGAGTGACAGCATAACCAACTCTTTCAAAAAGTTTGCAGGAAAGGGAAAGAGAAATGTGGACAGCAGCTGGAGGAGGAGGTGAGGTAAAGAGGAAGTTTGTTTATTTTTTTAAGCTGGAAGACAAAGCATCATTGCAAAACATTGATGGTGCAGGAGGGACAGAGAATTATTGCTGGAACACCAATATTTCTTATGGATATAGATAAAAAATCATCCATCAAATACTAACATGCCGAATCCAAAGAATTATACCCCATGACCAAATGAGATTTATCCTAAGAATGGAAGGGTGATTTAATCACCTGAAAATCAATTAATGTAATATATTAACAGAATAAAGGACAAGAACACATGACCATCTTAGTAGACTAGAAAAAGCATTTTATAAAATCCAGCACCCTTTAATGATTAAAATACTCCAGAAAACTAGGAATAGAAGGGAACTTCTATGATAAAGGGCATCTACAAAAAGCCCACTGATAGTATCATACTTAATCGAGGAAGACTGGGTACTTTTCCTCCAAGATCAGGAGCAAGACAAGGATTCTTGCCTTCACCACTTCTGTTCAGCATTGTCCTGGAGGTTCTAGCCAGGACTATTATGCAAGAAAATGAAATAAGATGAAGCTTGATTGAAAAGGAAGACATTAAAGTCATTAAAGTATCTCTGTTTGCAGAGGGCATGATCTTGTATACAGAAAGTACAAAAAAAGAAACTATTAGAATTAATTAAAAATTCAGCAAGGTTGAAGGATACAAGATTAGTATATACAAATCAATTGTATTTGTGTACAGTAGCCATGAGCAAACTGAGAATGAAATTAAGAAAATTTCATCTACAGGAGCATCCAAAAGAGTAAAATACTTAGGGATAAATTTAGCAAAAAAGTATAAAACTTATATTCTGAAAATAACAAAGCATTGTTGAAAGAAATTGAAAAAGATCTAAATAAGAAGAAAGACATCCCATGTTCAGGAATGAGATATGTGATATTGTTAAGAGGCCAATACTCCTCCAACTGATCTCTGAACTTCCATGCCCAGTTCAGGGAACACAGCCCCAGAAAGACGCATGGGGCAGTACCTCCTTGCCAGCTGTCTCCTTGCCAGCTCTCTCTGAGAGGAGAGAGAAGGGAGACAATAGTCACAGGGTCCCCAGGACTGCTTCAGCATCTGGTGGGTGCTTAAACAGGTGTGCCCCTTGCCTGGTTATCTGGAGAGAGTCGGCAAGCCCCCTTAAAGCTTGGAATTTATATGCATAGGAAGGGGCTTAGCCAAGTCCATTGCATTGAAGGGTGAGAGGAGGCAGAGTGAAGCTTTGGCAACAGGCTTGGGTCTAGGTGTGATCTGACTCTGCCACTTGCTTGCTGCATGACCTGGCACCTCTTATCCTTGCTGTACCTCTGTGTCCTTGTTTGCAAAATAGGAAGAATAATATGTTTTTTGCAGGATTGTCATAAGAATTAAGAGAGAAAATGGACATAAAGTGCTCAGCACTCTCTCAGTACCAAATAGTCCTCATTCATTCATCAAGCAGTTATTAATACCTGTCACATGCAGGCGGAGGACTCAGCAGGGAAGAAAGCAGTGTACAGTGTACAATTCCGTGGCATTAAGTGTATTCACCCTGTTGTACAACCATCACCACTATCCGTCTCCAGAACTTTTTCATCTCCCAAACTGAAACTCTGGCTTCCTCCCTCTAGCCCTGGGCAACCACCATTCTACTTTCTGTCTTTATAAATTTGACTGCTCTAAGTACCTTGTATAAGTAGAATCCTGTAGTATTTGTCTTTTTGTGACTGGCTTATTTCACTTTGCATAATGTTCTCAAGTTTCATCTATGTGGTAGCATGTATTGGAATTTCCCTCCTTTTTAAGCTCAAATAATATTCCATTGTATGGATATACCACATTTGTTTATCCATTCATCCATTGATAGACACTTGAGTTGCTTCTGTGTTTTGACTATTGTGACTAATGCTGCTGTGAATATGAGTGTGCAAATATCTCTTTGAGTCCCTGATTTCAATTATTTGGAGTATATACCCAGAAGTGGGATTGCTAGATCATATGGTAATTCTATTTTTAATTTTTTGAGGAGCCTCCAGACCATTTTCCACAGTGGCTGCCCCATTTTATATTCCCACTGGCAGTACACAAGGTTTCTAGTTCTTCCACATCCTCACCAGAACTTGCTTTCTGTTTTGTTTTTTTTTTTTTTTTAAATAGCCATTCTAACAGGTATGAAGTGGTATCTCATTATTCATAAGGTGTTGAAAGAGGTGAGAGAGTGAGCCAAGGGGACATCTAGTGGAAGCGTGCTAGACTGAGGCCACAGCTCGGGCAAAAGCAGAACATCTGACATGGTCTAGAACCAGCACATGGTCTAGAACTAGAGGCAGATGGGCTGGAGGGAGTGAGCAAGGCAGCCAGATGGCAGAAGGTAGAGGCTTCCTGGGCCCCTTTCAGTATTCTAGCTGTTTTATTTTATTTTATTTTATTTTTATTTTATGTTGTTTTGTTTTATTTTATTTTATTTTTGAGACGGAGTCTTGCTGTGTTGCCCAGGCTGGAGTGCAGTGGCACAATCTCAGCTCAGTGCAACCTCTGCCTCCTAGGTTCAAGCAATTCTCCTGCCTCAGCTCCCGAGTAGCTGGGATTACAGGTGCATACCACCATACCTGGCTAATTTTTGTATTTTGAGTAGAGCAGGGATTTCACCATGTTGGCCAGGCTGGTCTCGAACTCCTGACCTCAAATGATCCACCTACCTTGGCCTCCCAAAGTGCTGGGATTACAGGCATGAGCCACCACACCCAGTCGCTGTTACTCTTTTTTTTTTTTTTCTTTTTTTGAGGCTATCTGGGCTCATTGCAACCTCTGCCTCCCGAGTTCAAGTGATTCTCCTGCCTCAGCCTCCCGAGTAGCTAGGATTACAGGCACCCACCACCATCCCCGGTGAATTTTGTATTTTTAGTAGATACAGGGTTTCACCATCTTGGCCAGGCTGGTCTCAAACTCCTGATCTCGTGATCCACCCGCCTCGGCCTCCCAAAGTACTGGGATTACAGGTGTGAGCCACTGTGCCCGGCCTGGCTGCTGTTATTCTTAAGTGAAATGAGGAGGGAGCACTGGAGGGCTTTGAGCCAAGGAATGTCTTGATCTAATACATCATTTAATTTGCAATAATCCAGGCAAGAGAAGGGGGTGCTCTCCCTGTGGTCAGGGTAGTGAAAGTGATCAGGTTCCAAATCTATTTTGCAAGTAGGACAATAAGCTCTCCTGGCTATGGATGACAGGAAGGGTGCAGTGGAGGCTGACTGCAAGGTGTCTGGTTGGGCACCTGGAGGCTGGAGTTGTTATGAATTAAGAAGGGAAGACTTAGCACAGAGCTGGTTTGGGAGGCTATGGCAAGACCATAGCTCAGTTTGGACACGTTTAGGTTTGAGGTGTCTATGAGTCATTAAACCAGTGGAGATGCTGAGCAGGCAGTTGGATTAAGAAGTCTGGGGGCTGGGACTGGTGCTAACTAGCACTGTGGTAACTGTTCCACTATGGCCAGCAGGCACTGCCAAGCAAAGCCCTGAAGCTGTTGGTCCCAACCTTACCAGTGGCAGCGCAGAGGGCAGTCCTGGGGCAAGGAGCCCAGCTGGGAAAAGGTGTCCCTGCCCAGAGTGACTTCTTGGTGCTGGGGCAGGGCATGGGGGCCGGAGATAGGCAGTAGGCCTGTGGTCGTCATCGGAGCTGCACTGCCCTGGCCTGGCTGTGTGGGAATCTCACAGACCTCTGGAGGCTTTTCTCAGACCCCCAGGAGTCAACTCTCCTGCCCTTGGGTTCCTCTGGAATCATGGGTGAAAGAAAGAAGGGAGAAATACAGCTCCCTGAAGCCCTAGGGCAGGACACGTGACATGAAAAAAAATCCAAACTTGGGACAACCTGGTGGGACACAATGCAACCTTGTTAGCTGGTGGTGGTCATCATTTGATGGAATGACATCTCTAAAAGGAAGCCCTGGAGGGAGACATAATCAGATTCAGAGTGAAAGGTGATTACCCCCAGGCCAGGCTGCCAGTGGTGGAGCCTAAGGTCCTAGTGGACCATTTCTCCCCAGCACTGCTTGCTCTATATCCCAGCCCTAATGGGAGATTCAAGAAGACAGTCTTATTTCTAGTTCCTGTGAATGTCAACCCGCCTGGCCAGTGGGCCTGGGCTTTCCCAGGCAACCCTTCCAAAAGGGGAGAGAAAGGACTTGCAGACCTGGGCTAGGCCTCAGGTCATAAGCCAGCAGAAGGGGTACTTGAGACTAGTTCTGGTGCTCTCTGTCCATTCTAGTGGGCCCTGAGGGTCCATGTACTCAAGTGGAGAAGATGTCCCTATGGGCCTTGGATCCTGTCCAGGCTCATAGAGGGCAGACCTGGCCTCTTCTGGGTATAGGGTGTGTTCAGAGCACACTTGGGCCTCCTTCCCCTGCAGCCCTCAAGTCTTCTCCCCTGCCAGAGCCCCAGGAGCCTGAGAACTTGGATCCCCAAGGCAGAGGAAATGACCTCCAGCCACAGCACCCACCCCCTTGCTTGCCCCCAACTGATGGGACAACCACAGAGCTATTTACCAGAAAAAAGGCCAGAGCAGCTGCCTTATCTAGGGAGAGCCTGGCAAACTAGTTGGGGTGATTTACAGGGGGCTGTCACCACTGCTTCCTGCAAAGGTCAGGACACTAACGTTCAACACCCTTTTAACCACCTTGCTGGTTCATTAAGCCCTTCCTTCTCAGCAGCTCTGATGAGAAATGCCCATCAGCTTGGCCAGTTTGGTTTCAGTCTGGTTTCAACAGACCTCAGATCACGGAACCAGAAAAGAGTTTGTCCCAATTATTGCTAAGATGGGGATGTACACCTGGGGACCCCAGCATTTTCTGTACTGGGCTCTGCGTCCCTGCTGAGCCTGACAATAGCCCTATGAAATCAGTCCCATTATATCCCACTTTTGGTGAGGAGACAGAATCAAGGAGGCTCCAGCATTTTGTCCAGACCACAAATAAGTGGGAAGCTGGCATTTCGACCTAGGTCTGCTGGAGTGCAGAGCCGGGGTGCTGGCTGCCTGTTTTAGAGAGCAGGATGCCAGGAGGCCTCAGGGTGCCCTAGGGTTGGGATCTTTGTCTCTCAACTTGTTCCAAGTGGCCCTGGAGGACTTCAGCCCACACACCCTGAGAGAAGAGGAAGGGAGCTCAAACTGGCTATAGGTTGCCCTTGCCAGGAGTTTGGTACAATCTGGAGGCAGCAGAGACTCAGAGGTTCAGCAACTTACCCAACAACACACAGTGGGACTGGGGGCAGCACAGCCCACCTCCAGGGTAAGCTCATCGCTGGATGCTGTTGCCAGGTAGGCCCCAGTGCATTCTACCCACTAGATCTGAGATGTCTTGATGGGGGAGGGGGACATAATTAAGACTGAGGGAAGAGGCAGTCCCTGAGGTCCTGGATCCCAGCCCTAGCCAGGGAACTGTTGTGCACACAGCTCAGAGACAAAGGCCATCCAAAGTGAAGAGGCCAACTGTTACTGGGTTGCTTGTGTGAGAGGATAGACTCAGGTTGTCAGCTTCCCAGCCCTGCCCCGAGAAGGCAGTCTCATGACTATCTCTGCACACCCATCCCCAACAGGCGCCACCGCTAAAAACCACCCCTGAGGTGAGGTGGGCATTGGCAGGGCCAGGGCTTCACCTGGAGCCTTCTAATGGGTGGCGCCTGCAGGCCTCTAGCCATGGGGGGCTCCTGGGTAGGGGTGGAGGGCACTCTGCAGACACTGGCCAGTCTGACTGTGAACACACAGGTGAGGAAACCATGGCTCAGAGCAGAGGAAGCATGTCAGCACCACAGCCTGCCTGCCCACCTGAGAGAGGCCCGCCAGTCCCTGGTTGGTGGGAGCTTCTGCTGAGCCCTTGGCCCCTGCTCTTTAACATGGACGTGGCTGCACAGAGCTGGCAGGTCCCTGGGCTATGGGAATGCCAGGCTCTGTTGGTAGGTGGAGGGCAGACATTCGTTGGCTTGTGACACCCTGCACCAACCTGCCCTGGCACCCTCATGTTCACCTGAGCTCTGGGGAGGAAGAAGACAACTCCGCAGCCTCACTCCCACGGCTTTGAGGGCCTTAGCCCCCATACTGAGTGTCAGGGCCAGGACTAGGGATCCTCACTGGCCTGGGGCACAAAATGTAAGGGGGCGCCAAAAAACTCAGTAATCAAGATATTTTATTGTAATCTTTTAAAAAATGAACACTAATATAAAAATATCCTTATATTAGGTCCCCATTGCAGCTCTAACAAACTGCCAGAAATGTGGCAGCATAAAACAACACAACGTGATTCTCTTGTAGTTCTGTAGGTCAGAAGTCATAACCAGTCTTCTAAGGCTAAAATCCAGATGTCAGCGGGGCTGGTTTCTTGTAGGACACAGGGAGAAGCAGTTCCTTGTGTCTTTAACCTTCCAGGGGCTACGGCAAGGCCTTGGCTGTGGCTTCAGCACGCAGTCTCTGCCTCTGTCCTGCCCCCACCACCTCGTCTGTGGTCAAACTTCCTTCTGCCTTCCTCGTCAAAGAACCCCCATGATTGCACCTGGCCCCTCAGATAACCCAGGTTAACCTCTCCTGCTCTCATCACATCTACAAAGTCTCCTGTACTGTGTAAGATAACACAGTCATAGGTTCCAGGGATCAGGACATCTTGTGGGGAAGGGCATTATTCAGCCAACCACATCTATGGTCAAATGGCAACATGTGAAATACAGGCAGGAGTGTGGTGGGATTGGGGTGGGAGGCACTCACCCTTAAGGCCTGCGCAAGTGCGTAGCTGCTCCTGTCTGTATTGAAAACTTTGATCTTTTGTTCATCAAAGATTTTTTGCCTAATATTTATTCTTAAAAATACTACAATAAAGTGTTTATCCTAGTTCCTGAAGTTTTGGGTGCCCCTTAAATTGTGCCCCTGTGGTGAGTGCCTGGCTTGTTTCACCCTAGGCCAGGCTCTGCCTAGAATGAGCAAGAGGCGTGACCCAGCTCTGCACATCCAGCTTGAAGAAGGGCCCCAACCTCTTCCAGCCCCAGGGCGGCAAATCCCTCCCTTAAGAATTCTGCCCTCCTACCCTTGGGACTCCCATCTCTGCTACTGGCGTTGCACTGCCCCTTGCCGTGCCTCTCTGTCCACCTGCCTTCCTGGTGAACCCATTCCAGCCCTCACCCTTTGAAGTATGGGGATTGTGGGCTGGTCTCAGAAACTTACCCCCAGAAGAACATGGGCTTTGCAGAAAGATCACGTAGGTGTTAATGAAGGTCCATCACCAGCTGTATGACCTTAGGCAAATCACACAACCTCTCTGATTCTCTGTAATATAGGGAAGCTAACATCCCTCAGACTGCTCAGGGGCATTCTGTATATCAAGTCCAAACCATTATCTCTGGCACTAGGGTGCCCAGGCAGGAAGAGGCCAGGAGGGCCTGGAGCCTGGACCCCCACTGTGAAGCCAGCACTCTCCTCCTTGCTGGGTGACCCAGACTCAGTTACCTAACCTCCCTGGACCTCCTTTGCCTCACCTGGAACACCTGCCTCCCAGGCGAAGGGCTGAGCGGGCGCTCGAAAGCCGGTCCTGGGCAAAGAGGGAAGGGATTCCTGCGGTGCCCGGGAACGTGGGGCATTAGGGGAAAGGGTGTGAAGTCTGACACCGGAGATCCCTCACGGGAGCCGACTTCGGGCGTGGCATCCCAGGCAACTCACAGATCCTGGGCCCTCCTTCGCCTCAGGGTCCGGGCCCGGGGCGGCGCTGGCCGGGGCGGGCGGGCGGCGGGCAAGACGCTACCTGCGCGCGTGCCGGGCATTCCAGCCGCCGCCGCGCCGCCGCGCCTGGGCGCGCCATGGGCCTGATGCCGGCCGCGCGGGCCTACTCCGGGTGCAGCGCCTGCCCACGGCCGCCCTGCCGCCTGCCCGCCTGCTGCGCGCCCGCCGCCCCAGGTAGGGGCGGGACGGGGTGCGGGCACCCCCGGGTCCGCCAGAGAAACGGCGTCTCCGGGCCAGAGAGGCGCTCGAAGCCGGGACCCGCACAGCGGGCGAGGGAGAGCGCCGCGCATGCGTCTCGCGGGGGTCGGCGGGGAGCCTGGGGGAGTTTGGGTGTCACCGCGGATCTGGTGTTGCGGGACGGTTCCCAGGGAGCGGGGGTCGTGAGTGTCTGAGGGAAGAGGCAGGGACCGAAGGCGTCCTCCAATCTGCTGCTGGGTGTGGGCGACCCGCTTGTAGAGATGAGGACTTAAGAGTCTGGGAAGGGCGCAGGGACTTGCAAAGGATCCCTCCCCAACCCCAACTATAGGGGGGTAACCCAGCGAGATCCGAGCCTCGGGCTCTGACCCCAAGCCTCCCTGGGCCACAGGAAGGGGTGTGGGACCGGCGCCCCCAGGATGAGGGTATCACTCCTGCCCTGAGGCGGACTACCCACGGCAGGACCCTTGCAGGTGATCTTAGCCTCTGCTGTGCTCCTGCAGGCCTGGACGGGTGGGTAGCAGGAGCGTTTTCAGCTTTGCCGGCTAGCTGGTGGAACTTACCGCTGACAGCCCTGAGGGCAATTCTGAAGCTCTCTAGTACTTAGCGCAGAGCCTGGAAGTGACAGAGTTGGCCGGCTAGTGAGTCCCTGCACTGACAAAGGGTGGGGTGGTTGCATGGAAGATGGCGGGTGTTGGGGTACAGGGGTCCTGAGAGCAGGAAGGCCTGGAGCCAAGAGAGAAACTGTGGAATTATCCAAAGTTTGGGAGTCTCTAGAGAGAATTTTAGAATTACTTTCCTCATTGTGCCTCTTCCCAGACTGTGGCATTGCCTGCTCCTCTAAGAGTGAAAAGCAGGCATATGACTGAAGCAGACCTGCTGCACAGCTCCACTCTGCTCCGGGATCAGCTCCAAGAGGGAATCCCAGGTCTCCCTTCCCTGATGCGGCCTTGGGGGTGGGACTCAGGGGCAGGCAGAACCTGTCCAGGAATTGACCCTGCAAGGTTCGGAGAAAGCCGCATTTCAAAGCACCTGCTCCCAGGTGCCTCGTGTGGTCGATCTCCCGTGGACGCTCACACCCCAGGAGGTGGCCAAGCCCAGCTCAGAGAGGCTGAGGACAGTGCCCAGGGTCATAGAGGACGAGGACTGGAACCAGAGGACGAGGATTCGAGCCAGCGGACTGCTCTGCCTGGGCTTCCTCTCCTGTGTGGGATTCCCGGAGAGGGAAGTGAGGGATGGCTTTGCCAGGGAAATGCTGGCGGGGGAGGCCTGGCAGCAAGTTCATCAAGAGGAGAGGCAGCCTCTGCCAGTTTCCCCTGCGGTGGCTGAGCCAGTGCTCTGTGAAGAGCATGGGCTGGGACCTCGAGGAACCCACAGGATGGCTGGGTTTCCAGGGAGCTGACAAACCTACTGGAACTAGTTCTTGGCAAGGCTCCCCTCCAAGGGTGCCAGGAGGGCTGAGGGAGTTCAGCCAGGCGGGGGCAGGCCCTGCCAGGCTCCTGAGAGACCCTGATGAGGGGAGGGATTGGCGGGGCCCCTAATGAGGGAGGCTGAGCCCAGAAGCCCCAGCACAAGGTGCCTCCCACAGGAGGGCCGTGGGGAAGGAAGCCTCTTGGGAGGCTGAGCTGGAATGAGACCTTCTCACGGCTCCTGGCAGCTCCCCTCCGAGGGTTCCAGTGGCCAGCTGGGAATGTGGAGCCAGTCTGAGGCCTGGTGGTACCTGAGGGCTGGGCCTCAGAGAAGTCTGGCCCTCATAGTACCCCCTAAAGATAGGTGTGATCGTCCCAATTTATAGATTTCATTGATGGAGAGACTGAGCCCCAGGAAAGGGAGGCAACACCTCTCCTCAGTGGGTTAGCCAGGACGTGTACCAGATCAGTGCTGGTGTAGACCCAGAATCTTTGTCTCTGTGACCTTTGGCCTTGAACATCACCTACTTGCCTGTGTCCCCACCCCAGCCCCACCATGCCAGGGCAGGGTGCTGCCAACCATGCTCCCTCGCCCCTGCCCTCCGACCCCCATGGTCCTCCGTCATGTGCCCTGCAACCCCACCCGCCTACCTGGCTACCTCCTGCTCATCTTTAGATGTTGGTTTCAGCATCACCTCCTCCCTGAACTTCTCTCTAGAAGTGCCCAGGACCCTGTTGATGTCCCTTCCCTGACTCTTCCAGCCTTGTTCTGGGAAAGTGGTCAGGAAGGTGCCATGGGGGAGCAGAGGGGTAGTGGTTGTGCTGGGGCTGGGAGCTGCCTGGACGTGCGGGCACTGTGCAAACGGTGGGCTGGCCCAGGCTCTGCACCCCTAGGGGCTGGTGGAGGGAGTGGGGCAGGGCCTTGCCTGCCTGCCAAGTTTAGGCTTTATCCTGAGGATGGTGTGTGGGGGGGAACAGGCAGCAGGGGAGGCCCCAGGGAGATTTATAATGTTTACAGCCTTCCGGGCAGCGCTCTAATTCCTAGAGTGGGGCCAGGCACAAAGTACAGGGGTTATGGAAAGGTGGATGGACAGACAGACGGCAGGAGTTTTAGGGGTAGGAGATAGGACAGCAGGCAGGGCTGGAGCCAAGAGATGGCTAGGTGGAATTATCCATGCTCCCTGGGCCTCCAGAGAGAATTTTGGAATTTTTTCCCTGTGTGTCTCTTCCTTGACTGTGGCCTTCAGTCAGCTGTGAGCTGAGGGTGGGGCTGAACGCTGTGAGTTGGGATGGGTGGTGGCCCTGGAGAGCTCAGTCCCCGCCTTCACTGGCTCTCCTTGGCCTCTGCTGCAAGCCCAGCATGTGGCTGTGGGCAGTCCAGCAACCCAGCAGAGGGGAGTGTCCTCAAGCTGTCTGGAGTAGTGGCAGTCAGGGCTGTGACAGGGGAGGGAAAGCTGAAGGGAGGATTTGGGGCAGCTCACGTAGGAGGGACTTGTGAGCTTTCTTCCAAGGACTAGTAAGAAATTTGCCCAGACCAAAGAGGAAAGCGCTACCCAGGAAGAAGGCCCTAGCCACTCACAGGGCCATGAAGGCAGGCGGATTCATGCCACTCAAGCAGTGGGCAGAGCTGGAGGAAAGGCAACACATGTGTGCTTGTGGAGGGAGGCAGGAGGCTGGTGGCAGGCACCAGGGGCACTGCCAGGTCAGCCCCTCCCCTCATGGGACCCTCTGCCCATGGGCACTTCCTCCTGGATGCCCACTGCCTGCTCATTTGAGGTCCTAGCAGAGGCCTCTGGTCCCGAGAGGTGGAGCTTCCCATTGCTACCTTTCCTACTTATCCTGGCCCCAATGTCCTTGGGGGAAGTCTGTGCCCCAGAGGTCAAAGCAGAAGAGCTGAACGAATATCTGGCAGGACCACATGAGCAGAGCATGGACTAGGTTGGAAGTGAGAGGGGACAGTGGGGACTGCGGAGACATGGCAAGTGTGTGTCCTGTCAAAAGGGCACAGATACCACTGAGCTCTGCAATTGTTGCTTTTTTTGGAACTCAGGTCTGGTGTCACCACATCTGAATTTTTTAAGAGAAGCTGGGAATCCAGATTTATATGTGAAATCTCTTGATTGTAAATAACTAATTTAAAAATGTTTCAAACATCATATGAGCTAAACAGGCACATCTGTGGACCGGTGTGGCTCATTGTTAGGCATCAGATGTTGAGCCCTGACTGAGGTGAGAGAGAGCAGGAGCTCAGTGTCCCTGGACCAGCCCAGGCCACTCTTGAGGTGGTGGAAAGTCCAGGACAGTGTCAGTGGTGGGCCTTGGAGCCTCCTCAGACTGGCTTCTCAGAGCTGCCCCAGGCAGCTAGCAGGCCAAGCTTGCAGCAGGATCACTCGCTGTGCTCAAGGCTGATGAATGGCCCCTTGGGCCCCATTTCTGGGCAGGGGCGCCTGGTCTTGCCCACCGGATCCCAGGCGGGAGCAGCTTTCCCTTCGTGTTAGTATTGCAACCTCTGCCTGTTTTCGCATGACCCGCGTTTTCAGGAACTGCTGGTGCTGGGTTGGGGGCATCGCATAGGTATCTCCACACCAACGTGGGTGCCAAGCAACCATGTGGCCAAGTACATTCTCTATACCTGGAGCCAGACTGCCTGGGTTGGACCCTTGTGCCTGTCATGCATGCTGAGTAAACTTGGGCACATTCTTAAGACCCCATGCCTATCAGTTCAAACATCCTGCAAACCTAACAGGCAAAAGTCAAGATGATGATGATGGTTACAGTGATAGTGACAGTCCCTAGTCCCTAAGTTATCAAGATGGGTAGGATTAAATGTGCTGATGTTTGTAAAATGCTCAGAACAGCACCTGGCACCACAGCACTGTGTGTAGCTACTTCAGTACTCTCCTCACACTCACATGCCCCCACCATGTGTGCATGCCCATGCACACACACCCCACATGCACACATACGCACACACACGCACACACATTTACAAGCCCACATCCAGCACATGTGCACACATATGCACACACAAGCCCACCCTACATGCACACATGTGCACACACACTTCTCCCTAAAGCATTGCTGGCATCCAGCAGGTGCAGCCCACATGGGCATGTGTTCTCAAAGGAAGAGTCTTCACCTTTCAGGTTTTATACACTTTGTTTTTGGGTGAAGCAGGTTGAGGAGGAGCATTTACTGTGTCCTGCTCTGTGCCAGGCACTGTACCAGGGACCGATGTATCTTATTCCAAAATAGCCACTTAGTGGGGAGCTAAGTAAGACAAATAGAGCCCCACTTTTAGCTGGCTCAGTGCCCAGGTCTCTGAGAAGTCCCAAGCCTGGAGTTTTGGCATCTTGCCCCTGGAACACCCCACAAGCCACCCTGCAGGGAAGGTCTCTGCACAGTGGGTGTGAATAATGTCAGGCACTCCAAAGAGTCAGGCACTCACCTTGTAAAGCTTAGGGGCTGGCAGAAGTCTGTTTCTCCTGTTACTGTGCCGTGGTGTAGACAGCTTTATGGATCTCAACTCCTTCCCGTCTTTGCCTGGGCTGCCAGGAACCTCTATGCCTAGTGATGTATTTAGTTTTCATAGATTTTCTCAGAAGTTCCTCTGCCTCCTTCCTCTCTCCCTCTATTCCTCATTTGGTGTCTTGTCATGTATTGTTTTAGATCATTCTGTCTCTGATTTCTTTTCGCTAATGTTATTTAAGAGTAGCATGTAGAAAAGTATACAAGTCGTAAGTGTAGAGTTCAGTGAATTTTCTCAAGAGGAACATAACTGGGTAAGCAGTGCCAGGGGAGAGTCACAGCATTACCAGATCCCCAGAAGCCTTTGAATCCCTTCCAGTCACAGACCTACCAAGGTAACCATGTCCCGGCCTAACAGCACAGATGGGTTTGGCCTAGCTTTAACTTTACATAAATGGAGTCATGCAGTGTGCACTCTGGGGTTTAGGCTTCTTTTGTTTCTGATGATGTTTTTGTTTTCTAATTTTTAAAAAATTTCATAAAATACACCTAGCATAAAATTTCCTGTCTTCATCATTTTTAAAGCACACAGTTCAGCAGCATTACATTCATTCGAATTATCTTGCAACCATCAGCACATCCATCTCCAGAACGCTTTCCATCTTGCAAAGCTGAGACTCTGTGCCCGTTCAATTCTAACTTGACATCTCCCCTGTCCCCAGCCCCTTGCAGCTGCCATTCTACTTTCTGTCTCTGTGAATTTGACTACTCCAGGTTCTTCATATAAGAGGAATCACACAGTATTTGTCCTTTTGTGAATGCTTTACTTCACATAATGTTCTCCAGGTTCACCCATGTTGTAGCAAGTGTCTGAATTTCCCTCCTTTTTAAGGCTGAATCAAGTTCTACTGTATGCAAATACCACGTCTTGGTTCTCCATTCATTGATGGACACATGGCTTGCTTCCACGGTTCAGCTACTGTGAATGATGCTGCTGTGAACATGGGTGTGCAAGTATCTCTTTGAGACCTTGCTTTTAATTCTTTTAGGTATATACCCAGGGGAGGGATTACTGGTAATTCTGGTTTTAATTTTTTGAGCAACTGCCGTGCTGTTTTCCACAGCAACTGCACCATCTTGTCATCCTGCCAGCAGTGCACAAGGAAGGGTTCCAGTTTCTCCACATCTTCGCCAACACTTGTTACTATGTGATCTTTTGACAGTAGCCATCCTAGTGGGTGTGAGGTGGTATCAGATAGTGGTTTGGATTTGCATTTTCCTGATGATGATTGATGCTGAGTCATGACTATGGTTTTCGCATTACTATGTCATCTGTCTTGTCCAGTGAGCTGTGCCTCATTTATTCTCCTTGCTGCACTATGTTCCATGGTAAGAACAGAACACAGGAGATCTGCTGTTGATAAGCATTGGATGGCTTCTTATTTGGAATGACTGCAAAACCAATCAATGACATGCATAATGCACGCTCCCGAGGGCCATTTGCTCCTGGCTTGGGCAAGCTCCACGGGCCAGGTCACACCACCAGCTCACTGCTCCCTCCTGCTGTCTGTCCACAGGCAGCCCAGGGCCCAGCCTTCTGGTGTGTGTCCTCCCAGCGTGTGTCCGGGCGACTAGGGCCCAGCCTCCTGGTATGCATCCTCCCAGTGTGTAATTTGCTTCCTGAAGAGGAGCCACCTTTAGCCCTAACAGTGCCCCTGCCCTCCATTGTCCTGAGCACCCAACACTGAGCTGGGTGGTGGAGGGTGTGACCAGCTCCTCTCTATGCTCAGGGATCTTTGGGCAGCGCCTGGAGGACACAGTCCACCACGAGCGGAAGTATGGCCCCCGCCTGGCGCCCTTACTGGTGGAGCAGTGTGTGGACTTCATCCGGGAGCGCGGGCTCACTGAGGAGGGGCTGTTCCGCATGCCGGGCCAGGCCAACCTGGTGAGGGACCTGCAGGATTCCTTCGACTGTGGGGAGAAGCCACTGTTTGACAGGTGAGCTTGTGATTGGGGGTAAGATGGAGCCACTTGTCTATTCCTCCTGCAGGCTCCTACCCAGGACACCAGCTCCAGTGGGCAGGGGTGGGCTGGCAACAGGATGGTAGGCCAGCCCTCCTAGTGGGCAGAGTGTAGGGCACACCCTCACTCCGCCAGCCTGAGGTCCTATCTCAGGATGGATGCCTGCCACGCACAAGGCCAGCTCACATCCACACAGCCTGCCTCCCCTGCACATGCTAATAAACCTGACCCAGGCCGGAGGAAAAGGACCTCTGCTGGCTGCCATGTGAGGACAGACTGGGTGCAGCTGTATCCGGGACCCCAGGCCTTCTGTGGAGTCTGTCTCTTGGCCGTGCTTCCTCCGGTGACCTACCCCCAGGCTCTATCGATGGCAAGATGGCACAGCAGCTCGGGTCCCCTCCTCCTGGGTTCTGGGGACAGGAGAGCGAGTCTCCTCCATCTGTCCTGGGGCCATGTCCATCCTACCCATCATGGGGGCTTACCCAGACCCTGGATGCCCCTGGGTGGAGCCAACTCTACCCCCAGTCCAGGGCTGTTTGGGGACTCTGTTTCCCCCGACAGTGCCCCACCCATTATGGGGCAGTTTTTCATAGAGTTCTTCTTACATCAAGAAAACCTACCCTCTATGGGGCTTCTGCCCTTTCTTCTTGGATCTGCCCCAGGATGGGCCCACCAGGACCCACAGGCAGCCCTGGCCTCCCAGGGCTTCTCCTCTAGGGGCAGAACACGCAGCCCCTCAGCTCTTTCCCAGACCCATCACTGCAGCCAGGGGAGGGTGTCGGTTCCTCTCCTTAAATGTGGAGTCCAGGATTGACCATGTTCCCCAGCAGTACTCCACCCAGGGAGGTACGGGGGACCCTTCCTCTGGAGCTTTGTGAAGCTCCATCCCAGTGTTGACGCTCAGTGAGCTTGTGGTCCATTCTGAACCTCAGCCAGCCAGGCCTCTTCCATCTTGTGTCTCAGCGTTAGGGTTGCAGATTGCTTCAAATAATGTCACCTGGGTAAGGCCTGGGAACCAGGACTTTTGGAAGCTCCCCAGGATCAGATGCTCTGCCCTAGTGCCTGATGCTACCTGAGGGGCTTCTGAAGACACAGATCAGATCTTGCCACTCCCCTACTCAAACTCTGCTGGGGCCCCCTGGAGTGGCACAGGCCGTCTGCACCTCACCTCCCCTGCCGAGCTTCTCCCATCCTGCTGGGCGGGTCTCCACCTGGGCCCACCTGCTCTCCCAAGGTGGGTTCCTGGCATGCTCAGCCTCCTTTCTGCACCTGGCCTACCTGCTGAAGCTCCCTTGAGAGGCAACTGGGCACCCCAGGGTGAGTTCCATGCAGACCTGACTCTCTGTCTCCCAGCAGCCTGGGGCAACCTTCCCTGTGTCTTGGGGGCCCTCTCCTGTCTGCCTTCTCCCTCTCTGGCTGCTTCTACCCTGCTTCCGGAATTGTGTCTGGAGGGCCATCTCCATGGTGGGCATGTTGGCCTTGTCCCTCCACCCCCATCTCAGCAGTGGCCCCCATATTGCCACGGTGGCCCTGGGCTTTGGTTTCCTCTCCCTTTAGAAACTCCTCCTAGGGTATCTGAGGCCATCCTTCCCACTTTCCACCATTTCCATGGCAGCTCCTCTGGCTCTGCAGCTGTACCCAGAGAGGGGCCCTCCCCACCCACTCCCGATGGAGGCTCCCCTTCCCACCCAACCCCAGCAGAGGGTCCCCCTCCCTACCCACCCCTAACAGAGGGTCCCCTCCTCACCCACTTCCAACAGAGGGTCCCCCCCACCCACCCCCAACAGAGGGTCCCCTCCTCACCCACTTCCAACAGAGTCCCGGGATGGAGCTCTGTCCCCAAGGCCATGGCCTGCCCGCCTCCCGGGGTGTTGGCTGCTAGCCTGGCCCCTTCCCCATGAAGCCCCTCCTCACCTTCCTGCTCATCTCTATAAGAAGGTCCCCTTTAGCCCCAGGTCCTGGGCTTCTCTTCTGCTAAAGCCTCACCAGGCCTGGAAGCCTCAGTGGCTGGAGCTGGCCCATACTTGCCCCTTCCCAGCACGGTGTCCCCTGGGCACTGGGCTGTCCGTCTCCCAGGCTGCCGCCCCGCTGCTGAGCTGTGAGGATGGCCTCTTGTGAGCCGGAGCCCAGGGCTGCATGGACTCCTGGCTGCCAGACTCTTCTTACTCCCTCAGCTCCTATCCTTTGAGTGAGGGACTGCTGGGAGGCCTAGGGGTGGAGGGGCACCCACATGCATTAGAAATTCTAAGGGGTCTTGACAGATAATAAGTAAACACCAGGGACACCAGTCCTGGGCCTAGTGGTCGGGAACCTCCCGGGGTGCTGCAGATGGCAGGACTGGGCTGCTCAGGGAGGAGCCCTGTGGACACCCAGGTGCGGTTAAGCAGGCGGCCTGGCTTGGGGGCAGGTCGAGGAGGTGGTGCTGGGTGATGAGAAATGGACTCTAGGGGAGTGA